>NC_087513.1:27124892-27430084 GCF_963921805.1 Phalacrocorax carbo | reverse complement strand
TTTCATGTGCTTCCCCCTGAATCACAGGCACAAAGCAGCACAAGATTTGCTCTATGCAGCAAAGTGCCTGCTGCTCTGCAGGAGACCTGTCCCAACAGACAAGCTAGAAAACAGCCAGTACCTTCCTCCCTTGAAGGTGATGCAATAAAAATCCTGCAGTTCCTCAAGAACTGAGGGATATGCCGACACTAGTTTTGAGCCACATCACTATGGGTAGGTCCTTCTCCTCAACCAAACTTGCAATTGTTTTGGTACCTTGCTGACAGACAGGAGCACAGCAGCTCACTGGCTAGGTGGGGGTGGGGATGGAAAGGGAGTGGTACCCAAATGCAGTGACATGAGATGCAGACACACAGCAATTTGTAATGCAGATACTTCTAGTTACAGGGCAGCCTCCTCCATGGCAACAAGGATGAGGACAAGAAAAACACAAAACTTCAAAGAACTTGTAATTTCTTGCTACAGACAGAGAACAGACTGAAGCATCAACAGAAGGGTCCCTCAAGAGCAACTACAACCACTTTTTGAGAAATTCCCAATAAGTATGCAGGATCCTTCACCTCTGAAGAAATGACTGATATCTGAAAGCTAACCAGAACTGGTTTTGAAAGAGTTCCTGATCATCTACAAGCTGCTACTACCAAGCACTAGGAAGTATGACAAATCTGAAGGTCACTATCAGCTTTCCAAACTGAAAAGCCTCTGCTTCTCCTTCCGCCACAGCCCTATTCTGGAAGAGAACTGCTGATGCCTGAGTAGCTGCAAAACAAGCCCACTGGGAGACCACAGGGAAACAGCAGGCTGGCTGCATGCACTTCCAAGAGCACTTGAGCTGATGACCCAGCAGCTACAAGCTAAGCAATGGCAACCTCTAGAGTTCACTCTGACAGGCATCTGACAGGGTAAATCTCTCTTAGCGATTAGCTCTGACCCCAGATTCATGACTACCTGGCACAGTGCCTACACTGCTTCCAACTCTCTGCTGAGTTTTGCCCATGCCTTTCAGCAAGGCTGAAGGCTTTGCTTAGATCACCTCTGAAAAACTGTCTGTTCCAAACTAATACCATCCCAAGTGCATTTTTTTTGGAAGGTCCTGTAGGATACAGGACCAACTCTATGGAAAGGGCCTGTAGATGTGATACTTGCTACATCCCTGGTGCAGGACTTTACTTTTAGAAATCCTAAGGAGCAGAACTGAGATATTCATATGAACAATGCACACACTTTAGCCATTACTACCCCCATTTCCTATTATTTACATCTATTTCCAACTATGTCAACTCTTCTGGTCCCTGGAAGACACAATGAAGCTCTGAAACACAATTGCATCTGGTGGTCATTTATGACATTTATCACACCCACAAGCACTAAGGGGGCATAGGTGGGCCTGCAACCCTCATGACTAGTATAATGTGCAGGGGCTACAGTAAGCAGGCAGACTGTCCACCAAATTCCTCTCAGGTAAGCTTTTCAGCACTGGGCGTTGTCATGCCAAAACTATCGAAGTGTTCTATTGTATGTAGACTGCCTTGTCTCTTGGGTTTTTTAGTGTGTTACTTTATTTGTCCAGTTTTAACACTGATAACAGCATGACACACAGAGGTAAACCTTTCCAGAGGCTTCCAGAAACAAAGCTTTCTAGACAAGATGAACTTAAAATGCAAAAACTAGCCAAAATTCATACCAGGGTCTGCTAAGACCTGATGACTGACTTAATCAGCCACTGTGAAAGAGAAGGTAGTAACAAAAAAAGAGAAACATTCAGCAGCTCTTTCCATAAATGTCATCGGGGACCTTGACTCAGGCAGCTGGAGTATGCACAAAACCCACTCAATCCACCTTAAACTGTGTCCCCCATCTCCAGCAGCATAAACAAGTACCGACTGGCAACACTCTGGCACACAACCCACATTACTAAAGTACATGCTTACCGTGCTCTCCTTGTGCCTCCTACAAATCTAGGCAGTTTTAGGTGTTTTCAGGACAATTAGCTAGCTGGCTGCGAAAGTCCAGTCTTCAGGATAGGCAGCCTAGGAAGCTGAGCTACTCTGATAAACCAGCATATCTTCAGAGTATCATGAAAGTTTTGACTCAGAGTCTTTTCAGAAAAAGGCATTGAAGGGTTGACCCATACAAGACCCAAAAACTTCAGCTGATTCCCTTTTGCTTATGATGGACCACCAGGAGCTATGCTGCAGCCCAGGGCTTCTTCTTGAGATGCAATTGCCAAGTACTTGCTGTACTTAACTCAAAAACCCACACAGTAACACCTGCCAGAAGCAGCAGCTTCTCCTGCAAGTCACTGCTGAGATCTTCCAATCCGAGGTACTGATTAGCTGTACCAAAGCCTCTGAGCAAACAACTAACTAGCTAAAATCAGACTGTTGCTTTGGCTGCCATATCACTGTCACAAAAGGCACATCAGGCAACTGTGTGTGCAGTATCAGCATACAACACATTTACTCTGCACTATAACTCTTTCCTAACTGCAGTGCCTACCTCTCTTAAGTTACCCCCTGTTCTCAGCTCAACTACTAAACCTGCACACTGAGCCCTCAAAGATGCACAGAGATGCATGTGATTGCACTCTGACTTCAAAGCACGGCTGTTGGAGACGGCCGTGAGGCTCCCCCTGCAACCCGCCTTTGCCAGGCTGCAGCCAGCTCCCCTCCACTCCCGCGCCCCCACGCGAGGCAATACGGCTCCGGGAATGAGGGAGCTGAGAAGGCCGGTGCAAAACGGGTAAGGCGGCAGTGCCAGGCCGCGGTCGGGGGTTTCTGGCAGTACAAGCCCGATTCCCACACCCAGCCGAGAGCCCAGCTCAGCTGCGGAGCCGGTCCTGCCACCCCCCGCGACGAACGCGGCCGGTCGCCCCCAGCTCCTGGAGCCGCCGGGAGCCGCCCCCCGCCCGTTGGTGCCCCCTCCCCTCGCCGCCCCGCCTCGTCCCGCCCGCCAGTGCCCCCCGTTACCGCCCCGCCTCGTCCCGCCCGCCAGTGCCCCCCACCCCTTACCGCTCCGCCTTGTCCCGCCCGTCGATGCCGTACTTCTTCAGCCCCTGCCGCACCTGGGCCAGGTCGCCGCTGGCGGCCCCGCGGTGCAGCTTGCCCAGATCCTTCTGCCGGAGCTCATAGGCCCCGGCAGGGGAAGGCAGGGAGGCGCTGCCGGAGGGCGGCTGCCCCTTTCTCTTCCTCCCGAACCCGAAGATCCTCTTCATCCCGCGGCGGGGGCGCGGGCACGGTCCCGCCTTAGAGAAGCGGCGGCAGGAGGCACCGGGTGGGCTGTGCCGAGCCCCGGGCGGGGGCAGAGGAGCGGAGCGCCCAGCAGCGGCCGCGGCCCCGGCCCGGCTGGAGCGGAGCGGAGCGGAGGGCCAGCAGCCCGCGGGCAGGGTCGCGCTCCCCGATGACAGCGGCAGCCCTCGGGCCGCCGCCTCCACACAACTGCGAACCCCGCGCAGGCGCCGTTGCGTGGCGACGGCTGAGCCCGCGCATGCGCGACTCCGGCCGGGTCGGGTGCGTTATGGAGGCGCTTAAATATGAAGCGGGACGGCGGCGTACGCGCCTTCGGGGTGAGTTCCCGCTTTGCTGGCGCGAGCCGCTTGTCAGGTGTGTCACGCGGTAGCGATGTCGCTTTCCGCCCCTCAGGCGGCGGGCTGCGGCGGTGGGAGGTGACAGGCCCGGCGGGTACCGGGGGGTTGTGCACCCCGCGCGGTGCTGGGGGTCGCTGCCGTGAAGCTCTCGGGGGGCGGGTTGGTGTCCCTGGCAGCAGCAGTTCTCCGCCGGCCCCCGGCGGGGTCTGCGCTGCTCGTCCTAATTTGCTTCAAAGCAAATGGCACAAACTGGGAGAGCGCGTGTAGCGCAGAACAAGAAAACCTCTTAAAGGAGTTACGGACAAAATAATTATCTGACGAAATTCGTGTCCTGGTTTATTTAGCAGGGCTGCTTGAGTGCTGGGTGAATGGATGCCAGAGGAACAGACAGCAAGGATTAATATAGTAGGAAATGGGATGGAGGGGGATATCATCTAGTTACATGCCTTACCCACGACAGAATCAGAAAGTTACTTTGCAGTGAATGTGGCCGAGTTGGCACCGCCACAAAACTGCACAAACACTGTACAAAAACGTGGTACAGAAATCAAAAGGCAGGCTGCGCCTTTGGCATAGATAAATTGGGAATCATTCTCAACGTTGTCCTGCTACGGTGCTGCCGCTAACTACGCAGTTCAGGTTGGTAAAACCTTACCATAAGATACCATATGATTTTGGGGTAATGCTGTAGTAGAGTATACCCTAGGTAACTGCCAGAACACTTCTTCCTGTCTTTAGGAACTGCTTCTTGCATATGAATTTGTGAAAAATGGAGAGATGACAAACAAAACCTAATTAAAACAGAAGAACACGTTTCACTATGATTAGCAGTGAAAATAGTTATTGCTACAGAAGAGGAATATAGTGCCGCTTTTTAGGGAGGAGATTCAGCTCTTTGAAATATCTTCTTCTCCGTCATGACTAATAATAGTACAGTTATTAAAACCTTCATTTTTGTCTCCAGAATGAATCTTCACGGCTTTATCAAGCCTGTTTGCTTCTGGCAGTGTTCTCTTGTATCAAAGTGGCTGATGTGCAGTCACTTTCATTAGTTGATTCTCAGTGGATTAGAAGTGTTATATGGTTTCAGACCTGATCGCTAGAAGGAAGTGCTAAAATAATAATTATTAAAAAAGAAAAGACAGAAAACCCTTTTGCTGAAACCACAGCTAAGTAAATTCAGTTTGCAGAACCTAATTTTATGAGTATTGGGAAACGGCTATGAGTAGCAAGTTAGAGAGTATCTCTGTAATCAGTCTGACTGTTTAATGGAGAAACGGAGAGCCGAATTCCTTTTGTTAATTGGGTATATTTGTTTTCTTCCAGAGATCTTAGAAGAAAGGCAGGATTTAATTTACAAGATGGCAATATAGAGTAATCACAATCCATCTCTACGCACTTTCCAGGAGGAGGTATTTCTGCTGAAGTCCTTTTTCAAGTGGACACATGCTCAGTCACAAAAACTTTTGGTTTTTACAGGTCAGTCCCCAACCAAGACCAGGAGACCCTACAGTCCTTGTCAAGTGCCAAATATTTCAGAATGGTATCAGTAAAAACCCCTGTGATCAGTGAGTCAGCTTGCGCTGGTAGGGACTTTGGTAGCAGGTTGAAATATAGTGTAATGCTTTGAAGATAAGAGGGTGCTGATGGGGCCTGTGGATATAGTCATGTGAGCACAACAGGAACTGTTCATTCATTATTAGCCAAAAAAGATGCAAAAAGAATAGCTAGTATCTATTACTAAAATGATTATCAGTTGTTTGTATTAATTTTTGCCAACTTTTTGATCTTCATTCATACCATTTCTTTAACTTCTTAGGCTCATGGGTGATGTGGAACATGCCCAGATTTTTGGTTTCAGTTTTAATCCATTCCTATTTTTTATTTTTAGTAGTTCCTTTTTTATTTGGTTGGGTTTGTGGGTTTTTTTGTTTGCTTTTTTTGTTTGTTTGTTTGGGGTTTTTTAAGATGTTCGTATTTCCTAATGTGTTGCTTTGCCCTTTCAGTGTGTTCTATGTAGTTTATCTATAGCTTTCTCTCAGTACCATCTAGTAACTTGTTTCTATTCCTGTCTGCATGAAATGTTCCATCCCTGTTCTGATGCCCTGCATAAGACCTGTGTACCACGGGAAGATTTCCAAATACAGCTTAAGTGTGGCTTAAGTGTTGCATAAGCTGTGGTATTCAAGTTAGTCTGCTAAAGGTACACCTTTCCTTCCACTTGATTCACTGTAGCTGGATAATTTAGCTCACAGTCTTGTACCACTGACGTCCAAAGTGGCAGTCTAAAATTCCATTTTTCCAACCTGTATTTTCCCCCTATTAAATCATTGTATTTTGTTTACCAAGAAGGAAAAACTGCAGTAAAGACCTGTAGGGCTGATAACCATGTGGCTCTAATCATCTGGTTTAGTACATCTGCTTTGCAATTGCTGCATTGATAGGAGGGGTGGAACAGTCAGAAAAGCTGTCTAGGAAGATTGCATTTTGTGGCATTGCTTGCTCTGAGGCTTTGAAGAGAACTGGGTGGTTACACGCATCCTGCAGGCAGTGACTGTAACCGCTTTTGTGTCTAGGTGGAGAGCTGGAGCTGTGATGGTGCTTCTGGTGTGCCACATCTGGAGGCCTGTACAGTCGGTGGGTATGCTGAGTCGAATGGTGGCAGTTTTACTTGTTCCCAGTCCAGTCTGACACTCACACCATATCCCATGCACATGTGCACACAGTAGGATTAACAGCTAGCTTTCTATTGAGAATGTGGAATGGATTTCTTCTGGATTCCTCTAAGTGATGAACAAGAAATGTTCTTTTCAAGATAGTAAAAGAGTTATGTGTAACAGAAGAGACTTTCTAGCATATTCAGAACCACATAGATTCACTGGCTTACACTTTTTGGGCAAGCATATGCATATTGTGTACCTCTATACAGTTATCATTCAAATGGACAGAGTGTGTTGTTGTGGAGCCAGGTAGATCATAATTGGATTTATTAGGTTTAGTTACATTTTAGTTGAGAACAAAGCACAATAAAAGTTTTGTCTGCCTTCTTTTAATTAAACTACTTACAAATTATAAAGCATAAGAAAGTGAGAAATGTCTGCTAAAAGTAGGACTGTAATTCACTGAGAATTTATTTAAATTCCCAAGGGAACAGAGGGTAGCATTCCTACTGATGTGGTGATTCTCAACATTTTTTTAAAATTCTGACCTATGAGTGTACCCTGCTACTAAAAATGGTTTGTTTGTGGTTTTTTTTTCTTACATTTAATTGAAATTTCCTGTGTTTCAGATTTCAGTTTGTGGCCATTACTTCTCAGCCTGTCACTGGATGCCAAAAGGCTGCTGTTCTTCTTTACTCCTCCCTTCCTCCCTAATCAATAAGATTCTCCCCGGAGCCTTCCCAAATGAAATTCATTACAAAAAGCTCTTTACTACCTTGAAGCCTCTCCTGTTCTCATACCAAGAAGCAACAGACAAACGGTTTCATTGCTTGTGACTCATTTTTCTTTCCAGTCTATTGATCGTCCTGAAAAATGCTGAATGTCCAGAATCCAACCGCATGAAGATTTTACATACCAGTTCAATGTGAAGTGTATCAGTGATTTCAGTGATGTTAGTAAAATTATTTGAGCTATGGTGCTTTGTTGGGTCAGAGCTGTGGCTGGGTGTGGTTGGGTTTGGTGCATCCTCATAGTTGATGTAACACATCGGATATTCTGAGTCTACAGTGCTTGTATCATACCCCTGCCCAGAGGTGTTAACGAGCACAGATAATTTGTGGGAAACATTCTGCTGGAGAGGTATGGGGACCTTACTCATTCCAGCGACGGACCACCTTAGCAAATTACAGAGTAGGCAGAAAGTTAATGATGTATTTATTATTTGGTTTGTTGGCTGCTGAAATGCATGGTGTTTGTGCTTAGAGTTTGTGTCAGCTGTTTTTCACATGATGATAAACTTGAATTTGGAACAGGCTTAGACATAATTTTCAGTTGCTATTGAGGGAGAGAACCGTATTAGTTCCCAGCAAAGTGCCCTGAAAGCTTCAGCTGGTAAATGGTTTTTCTATGAGCCTCACATACTGATTACTAGTTTTCTTTTTAAAGTTCAGACTAGCTTAAATTTCTTGAAGGGCTGAGACTTTCTAAAATTATTTTGCACACTTAACGTTTAAAATCAAACCAGCATCAGACAAAAAGAAACTGATCCCAAATCAAAACACAAATTCAAGTTATTTGCTTGGGTATTGCATAGTCTACGATCAGGCTGCTAAGCAGCCAGATTTCATCAGCTTATGTGTTGTCATAGAGTTTACTGCTGCTTCTTATGTCGTTTGCCTTTATTGGGAGTTTACAGTACTGTTGCTCCTAAGCAGAGCTCTCATTCTCAATTATGTGAAGAACAGGTGCAATTTATTGTTTGAATAAATTTGGTATCTTTGAAACGCCATTTTGGTTTTACAGCCCAGGTATTCACTACTATACATAACTGTAAAGGGTGTTCACCTGGAGAGGAGGCGGAACATTATTTCAGTATGTTTTTGCCAAGTGTGCTTTGGTGTATGTGTGAAGAGTGATTTGTCAAAGTTGCAATGCCTATCTTCATGCATTTGAGGAGATGAGGACTGAGTAGGTGGACTTCTGTAGCTGGTTATTTCCTAGGTACACCTGGAATGTGGTGGTTCTTCTCTACTTCCAGGTCTTGAACAGTGCTGTAGGAAACAGGAGTCCAAAAAATACAAAAATGTGGCTGCATGTCAGATTGTGGCAAGCTGAATGAATCTAATTATAGGCATATCACTGCAGCTGTAAACAGAAAACACTGAGAATAGAACAACTCCACTTGACACTCAAGTGTTTTAATGCAGCTGGTGTCACTTGGTGACCAACCAGTGTCCACTGGGGTCCACTCACTCTGTCTGAGGCTATGTCATTATTTTGGCAGTAGCTGAGAAATTGCCACTCCCTACTGCTTGCTGCTTTCCTCGTGCTGCCTTCTGCATTGGCCTGACAAAAGCATGGTGGAAAACTGATTCGGCTGAGATACTAATTCCTTTCTGCTGGAGCATTTCCACAATCCTGGTTCAGCATGTAGCAGCACAGGCTCCTGTACTGGTCCACAGCAGAGAAGTCATAAACTGATGGCAGGAGGGGTATTAGCATGAGGACAGATACTTTGGCACTGCCACCCAGAGGTTAGTCACTGACCAGTGCTTCTGGGGGACTATCTCAGCAGCTCAGAAGGTGCACAGATGAGATGAAGAAGAAATGGTTGGGGAAGTGGAGAAGTTCCAAAAAGTTCTTTCCTCATGATCTGTCTTTAGAAATCAAAATTTCCTTGTCTAAATCTGGCCAATCTTCAGTGGTGGCATCATGCCTCACAATGAGACTTTGCCTAAGAAAGTTGTTCTCATCTTTGTCTTTGTGCTTGCAGATGTTGAATACATTTTGCAGTTCTTTTGTTCATTGCATGTAGTCAAATGAAGACTACAGTTAAAGCTAAGATTAGGCCAGACTCAGGCAAATGGCTCATTGCATTGGGCAGGAGGTCTAACTGAATACAATCAGGCCTGCAACTTGAAAGGTTAGGATCACTGGAGATATTTCCCAATTTATTTTGTATGTAAGAAAAAGCTGCTGACAATAGGATTTTATCCAAATTTATCTGGCCAGTCTTAGGGTAGTACATTAGACACAGCTCTGCTGTTACCAAGAGGTGCTGTGTGTGGGCAGATCTGATGTGCCCAATGAGCTATGAAGACCCGTGCATCCATGCTGTGCATTCTCTGTCTTCCAGGCATCAGAAGCCTCCCCTGACTATCATGGCCACTCTGAGATCATCAGGAGTGGGCCCACAGTGACACTGGACATGGACTTGCAAGTGAAGGAATTGAATAGACTTCTTTTTACCTCCTCACCCCCTACCCCGTTGTAACTGCTCTCAGCTCCTGTTGCACCACATGCCAACACTGAATTGCTGTTCTGCTGCTGCTCCACCAGCCAAGAACTTTTCCCTCTCACTGACAAGGCAGCAGCACAGAGCACGTTAGGAACAAAGCTGAAAAGAGGTCATGTCCCAGTCGATCACAGTGAGAACACAAAGTGAAGGCCAAGATGTTCTGCACCTGCTTTCTCTGTGGAGAGATGCTAGAAAGTACCAAAAGCTGAACTTCCCTTTGACCGCTCTGGTGCGGGCTGGAGAAATTTCTTAACGTCTTTTCCCTTTGTGGGCTACCAATCGGTCAGCTCCCCATGGGATCAAAACCTGTGGGATTTGCCAGTGTTTCATGGCTACGAGAAGCTCACCCACTGCCTTCTGCCTGGACCACAAGAAGTATTGCTGTAACATACAGAGGATCCTGGGAACTGATGTTTAGCCATACCTCAACTCTAGTCCACACCAGACCTTAACACAGTTGTGCTTCAAGCCTAGCCAGTGCCAGAAGAAAAGGACACAGATGCATGCTGGCCATTTGCCTTGCCTCCAGGACAGGCTGAAGATGCGGCTGTGAACTGAGCTGAAGTGAGCAGAGGAGAGCTTTTGCTCAGACTTAGGGCTTTGCTTCTCTTTCACCTTCGAAGTCGTCAGCATAACTGATTTTCACACAGACTGAGGACAGAGAGAGTCTTAACTGCCTGCCTAGGGAGAAAGCCCGAATCAGTCTTGGAAGAATATGACTTTCCTCACCCATAGCAGCTAGGTCCAAAGAACCTAAATTTTTTAACAAACACAGCAGTTCTCCTAAAACATCATGACAGTTCTAGCAGTCGTCACGATTTTGCAGCAACCAGACAGGTTCTCTTCTGTGCTAGAGGCATGCGGAAGGAATAAGAGGGTACAGCAACGTGAACAGGGAGGGGAGAAGCAAAGCCAGCAGGGGGAACAGAAGGAAACAAAGACACGTACTGGATTACAAAGTTTGTTAAATACCAAGTTGGAACAAAATACTTGAAATTAAATGCAGGGTGCTAGCAGCACAAAACTGTTGTCTTCCTGCCCAAGTGGTGCCTGTGGATCCTCTTCCTCGCTGCCTGGCAACTCCGGGCCCCGAGTTAGTGGGTGGAAGGGAAACGCTTCATCTCAGCATAACTCCTCTGTGTTTTCTGGAACTGGGACTTCTCTGCTCCAGCATTTTCTGATTGGTAATGATGTCGGCTCCTCTGCTGTGAAAATAGGGAAAAGCAGTTGACTCATTCTACAATACCACCTTCTAAACACGAACATAGCTCTGATACATGGCTGCTTTAGCAACAGATCTCAGTAATGACTGGAGAAGTAGATAAAAGGTGACACGCTACTGAACAGCCAGAGCAACCTCAAAAACCCTTCTGGGAACTCTACTCCTGGGTCCCCATGACAAGGGAAAGAAACACTGAGACAACTACCAGCGAGCAATAAGTTACAGAACTTTTTCCTGCGTCACCTGAGCGCATCGTGTCCTGGGAATCAACGACACTGTTTAGAAAAGCAAAACCTGAACTGCTTCTTGCTCAGCTGGTGCCTGAGACAGGGCTCAAGGGGTGATCTTGGGCAAAGCCAACTTAATAGGGTTGTTCTGAGATATGGCCGTGTTACTTCCTTCTCTTCCTGAGGAGGAGTTCATCTGTCAGACCGAGGAGATGCTGCCACAGCCTCGAGCTGCAGCCCAGCCTGTGCTGGGCCTCCCTGCTCTCAGCCCTGACCCTCACCCATGGACGTAATGTCCTGGTTGGATTGCAGACCTGCGCGTCCCCATGGACTGGCCTGGTGATTTGCACTCTTGGTTGGGCCCGCTTACTGTCACTGGACCTGTTCTGCTCTTCTTGCTGAGGGCCTGTGGGACTGTTCCCTGGCCCGTGAGGTCATGGACCCTGCCAGCCTTGCTACAGCTCTCGGATCGCCCTTGCAGATGTGCCTTTGCAGATACCACTCTGCACATTCATTGTTCCCCATGAAGACAACTACAACAGCGTTTATGATCATCTACTATTACTGCAACAACAGAAGGAACATCAGGAAGAGAACAGGTGATTGACTATACCAAAAACAGATAGGAAAAAGGTTATACAGGTCTCAGAAGAAAGAAGAAACCTGGACAACCAAAAGAAAATCCCCAAGAGAAGCCCAAACAAACTAGGGCTCACCTTTGTTCTCAATCTGCCAGTTTCATTGACTAGTTCAGAGCAGCTGTTCTTCATTTCTCCCTGTAAACTGAGCTGGGACTCCATCTCTCTCTTCTCATACACGCTTAATTCCTTCGTAGCTCTGCTCAGAAGCCTGCTTAACCTACACAGCAAATTAATCAAGGAAACAATGAAGCAAGGAACAACCGGCCTTTTTCACATACTCTCACGTAAACAGTGCAGACATGGCTCGCTTCATCTTCAGCATGCTTGGTGCAGCAGGAATTGCTGAGAAAAGCCAGCATTCCCATGCCACAGGTGTCTTGGTATGGTCCAGATTTTGCCTAAAAGGAGTAATAAAGTACCTCCTTCCCCTAGAACTGCAGGGCAACCTGTACTTGCAGTTTGTTTGGCAGGTATTGAAAACTATAGGCTCATGCACAGAAGTGCCTTGCAAGAACTAACAGGAGGCTTGAATTTGCTCACAAACGGCTACGTATGCCTGTTTTTATGTTGAAGTCCAATAAGGCTTGGCTTCTACTCAGGGATACCTCTTCACCGTACTAAAAAGTCGTACCTCTCACAGTCTTTCTGCAGTTCGAAGTTTATTCTCAGTTCTTCGCACAGATGCAATTCGTCTATGCATATCCCCTCTACCAGCTTCCTCACTTGCTGTCCTTTACCGTCATGCTTTCAAGATAGAAAAGGTACATGACACACAGAGCGTAGGAACAATATTGACGTGCAGTACGTGCAGCTAGCGTTCTCCACAGAGAAGCTGCAGTACTTCTCTATCTGTTGCCTCCTGCATGACCCCCAAATGATGAGTTACTCATGGCAGGAATGGCAGGAATAACAGAGCAAGCCGAGCGTTTACAAACTCGACAAAAAGGTGAACATGGTTCTCCTGGGTATTGGCTAGGTGTCTGGAGAGTTTTCTGGGCTCACCTGTTCCAAGAGTTCAGCCTTTGCCCTGCCACTCTGACCAACACGCTCTTCAAGGTGGGATCCTGACTTCAATTGCTCTTCCCATGTGCTGTGCAATTCCTTTGATGTCAGAGCCAGCATGTTCTGCTTTTGCACCTGTGAAAGCAACAGTGGCAAGAGGGAAAACTAAGGTGACCAGGAAGACAAGACTGCAATAGAAAGCAGTAACTTAAATGGACATGGGGATAAGCTCTCCTCTCCCCATCCAAGACCTATGGTTAAGGTTAATGCGGAGTGTAAAACACACCTCAGGAAGCATAACCAAGAACAGCAATTGAAGCTGGTGGAAAGAATGAATGCTCTAGAAGTGACAGGTAATACAGTTCATAGTAATACATACTTCATAATACAATAATTTCTCGCGTGCCTGCCGCTAGAAAATACCCTACCCTCTCTGCTTCTGTAACAGCTGTATGTCTTCTGAGAGGAAGAAAATGCTCTGCCCGCTACTGTACAGCGTCACCTCACCTAATTATTCTTTACCTCAGCCCCCTGCATGGCGGATGGAACCAGCACCCATTCACAGGTGGGAAAGGAGGCTAACGTGGTCTCAAGGGCAAGCTGTGACAAAGCTGCTAAGGTAACATGGATGTCCCAAGTCCCGTCTCCTCTCTCAGCTTTCAAACACAGGTCTCCCTCCTGCCCACAACATCCATCCGATACACCGTCTGTCGTGGTTTAACCCTGCTAGGCAGCTAAACACCACACAGACACTCGCTCACCTCCCCCCCGCCGGCCTGATGGGGGTGAGCATTGGCAGGGTAAGAGTGTGACAACTTGTGGGTTGAGATAAAGACATAGGTTTCATAGGTAAAGCTAAAGCTGCATGCGCGAGCAAAGCAAAATAAGGAATTTGTGCAATACTTCCCATCGGCAGGCAGTCTTTCAGCCACTTCCTGGAAAACAGGGCTTCATCACATGTAATGGTTACTTGGAAAGACAAATGCCCTATCTCCAAACGTCCCTGATTCTTACGGCTCCATCTTTTATTGGTGAGCATGACGTCACATGGGATCGTCTTTTGGAGTCAGCTGTCCTGGCTGTGCCCCCCTGCTCCAGCTTCCTGTGCACCCCCAGCCTACTTGCTGGAGGGGCAGTATGAGAAATGGAAAAGGCCTTGACACTGTGCAAGCGCTGTTCAGCAATAACTAAATCATCCCAGTGTTGTTCTCATCACAAAGTCAGAACATAGCACCAGACAAGCTACTATGAAGAAAATGAACTAGTACCAAATCCTTGCCTTTTACAGCATTAAGTAGGACTTGCTCTAGTAGCATGGGAAAACTCTCAAAACCAGAAAGGTGGGGAATGGACCAGGCCGTTTTCTGAGCAGCCTTTATTCAGAAGAACGCAGGAACTGAGGTCCCCGTGGCTCTCCAGGAAAACCTCATCTTAACATTTTCCCGCAGAAACAGTGAACTAGGCTCAGGAAATCACAAGAAAGGAAGTTTATGAGCAGCTTACTGAGGCAGAGGCTTGCAGGTCTCTCTGAAGGGCTTCAATCCTATTGCTTTGTTGCTGGACTGTGGCTTCCAATCTGGCATTTTCAATTTCAAGGCTTAAAGAGAAATACAGGTCTAATTATGGAAATGCCCCAGAGCACCAAGTCTGAAAGAACAGTGTGAAATACCATAATCTAAACGAGACGCATCCAGCAAAATCGTGTATTAACTTGCTGTGATGCTACAAGGCTCTCCTGTTGTTTTCGCACAGTCCCAAAAAGCGACAGGCACCTTGCTTCACTGTGTTATTCTCTTACCGTTGCACGTGTTCCTCCAGTTGTTTTACAGTGGTGTTAGTCCCAGAAGATGCCAACAGGAGGTCCTGCAGTTTCTGGGACGAAGCTATTACTTCTCTTTCCTTATTATCCAAGGCCGTCTGCAAGTCATGAACACAACGCTCGGACTGAAGATGCTGTTCTTCCAGCTGCCGCAGCTGTAAAATCACAGGAAGAATCCACAGTAGTCAGGTGAGCTTTGACAGAGAGGAGTCAACTGCTGCTGCAGGATTCAAGTACTGCATATATCTGCACGTGGCCTCTCCTCAAAGAACTGTAATCATTTCAAGTACCCGCAAACCTTCACTTCTACTAGCAAATGAACACAAACGGTGTTACTTTGTCATTTTTATACTGGCCTCTCCCGTCCCTACATTGGTTTCCTATAGCACAGTTCTAAGCACCGACACGGACCCTCACACCCTTCCAGTGACTCGTGACACTCTTTGTATCCCCTTGTTTGCTCCTCCATTGAAAATGTGACTTAAATAGTTCATCCTTCTCCTACAGCTTCTTCACAGCTCCCTCCCAAGGAGATTTAAGATGATTTTTATTTCAGAGCTCTGAGGCCTCTCTGCTCCAGTTTTTGAAGAACGCTGCAAAATGTGGTCCCTGCCTCAGAAAGCGGCTTCCAGGTCACTTGCCAGAAGGCTGCTTAAGGCTGGCAAATTACAGCAGGGCCAAAGAAGCAGGAAAGAAAAGATGCAGAGATGCTGCTTTGCATATACAATGCAAACACACCACGTACAAGCAAGCTCTGCTTCTTGCTTAGTTCAATCCACGTGGTTCTGACACCTGTACTATTAAAAAAAGCCCAAACCCTAACAGCTCTGTCAAAGTTCCGTTGACCATGAAGAAGGTTCACATTGTTTTACACACTGTGCACCCAAAACAAGGACAATGACCTTCACACATATTTAGGAAGCTACAAAGAAGGAACACCTGCTGTATACAAACAGAAGAATATAAAGAAAGAGTGCAATATCCTGAACAGGGAAGTAGTGCCACAGAGCAGAGGTGAGTTCTGAGAGAGGCCAAACCGCTCTGTTCGTACCTAGCCACCAGAAGGCTGCTCCTAACACACTGCCTTGTCCCTCCAGCTTGTGAGGAGCTTGCCAGAGGGGCAGCTGCGTTTATCACCAGGGAGGGGAGGAAGGAGAAAGGATGTTGCTGCAATGCTACCCCAGAGCCTGAACAGGAGCTTCTGCTGTGGGGCTGAGGAGCGAGATTGTCTCTTACTTGCAAGAGAAACCAGTTGGCTTTTTGATGATTCAGGTAACACTACCTTGTGCTCTGGAGGAGGAAGGGGGGGCCACCTGGCTGAAGGTTTAATGAATTATAACAAGGGACCGTTGTTAACTTCCTCAGATCTCTCTCCTACTGTCTCCCAGAATACTGTTTTGCCCTTTTTCATGATGTACAGGAAGGAACAGCCCAGGTTTATTCCTCCAATGACAACCTTTCCGTACCTCAGCTTCAACCCTGTCCAATTCCTTTTGCAAGCACAGCTTGTCTTCCTCCAGGTCACTGTTGTAGCGCATAGTCACTTCCAGTGAAGCTTCTGCCATAGATTGCTTTTTCAGAGCATCGGCAAGCTTCTGCTGCAGCTGTGTGACCCGGTCCTAAAGAAATGTTGTTACGTGAGCATGAAGAATGTGATAAGAACATGAGAACACGGGGTGTGATTTTTACTTCTTAAGTTACATAATTAGGTCAGTCTTCAGAGGGAATTCAAAGATAAGAAATTATGTTCGCTACCAGCAGGCACCTGCAGAACTGATGACCTCTCTCTGTCTTTCTCAGCCCGAGCACCTCCAAGCTACCAGGGGGAAGCAGGGGGAAACACCACTGCTTCTATACTGTACTAGAAATGAAACTCAAGGGCCAGTTGCTATGAGACCCAGGTCATTAGGGTGTCCTGCCTTTGTCCCAGTCCTAAATGAAGAGCTGGCCTGGAGCGCAAGTATTGCAAGGGCCCCCAGTGGCAAGTGTGTGGTGGGAGCAGCAGCAGAGGTCAGTGAGCCCAGAGGGAAATAATCCCAAAAGCAAGTGAACAGTGGGGGACCCCGCTATGTCCCTCACAGAAAGTACCTCAAAATCCCCAGGAGGTTCAGTATCTTCCTCCTGCTCTGCTCCTCCCCATGACAGGGCACCTGAAAAGGAGGTAAGAAGTGACACACTGTGTTTCTCTCACTCTGCTTTTTCCCCATCATCCAAGCCCGGCATCTGAAAGATGAGGAACGGTTCTACTACAGGCCACAGCGATTTTCCTCATCGGCTCTTCCACAGTTAAGGATCGTACCTCCTCTGTCCTGAGCAAGCGCAGCCCATGTGTAGTCAGCAGTCCTCACAGGGCAGGAGCTGCTGAGAACTGCCTTGCCTGCTGCACCACCTGCAGAAGATTCTTCCGTGTCTTCACCGTCCGTGCTTTCCGTCAGTAGCTCTCTAAGGTCATAAACAGAAAGAGAGGAAACGGGATTGGTAAAAACAACCACATCTTTGCCTACATGCTTGACTAGGACAGCAACAGCCATTCCTGGCCCTGCCTCTGCCTTTTCGTTGCCAACTGAGAAACCGTAACACAACCCCCTCCACACACCTTACTCTTGCACTACCATTACATGATGAAATACTCACTGCAGGCACGTTCGTTCTCTAGATGCATATTGGTATCTGTGAATCACTTTGGCTCGGCAGCTACAGTCTAAACTGATAAAGAAACTCTCCATAGGGAGCACTACAAATATGAACATTCACATCTAACTGCAAGGGTGCTACGTCTGCAGGATGCTACATTAATGCTGTGACTATTCACGTCAAGCCAGCCTATGGTCTCCTCAAACGCTGTCATGACTTGGAAGGACTTTTTTTCCCAGAGTAACACCCATCAAACGTGCTTTGTTCCTAAAGCTGTTTAGATGCCAGAGTTTACCCAGGTGCCTTTCCCTCCAGCTTCCCATTGATACAGGCTAACAGACTAGGGCAGGGGGAGAAGACATGAAGCTGGTGTTTAGTGACAGGTGGTTTTGGGCAGATGCGTATGAGCAAGACAAAGCATGCCCCTAGGGGTAATGCAGTGCTTTTATCTGGCTACCACCGTGAGGAAAAAGGGCTATTGTCTTCATCCTAGCTTTTAAGCATACATAACGGCCTTCAAGAAGGAACGCCCATGGGTGCAAAGCTATGCGCAAGCAGATCCCCACAAGCAGAAACAAAAGGCAGGTAGTCCCTGGGCAGTAGGGTTACATAGAGCTTAGCAACAGATGCAGGGATTCTAAGAGAGTGCTGTGGGTGGAAGTTCTCCTCAGTGTCCACATCCACTCTTGTCATGGGAAGGAGGTGTATCAGAAGACATCACTGAGCCCAGGTTCAAGACAGGTCTCAACATGTCGTTAACACTTGGTGCAATTACCAAAAAGGTCCATAAATGAGTGCAGAGACTCTGACAACTCAGCCCCTTTAAGGACAACAAAAAACATTTACTCAACATGTGTAGACATGCGAGCACAATCCACAGCCATGAAGCCAGAGTTGTCTTTCTAAGAAGATCAGCACCATGCCAAAGAAGAAGTTGGATTGCATTCATATCCCCTGCCAATGTGGCAAGCGGAAGAGCAGTGCTAAAGCACCCAAAAGGTGATACAAAATATATCTGCTTCTGCAGGCACTGCATTGTTGTCACTGTAATCCCTGCTTGCTCCCAAAACAATTCTTTCCCCCTTTCCTACAAGCACAGTGAAAGCAAAGCAAAATAGATGGAAGCGTTGGGGAATTCAGGTTGGAAGGGTCCTCAGGAAGTCTCCAGGCCAACCACCTCCCCAGAGCAGACTCAGCTACAAGGTCAGACCACACTGCTCAGGTCTCCTTCCACTCTGCTCTGCAAAGCCCCCACAGATGGAGGCTGAGCAAACTCCCGGGGCAAGCTGTTCAACTGCTCGATCGTCCTCATGCCGAGAAGTTTTCTCGTTGCGTGCGGTTGGAACTCACTGTGTTTCTCTTTATGCCCCTTGTCCTGCAGACAACATTGCCTCTCTTTCTCCCAACGCTTCCTCTGACAGCACCTAACGCACCAACTAAGCCTCCACTTAAAAAAGCCTCTCCTGCAGAGCAGCGGTGCTGCTGAGCTAATGGCAAGTTTCCTGCCGGGCCTGAGTCTGTGCCTGTGCCTGTGTCTCTGTCTCTCTGTCTGTGTCTGTGTCTGTGTGGCAAGGGGACATACAGAGTGTTTTCTTGCAGTCCTCAGCGTGGAAAGTACGTTAGCAGTTGAGGTATGAGATCAGCCAAGTGCGGAGCTGCTTTTACAAGTCACACAGGGAGCTCCTTCTATGTGGCCTCCTCTTCTTTTTCAAAGCTCATTCTCATGCCTCTCATCACTCACACTTCCAGACGACTAAGGAGACCTATGTGCCTTTTTGACAGACATCTCACCTTTTGCACTGATCTTGAGCATGCCCATCAGCTCCCTTTTTTTGATAAAACTCTACCATCTCCTCATGCTGTTTGGAGGCAGCAAGATTGAAGGCGGTATATCCCTCCTGAAAGGATAAATAATCCCACTTAGAAAAACACAGACAAGTGCTGCACCCTTCTGAAAGAGCTGCGTTACCCGAATGCCAAGGTTTCCTGGTTCTGAGCATCGATATTGGTGTGATGCTCAAGTAACAGCCCCACTACAGTTGTATTAGGCGATAGGACAGCCAGGTGAAGGGCAGTGTTGCCGTCAACGCCTGCCAGATTTGGGTCGGCACCATGCTCTAGCAGAAGAGCCACACATTCTTCTTGCTGGCACTGTACTGCCTGGCCACAACACACAAAAAAAGAAAAGAGTTCCAACACTTACGTTTCATTCTGTCACAATTAATCCAGCTTCTGAACGCTGGGAAAGAAGAGCGTCTTCAAAGACTAGCTAACGTGTGCCTACTCTGTGCCGATTACAACAGACGTTTCTACACAGCTCTGTGTAAAGAACCTTGGCAGACACCTCTCAGTTTATGCACAGTCGATAAGCCCCACTTACAAAAGCATAACGCATTCCACATACCTTCATCGGCGGCGATCTCTTGAAATTGTCAGCAGGGTTCAGCTGGCAGTTCTCTTGTACTAGAAATCTAACATCATCCACATGGCTGTTCGCACAAGGGAGGTGCGGAGGTGTCCTAAAAATTAAGCATATGAGCTTAACATAGACAGACAATGAAAGAACCCAAGCTGTGTGTCCACCCAGCCCTGGGGACGCTGCCCAGACTCTGCTCCTCCCGCTTGCTGCTGCTGCAATCCTGCCCTGATCACCCACTGGGCAGAAGAGGACTGGTGATGCCTGAGCAGCTGCAGAACAACTTTGCAGTGGGACCGCAGCAAAGCGGCAGGTTAACGGCACACACTTCCATCAGCACTCGAGCCGACCTGGCAGCTCCAAGCAATGAAGAGCTCTAGAGCCCACTGTCCCAGGTGACAGGGCAAATCTCACTTGTCAGTGATTCGCTTGAACGTGATGCTACCCAAAGCCTGAAGGGCAGATGCTTCAGCCTGGCACCCGAAAGTTGCCAGGGGCTTGGTCACGTCATGCTGATTAGCAGACTCTGTGGCGTAACACACTCCTTGTGCTTGAGAGAGGGCTGCTGAGGACTAGCGGAGCTTGGCTCAGGACCTCCCGCAGCAACAGCCGCCAGAAGCAGCCAAGGTGTCCGCCAGCAGCCCATAGCCCCTCACCGCTTCTCCTCATCTCGCTTGTCCATGCCGACTCTCTTCAGCCACCTGTGCCACCACCTCAGCCCGGCCAGGTCGCCGCAGGCAGCCGCGCGGTGCAGCCTGCCCGCGTCCTCGTCCCGGAGCTCGTAGGCACCGGTGGCGGTAGCGCACGGCTGCCCAGAAGCGCTGCCGGAGGGTGACTGCTGCCGCCGCTTCTTGCTGAAGAGCCCCATGACCCTCTGCATGCTGCGGCGCACGCTGCGGTACATGCTGTGGCACGGGCACTGCTCTGCTGGGAGCAAGCAGCAGCAGGAGGCACCTGGCGGACTCTGCTGGGCCCAAGGCAAGGGCAAGGATGAGGGAAAGGATGAGGCCGAGGCCAAGGCAGATGCCGAGGCTGAGGGCGAGGCCGAGGGCGAGGCCGAGGAGAGGCACCAGGCAGACGAGCTCGCCCCGAGCAGTGGCCGCGGCGGGAGCCCCTGAGGCGGGGGCAGGGACGCACCAACGCTCCGAGGCCGGGACGTGCTGCCGCTCCCACAACGGCGGCGACAGCACTGAGCGCCGGCTCCCGGCGCAACGGAGGCGGCGCGCGGTCACGGGGGCGTCACAAGGGGGCGTCACAGAGCGCGGGTGGCGCCGGCGCGCGGGCTGTGCGGAGGCGGGTGCGTGGCTGCGGAGGCCTGGTGTGCGGGTGTGAGGGCGGCCCCGCGGGGCTTGTGAGGGCTGCAAGGGGCGCTGCGGGGAGGGGCTCTGCCTGCGCGACAGGTGCCCCGGGGAGGGTCCCGGGCTGCTCCCGCCTGGCGAAAGGCTGCAGCAGGTGCTGGGGCAGCTCTTGCCTCACCTGCACATGGTTTGTCCCTCAGTGCTTGGCCAGGGTGCCTGAGGAAACGCATCCCAGGGCAGGGTGCTGGGCCATCTCGTCCCTCTTCCTAGAAAGGTTGGACTAGATGATCCCTGAGGTCCCTTCCAACCTGTGATTCTGTGATTCGGTGATCCCTGAAGTGAGGCTTGAGGTAGGATCAGAGCCCAGCTTGGGTGGTCCGGGCCCACGGGAGTGCTCAAGAGATGCCCGCTGACTGCTCTAAGCCTGCTGTGCTGGAACTCCAGGGCGATGTGCTCTCCTCCAACAAAAAGGCGGCCTGAACTTCCTGCAGTGTGACGAAACTCAAGGGCCCCATCTCGCTGTGCTGGTGGCTGCTGCTCACCCTCACGCACAGAATCACTGAACGGCTAAGGTCCCCTGGTCCGAGTGCACTGCTCGAGCAGGGTCACCTCGAGCCCGTTGTCGAGGACTCTGTGCAGCTGGCTTGTGAATGTCTCCAAGCATGGAGAGTCCGCAACCTTCCTGGGCAACCTGTGCGAGTGCTCTGTCACGCTTAGAGTAAAAATGTGTTTCCTGATGTTCCGAGGGAAGCTCCTGTGTTTCAGTTTGTGCCCCTTGCCTCTTGTCCTGTCACTGTGCACCACTGAAAAGAGCTCTGGACCCTCCCTTCAGGTATTTATATACATTGATGAGATTGCCCTTCAGCTTTCTCTTTTCCAGGCTGAACATTCCAGCTCTCTCAGCCTTTCCTCTTGTGAGGTGCTTCAGTCCCCTAATCAAATTAGTTAGTCCTTTGTTGGACTTTCTGCAGCATGTCCCTGTCTGTCTTGTACTGAGGAGCCCAGAACTGGACACGATACTCCCCACACCATTGCTGAGTAGAGTGGAAGTGTCACCTCCCTTGACTTGCCATGCTGGCAATACCCTGTCTAAGGCAGCCCAGGGTACCATCTCCTTTCTTTGCTGCAAGGAGACACTGCTGGCTCATGGGTAACTTGGTGTCCACCAGGAAAAGGACCTCTTGGTCCTTTCCTGCAAAGCTGCTTTCCAGGGGGGTGGCCCCAGCAGGTGTTGGTGCCTGGGGTTGATCCTCCTCAGGTGTGGGACATTGCACTGTCCCTTGCTGAAGTGTGTGATGGTCCCGTCAGCCATTTCCCCAGTCTGTTGAGGTCCCTCTGGATGGCAGCACAACCCTCTGCATATCAGCCGCTCCTCCCAGTTTTGTGTCATCAGCAAGCTTGCTGAGGGTACCCTCTGCCAGATCATTAATGAAGAATTTGAACAGGACTACTCACCCCCCACCCTATTGTAACTGCTCTCAGCTCCTGTTGCGCCACATGCCAACACTGAATTGCTGTTCTGCTGCTGCTCCACCAGCCAAGAACTTTTCCCTCTCACTGACAAGGCAGCAGCACAGAGCACGTTAGGAACAAAGCTGAAAAGAGGTCATGTCCCAGTCGATCACAATGAGAACACAAAGTGAAGGCCAAGATGTTCTGCACCTGCTTTCTCTGTGGAGAGATGCTAGAAAGTACCAAAAGCTGAACTTCCCTTTGACCGCTCTGGTGCGGGCTGGAGAAATTTCTTAACGTCTTTTCCCTTTGTGGGCCACCAATCGGTCAGCTCCCCATGGGATCAAAACCTGTGGGATTTGCCAGTGTTTCATGGCTACGAGAAGCTCACCCACTGCCTTCTGCCTGGACCACAAGAAGTATTGCTGTAACATACAGAGGATCCTGGGAACTGATGTTTAGCCATACCTCAACTCTAGTCCACACCAGACCTTAACACAGTTGTGCTTCAAGCCTAGCCAGTGCCAGAAGAAAAGGACACAGATGCATGCTGGCCATTTGCCTTGCCTCCAGGACAGGCTGAAGATGCGGCTGTGAACTGAGCTGAAGTGAGCAATAGAGAGCTCTGACTTGGAAACTAATCTTGGTGAGCAGAAGAGTAGATAAAAAGTTACATAGTAATGAACAGCCAGAGCAATCTCAAAAGCACTTCCAGGAGCTCTACTCCTGGCTCCCCATGACAAGAGAAATATGGGCTGTGTCAGCTACTAGTGAGTAATAAATTACAGAACCTATTCCTGCATCACCTGACCGGATTGTGCCCTCGGAATCAACGACACCATTTAGAAAAGCAAAACCTCAACTGCCTCTTGCTCATCTGGTGCCTAAGACAGGGCTCAAGGGGTGATCTTGGGCAAACCAACTTCATACCATTCATAGAATCATAGAATGTCCTGAGTTGGAAGGGATCTGCATAGATCATCAAGTCCAACTCCTGTCCCTGCACAGGACAACCCAAAAGTTACACCACGTTTCTTGAGGGTGTTGTCCAAGTGCTTCTTGAATATTGTCAGGCTTTGTGGCATGACTACCTCCCTGGGGCGCCTGTTCCAGTTCTCCACCACCCTCTGGGTGAAGAACTTAAACTTCCCTGTGGAATAATCACTGGAGGTGACTCTAGAAATTAAACTTATGTTTTTAGAAAAGGTACAGCAATGAAGAAGCTGTCAGGGTGAAGTGCAGCTGCTATGTGAGGAATCCTTTCCATGGAAGTTCCCTAGTAACCATAGATGTCATCAATGCCAGGAGAACTTGACTCTTGATGGTGGAGTGGTGTGGAGGCATCGTGGCCAGGCTCTGTGGTAAATGGGAACTTGAGGTACCATGGAGCTGGTACGCTGCATCTTTGCCACCCTGGGCCAACAGTCCATCATACTTTTGACAAAATGCTGTCCTTTGGTGAACTTTTCTCATTATAATATCATTATAATACCAAAACACCCCTCCATTCCAAAAGTTACCCGCCTCTAAGGTGCGACCACCCCTCACTGGGCATGCGCTGTGAATTTCTTCTGGTCTATGCCTTTAAAAATAAAGCGAGGAAATTTTACACCAATCATAATAAAGGTATGTATGACTAGAGTCATTCAAGCTCCATCTGAAAGATAAAAAATAGTATAAAATGCGTGAAGAGAAAGAGGGTGTTAGGGAAGATACCATTGCGTACCACTTGACTTGTGGGACCAGTTGATGGGCTGAGCCTCTCTTCCCCCCCATTGGGACACCTTTGGGTAAGATTGGAAACCTCTATAGAGTCACTTTAAATCTCTAACGTATTATAGTTGCTTTGCTTCATATTAGAGTCACTTCATATTTGTTTAGCATACTTGTAGCCTAGTAGTGTTAGTCATTTTCTTAGTATTTGTGTGTGTGTTGTAACCAGCAATCTTATCACCGGTAATCCAAATAACCTGTGTATCTGTTGCTTTAATAAAGTGTACTATTTATTAGTCTAGCCGTGATCATTCTCATTGAATGCAAACGGCCTGGGCATCTGCCAAATTAGTTACTAACAACAAGTACTCTGAGGAGTGGTTACTTCTACAACCCTTAGAAAATAAACCATTGACCAGGTCTGAGACTAAGACTGGACTTAGCCGCACCTAGACTTCTCTCGGAGAAGGATTTTGGGAAGCAAGGGGGTCCTGTCTGAACCTCATGACTCAACAGTAGAGTCTCTCCCTAGCCACTCCTCAGACTCCTACCATTAATGCAACACTGCCCTGGCACATCTTCCTGCCATTCCCTCGGGTCCCATCATTGATCACCAAAGAGAAGAGATCAGCGCCTGCTCCTCCTCCTGCCCTTGTGAGGAAGCTGTAGACCACAATGAGGTCTCCTCTGAGCCTCCTCTTCTGCAGGCTGAACAAACCAAGTGACTTTAGCCACTCCTCATACAGTCTCCTCTCTAAACCCTTCACCAACTTTGTGGCCCTCCTCTGGATGCACTGTAGTAGTTTTATATCCTTAATGTACTGTGGTGCCCAAAACTGCACACAGTACTTGAAGTGAGGCTGCACCACCGCAGAGTAGAGCAGGACAATCACCTCCCTCGACCAGCTGCAATGCAGGGCTCGATGCACCTCAGGACAAGGTTGGCCCTCTTGGCTGCCAGGGCACACTGTTGGGTCATGTTCAGCTTCCCATTGACCAGAATCCCCACATCCCTCTCCGTGGACCTGTTCTCCAGCCTCCCGTTCCCCAGTCTGTATATACACCCAGCATTGCCATGCCCCAGGTACAAAATCCACCACCTGCCCTTGTTAAACTTCATACAGTTGGTGATTGCCCAGCTCTCTAGTCTGTCCAGATCCCTCTCCAGGGCCTCTCTGCCCTCAAGAGTACCAACAGCTCCTCCCAATTTTGTGTCGTGAGAAAACTTAATTAGTATTCCTTCAGATCCTGCATCCAAGTCATTATGAGGGAATTAAAGAGTACTGGCCCTAGTAGTTCTGAGATACGGTCGTGTTACTTCCTTCTCTTCCTGAGGAGGAGTTCATCTGTCAGACCGAGGAGATGCTGCCACAGCCTCGAGCTGCAGCCCAGCCTGTGCTGGGCCTCCCTGCTCTCAGCCCTGACCCTCACCCATGGACGTAATGTCCTGGTTGGATTGCAGACCTGCGCGTCCCCATGGACTGGCCTGGTGATTTGCACTCTTGGTTGGGCCCGCTTACTGTCACTGGACCTGTTCTGCTCTTCTTGCTGAGGGCCTGTGGGACTGTTCCCTGGCCCGTGAGGTCAGGGACCCTGCCAGCCTTGCTACAGCTCTCGGATCGCCCTTGCAGATGTGCCTTTGCAGATACCACTCTGCACATTCATTGTTCCCCATGAAGACAACTACAACAGCGTTTATCATCATCTACTACTACTGCAACAACAGAAGGAACATCAGGAAGAGAACAGGTGATTGACTATACCAAAAACAGATAGGAAAAAGGTTATACAGGTCTCAGAAGAAAGAAGAAACCTGGACAACCAAAAGAAAATCCCCAAGAGAAGCCCAAACAAACTAGGGCTCACCTTTGTTCTCAATCTGCCAGTTTCATTGACTAGTTCAGAGCAGCTGTTCTTCATTTCTCCCTGTAAACTGAGCTGGGACTCCATCTCTCTCTTCTCATACACGCTTAATTCCTTCGTAGCTCTGCTCAGAAGCCTGCTTAACCTACACAGCAAATTAATCAAGGAAACAATGAAGCAAGGAACAACCGGCCTTTTTCACATACTCTCACGTAAACAGTGCAGACAAGGCTCGCTTCATCTTCAGCATGCTTGGTGCAGCAGGAATTGCTGAGAAAAGCCAGCATTCCCATGCCACAAATCAATTGGGGACGGTGTTTTTTTTCCAAATGTCATCCAAAATGAAATCGCTCTGGAATCCCTCTGCCCCATCATCCAGATCTGTCCAGATCATCCAGGTCCGTTCAGATCATTAATGAAGATTTTGAACAGGACTGGACCCAGTATTAACCCCTGGGTACACCACTAGTCACTGGCCTCCAACTAGATGTTGCACTGCTGATCACCACACTCTAGTCCTGGCTGTTCAGTCAGTTTTCAGTCCATCCTGCTGTCTGCTCATCCGGCCCATGTACTCATAAACTCCTTGTCTATGAGGATCTTATTGGTGACAGTGTAAAAGACATTACTGAAGTCCAGGTAGACAATATCCACTGATCTCCCTTTGTCTACCAGGCCAGTCTTTTCATTGTAGAAGTTTATCAAGTTGGTCAAACATGACTTCCCCTTGTTGAAGCCATTCTGACTACTCCTGATGAATTTGTTGTCTTTCATGTGCCTAGAAATGGTTTCCAGGATTAGCTGCTCCATCACCTTCCCAGGGATGGAGGTGAGGCTAATCAGCCTGTAGTTCCATGGATCCTCCTTCTTGCCTTTCTTGAAGATAGGAGTGATCTTTTTTTCCTCCAGTCCTTGGGCATGTCTGTCAGTTGCCATGATCAATCAAAGATTATCAAGAGTGGCTTCAAAATTTCATCAGCCAACTCCTGTTGCACTCATGAGGGCATCCCATCAGGGCCCATGGACTTACGTATGTCCACATTGCTTAAGTATTTCCTGACCTGTTCCTCTTCCACCAAGACTATATCTTCCTTGCTCCAGATTTCCCCCTGGTCTCTGGGACCTGAGAGTTCTGAAGGCTGGCCTTGCTAGTAAAGTTGGAGACAAAGAAGGCATTCAGTACTTCTGCTTTTTCCATGACCTGTGTAACCAGGTCCTGCGTCTTGTTGAGCAACAGGTCCACATTTTCTCTGGTCTTCCTTTTGTCATCTATGTGCTTAAAGAAGTCCTTCTTGTTGTCTTTGACATCCCTGGCCTAATGCAATTCCATTTGGGCTTTAGCTTTCCTCACTTCATTCCTGGATGATCAGTCAATGTTTCCATATTCCTCCCAGGTTACCTGTCCTTGCTTCCACCCTCTGTATGCTTCCTTTTTGTCTTTGAAGAAGGAGCTCCTTGTTCAAGCCATCCATACAGGCCTCCTGGCATTTTTACCTGACTTCCTGCTGGTTGGGATGGAACTCTCTTGAGCTTGGTGGAAGTCATCCTTGAATATTAACCAGTTTTATTGTGTCCCTCTTCACTCCAGGGCCTTATCTCATCTGACTTTTCCAAGCAGATCTTTGAAGAGGCCAAAGTCTGCGCTCCTGACATCCAGGGTTGTGAGCTTGCTTTTCATTCTCCTCTGTACCTTCAGGATCCTGAAGTCCACCATCTCATGGTCACTGCAGCCAAAGCTGCCTTTGATTTTCACATCCTCAGTGAGCCCCTTGTTGTTAGTGAGTATGAGGTCCAGCAGAGCTCCTTTCCTTGTTGGCTCCTCTATTACTTGGAGGAGAAAGTTATCATCAGTGCACTCCACAGGTTGCTGTGTTGTCTGTCCAACAGATATCAGGGTCGTTGAAGACCCCCATAAGGACCAGGGCCTTCGAATGTGAAGCTGCTCCTATGTGCCTGTAGAAGGGCTGATTTGCTTGTTCTTCCTTGTCAGGTAGCCTATAGCAGACAGCCATTATAATGTCACCTTTACCAGTTCTCTCTTTAATCCTAACCTGTAAGATCTAAGTTGGCTCCTCATCCATCCCCAGACAGAGCTCCATGCACTCCAGCTGCTTCCTCCCATAAAGGGCAAGCTGTTCCTCCTTGCCTACCCACCCTAAAGGTTCCTAAAGAACCTGCATCCCTCCATTGTAACACTCCAGCCCTGGGAGCCATCCCACCATCTCTCTGTGATCCCAACGAGATCATAGCCCTGCAACAGCACCCAGATCTCTAACTCACCATGTTCATTCTCCAGACTGCATGCATTAGCATACAGGCACTTCAGAGAGACACCCCAGCATGTTGATTTCCTGGAGGGTTTTTAGGAGATTTCTCCATAATGGTGCCTTGTAGGCACTTCCTTGCTTACATGCACGTACTGGAGGTGTTCTGGCTTAAGCCTCATTTTGTTGGTTTTGTAGTCTCCTCCTGTCATATCACCCATGCCCTTTGCTTAGTGATCTTTTCTGTCACTCCCCCACAGGACTGCTGTTTACTCTTTCCCTCCCTCATCATTCTAAGTTGAAAGTCTTCTTTATGAGGCCAGCCATCCTATTGGCGAACATAGCTTTGCCCTTCTTAGTGAGGCGTATCTCATCTCTCTCAAGCTGATCTGCAAACAGGGTCCCACAGTCACAGAACCCAAAACACTCTCACCAACACACCAGTTCTGCAGCCAGTTATTGACTTGTCCTCACCAGCAGGATTGAGGAGAACACCACCTGGGCCCTCATGCTTGGCTGGACCTGGAACATGACCAACCCTCTCTACTCCTGGGTGTTCAAATGCACAGTAGGATACAGAAGTTGCCAAAGTATGAAAATGCAGCAGCATGTGAAAATATGTCACGCTGAACAAGTCTAACTGTAAGTGGATTAGTACAGCTACGAGTGGAGAAAATAGCGAGAGACTAGAACAGTTCCCTAATTGATAGTCAAGGGTTATGATACAGTTGGTGTTTGTGAAGGGGTGCTACAAGGGCCTGCCACCTCCAGCAGCTCCTGTCTTAGCAATTCCTCCTCCTCAGCTGCACAGTGGGAAGCTCAGGACTGAGCTTTTGTGTTGGTACAGGGGTTAGCACAAGGAAGGTGCGATTTAGTCCTTGAGTGCTGTGGAGGACAAAAATGTATTCATCAGCAGCTAGATTCATGTAAGCTGCCTTTCCTTTGACACGCCTGTAATTGCCCTAGCATGGGGCCTCTTCAATATGCTTTTTCTCATGTCATTGTGCTTTGCAAGGTGTTGTAAAGGCTATTAAACCCAAGAAGTATGGAAAGGGCATTTTGTTGTGAAGAAGGTTAGTAGGTGCAAAAAGAGGATTAATATGCTCTGTCTGTAGTACTGTGCCAGATGAAAAGCAGTAACATGGTCCTTTGTAGCACACCTGCTGGGATGTCCTCGCTGCTATGTAACTTGTGAGCCTTGCAGCCACTCAGCCCCCAAGGACAGCTCATTTTGTGTTCACAGAGATGCAATAGCAGTAGGAATCACTGCCGAGCCTAGTGTTCAAAGGAGATGGTGCCATATGGATGGGGGAGATAGGCTGGGGAATTTGTTCCTCAGTATGTTTGGGAAAGAAATCTTATAATACCATCACTGTGGTAGTTAGTGTTTGGTGCCAGTGTTTTCCCAGGTAGCTGCCACAGTGCAGTCTGTCCCCAGGCCTAGGGTGGGTGGGGTGATTTTGTGTTAGTTAACTCTATCCACATTGTGTGTGTGTCCCATAATCACTCCACAAGACAACAAGGAGTCTTGCAGAGTAGATTTTCCAAGTGGCTAAGGATTTCTCCCTGCCCCCTTCTTTTGCACTCTTCCCAGAGCTCCAGAGCTTCACAGTCTCTTGGAGCCAGAGTCATGAACTGTATTGAGCCTTCTCCTCAAAGCTGCCCCATGACCCCAGTGGGGGGTCCAGCTGCAACGTTGTTTTTTTTTTTTGGTAGTGAGCTTTACAACATAATTCAATGCAGAAGAAGGTGGATAATTAGGCAGCATTAGGACCTAATGCAGCTTTTCCAAAGGCACAGTGCATGCTTGGACAGGGCTTTTGTGCTGCCTTGCTGCCCTTCTGCCTGGGCTGCCCAGAGAAGGAACGAACTCCCCTGAGTGAAGAGACGAGTAGTTGTCCTCTCAGAAACGTGTTGCTGCTTTCTGTGTGCGCTTTTTGCCATCTAGTGGCAGCAAAGTATTGGTGTACTGTTTGCCTCTGATAACTTCACTTTCTAGGCATGGTACAAAATCGTCTGTACTGTAGGACTGCTCCATCAAGCAGCAAGGTGCAAATATCCATCCACACTACTCACTGTACAGCTGTGACAAAGGGCCAGGAGACTAGCTTTTCCTGGACTGGTCAGACTGGGGGAAGTATCCACTGTCTAGTAAAACCACAGGAATGCTCAAAATTGATGCTTTTCTGAAGCTTCATGGAGTTTTGGTTTATTTAAGCAAATATTATGTGATCTTATGGATGCCTTGTTGCTGATTTGGGGATGAATCCTGAAAGGTAATGTTGTGGGACCTCTAAAATGAAGAGTTGTGTTTTGATGGGAATGTTTGTTCTATCGGCACAATTAGGTATGCTGTATCTCTGAAATGCAGCAGTTGTGTTGGGGATGCAGGTAGTTAAACCAGCTCCAGGACACTGATGCCAAATTGCTTTAGACGAATTTCCTTCACTGAACTACAGTCCTGTAGATCTGTAGGGATTGTATGTGGCCACCTTCCTGAGCTTCCACCCACTTTTGAAGCAGGCTATGTCTTGTAAATGAGTTTGTCTTTATTGACGGCTTGTTCTACTTCCTGATGTGAGGCTATGAAAAGTGTTTTTTCACATCCAGAAAATAGGGGTCTGCTGTTGGTCACCCCACATCTGAAGGATGTTACGATCCACCGGTTTGCAAGTATGATAGGAATAATATGCATCCATACTACTGCTGAGGTAATGAGTCCTAAAGCAACCATTAGCAAGCTTCAGCATGCATGGCACATGCCAAAAGGCCATAGCAGGTATGTCACAGGTGCTTTGGGATGATGTTACACACAGGAGTAGACATGACATAAAGTGTAGCTATTCATGGAGTGTTTCAGGTATGTCCTGACGTCCCAAAAAGTGACCTTGGAGTGGTCCTTTATCTAAACAGCTTTAATGGGGCAACCCTCAGGAGCAATCTTGTAGAACAACATTGAAATGGCCAAATACTCTCCAGTAGATTATAATGTCTGAAGAGTACTATGCAATGCATACCTTTGGTACGCATGCTTTTGTAACAGTGCATTTTTCTTTGGTCCAGGCCAGCTGATATTTCCCAAGATATAGAAACACTGTGCAGAATACAGTCCAGTCAAAGGCAATATTGAACTTGCAGCTCCAAGTAGCATTGCACTGGAGATGGGGAACTGAGGTAGATCTACATTCCATGGTAGGATGGCTTTCTTAGAATAATCACATTATGTTGCCATAGCTAGATTAGCTCCCATAAGCAAGTGGGCTTGTTTAGCAGTATCTTCACCCTGTTCACCAGGATGCCGTGAGGACAGATCCTTAATCCCACCTCATTTGATGTGTGTCTACAGAGCTGTTTCCCCACTGAGCTCTAGTGGCTCACCTCTCCCATGTGTGAAACTTGCTAATTTGCTTTCCCCTATGGAAACTTCACAGATGGCTACTGCCCAATTAATACAGAGTTTCCAGATGTCTAGTTGAAAGATGTTTGTTTAGCAAACATCTCTGGTGATTTAGGGTGATCTTGCCTCCAGCTGCTTGCTGTTGCCTTCCACTCAGAGGAAAGAGGTTGCCTTTCACCTCTCTGGTACACATAAGCATTCCCTGATGGGCTTTCCCTTAAAGTGATAGACTGGATTCTGCCTGAAGCGGTTGAGGAAGTACTCAGCAAAACAATCCACAGGCTCGAGGTAGTAGCTTTAGATGGGGATATTGGCTGCTGTTTACAAAATTACTCTCTGCTTACACCCAGCTGTGGGACAGTTCTGACAGAGCCAACAGCTGGAAGTGGAAAAATCCTTCACCACTCCAATCGAATTCAGGAGGGGGTAAGTAGTCATAGCCCAAATGCTGCACAATATAAAGAATTCATGTCTTTTCTATGCTTTTTCATGGGACAAGCATTTTATTTCTAAAAATCTATTACTGCAAGACAAGAACTTAAGCTGAATTTTTAAAAGGCTAGCAGAGAAAGAAAAAAAAAGAATATCAATAGCAAAGATATTTTGAATGTGTATTTTATTATTGGGATGCTAAATTTTTCATAATAAGTCAAAGAATTAATGTGCTAATACATAATGAGCCCAACAAATATAAATATTACATATTTACCACAGAAATTGTCCCAGCAAGCCAAATTGCCTGCTCCAGATCATCTGCCCTATTTTATTAACAGCAGGACATTGTTACATAGTGTGCCAAGCTGGGAGTAGAGCCCTTTCCTTAAGTGGTGTGATGTGATTAAGGAATTACGTTCTTTCACCTCCACCTTATGTTTGGAAGTTTTCCTGTCCCACTAAAGCATTATTCTGTTGGGTCAAAGCCTCTATATGTATAATGTCTAGATTTTTTGGGGGGGTTTGCAATTCAACTTCAGTTTCTTCTGTCCAAGGGAACTGGTTTACACATCCCTTAAAATAATCATCCCTTACAAATAATTTTCAAGCTGCTTAGTTTAAAATTATAAACCCATAGAATGAAAATCAAAGGCTCATTTAACCATTAAATCTTGTTTTGGTTTAAGTCTCAGCCTTCATTCATTGCCATTGAATGTGATAATGGTCTTTTAAGTATCTGAGAGAAGCTGAGAAACTGTCACTACCTGTAGAAGTGATACAAAGAAGTGGCGATTTCTTGAAGTGAGGCTTTTTTATAACACATTAAAATGAGTAGCTAGAAATGGTAAAATAACCCTTCTTCCGTGGCTGGTGCTCAGCTGGCTGTGTTTGGTAGTCTCAGAGCTAGACAGTTACTCTGTTTTTTTGGTGTTAGGTTTTTTTATATTGAATAAGGTGCTGAATGCAGTTAGCTCTTTGTTACCACCTTTCCCCATCTTTTCAGTTATTATAACCACTTGTTGTCTCTCATCTCATATTTAAATAGCAAACTGGCTCGCTATATCTGTGCAGATCTTCCTGCAAAACACATTGAATGTTCCACTGCTATTGTACAATTATTATAATTTAGGGGTTTTTACTTATACAAGTCTAGCCCATAACTAGAGGAAAAATGGACATTCATAATTTTATTCGCCTACCAGTAATTATTGGAAGGATAATTATCTTTTCAGTAACTGGAGTAAGAGGTAAATGAGCAACAAATACCAAGGTGTCTAATGAAAGACAGTGCAATGTTTCCCATTGGCCATTACATGTTATTAATGTAATTTAAAGGCAGATAAAAAAAGAATCACAATCACCCATGCAGTATATAAACTGGAAAGTTTAGGTTAAATTTTTTTTTGAGCATCAGGTTTTCAAAAACATTGATTACTGTCTTTGCAGATAACTCTAAATAATTTTATGTTAGTGAAAGACAGAAAATACAGGGTGTGAATTTTACATGAGGTAGTGAAAGGATTATTTTTGATAATGAAAGTATTGTCTAAGAAAAAGGCATCATAAATGATGTGAAATAGCTGGGTGCATTTCTGTGTTCCGTCTCTGGGTACCACTGTTATGCCATGTATATGCTTATTTGTCTGATTAGTTTCTATTAACAAGATTTTTAAATGCGTAATCACAAATCAATAATTTTCTTCTTCGATGCAAAGGCTGGAGCTTTCCTTGCCTGTTGATACACATTTTGAATTACAGTGGTCTAGTGTACACACCTTGCACTATTTGTGGCTTTCTTTATATACATAATACATATGCAGATATATAGTTGGGTAATATGTATATAAGTACGATTGATAGGCTATTTAAAATATGTAACTAGCTTGGGAATATACACCTTGTTTGTTTTCAGAGGAATTGTGGTTGTGGACTGCTTGGGAAAAATCTCCCCTTCTTTTTTGTTTATACAGAAAACAAACCACCCCAAACAAAACCAAATTCAGTAATAATTAATCCAGTAATAACTAATTCTAATTCAGCAATGATCAAATCCAGGAATGAATAATTTTTCTCCTTCTTCCAAGTGGGGAGAAAGGGGGAGAGAAAGAAGTATTTTTCCTTACATGAAACCCAGAGAAGGATAGTGCAAGTGCCTTGTTCATCACAGGTAACATAACCATCTTAGAGTAATATGACATGTCAAAAGGCTCTCCTCCACATCTAGCAGCTATGTGTGACAGGGAGTGGATCAGTAGTGAATCCTGGTGCTCTTCCCAGGGATCTGATGTCTATTGTCAGCCTCTTCACCAGGCTGCTTGTGTTTGTTCCTAGGAAAGACGTTACAGACTTTTTTTGTTAGTTTTTATTTATAAAGAAACAATAATATTTTCAGAGAAATGTGACACATTTTACTTTCCTACCCTCAGGCTTGATCCTGCTTCATCTCGGTAATATGTCTCTAGGCTTGACCACAGTAAAAGGAATGTCACTGTTATTGTCACTCTCCTCTTGTTTGTCTGCCTCATTCAGCACTTTGTCTGCAAGAGGCTTTGCCTTAGTTGCCTCCCACCCTAGCAATAGGAACGCAAGCTAGGTAACTGAACCCCTCCAGTTTCCAGTGGAGATTTTTGTTTGTGTATTGTGCGTTCGTTTGTTTTCTGAAGTTCTGGTGGGCTCCAGCTGTGGGTGAACCCGCATGTCTACTGAAGAACCACTAGATTTCCATATTATTTGGCATAAACTTAATGCATCCTAGTATTTCTTGGGTTTTTACTTGGCTGGCCACTTCTCCTTTCTCACGGAAGTACAATATGCAAGCCTCAGTAGAGTATACAAGTTCAATGATTTCTTCCCAATGCATTTTTTCGCACAGGTCCCCAGTGACTATGATCTACCACTGAACTACTAGTTGTGCTACATCTGTCAAACAGCTCTGGATTATTTGTTTATGGCTAGATGACTAGCTATACAGCAGATTATTTAAGATTAATAACACTGGACTCTATCCTATCTTGTACATTTTATGTTCAAGTTCAGCTGGGTGGCAACACAAAAGACTTACTGGGTGCACAGGTCTAAAGAGAGCAGACAAAAACAGGTATGAAGAATGAGAGTCTGGAAGAGAGGAAATTAAATACCTGGGTACTCAAGAGAAAAATGTTTAAAAGAGACCAATAAACACAGTTTTTAAAATGTTAGTAATTTGGATCAGCCTTAATTGTAAAGGTGAGGAACAGCAAGTTTGTGTTTCCACCTGGGCAGAACTGTTCTGAATTTTAAGAGAACAACAGCCTACCTTCTTCAACGTTGGCCACTTTTGAAGTAAAACCCCAGGCAACTCAGACACAGGGCAGTTGGGTGCAGGCTTAATGTAGGCTTTGAAACCCAGTGAGTCAGAGACAAACAGGAATTAAAATGCCCAGGCCAGTCAATAACAGAGCAAAACCAGCCATTGTCCAGGCAGCCAGCAGGGGTAATCAGTGGGGCTGCTCTGGTCCCCACAGTCTCTGGGATCTAGTAGGCAGGCCACCCATCCTGTTTTCATTGGGATAGCTTGGGAAATGGGTCCCTTTGTCCCTGCTTTGGTTGTCACAGAGCCACACAACCTAGACCCCAAATCCTCCAAATCAGCACTCTCCTCCTTTATTTCTCCAAGACCGCCTCCCTCAGATCTGCAGATGAGATGTCTGATACACCTCTAGGTAAACGATCTCCTTGGTCACCTGGTGATGAATAAACCTCTCACTTGCCATGGTCACCTCTTTTGCTTCCAGAAAGCAGTGCCACCCAGGAACCCCAGCAAGGCTCTGCTTCCCCTTTAACTTCAGCAGCCCCCCTCTCCCCCTCCAAAAAGCCCTCAGTGCCATCACTGCCTCTAAGATGTGTAACATCACTGAGCGAAACCCCACTGGCATCACAACAGTCTGTATGACCTCTGATCTCTTCTGCCTTTTCCCTGGCTAACGATTGGCGTGGAACACTTACAAGAACTCCTACATCAAGAATGGAGCTACTGATCTTGTTGGTTTTACAATTATGAGGAAAAATAGGTACAGCAGGTCAGCCCAGAGCATAGCAAAGAACTGTCCATGAGAGAGCATTGCCTTTCATATGAAACACTCAGTTACTCTAACACACTTCCTGACCATTTCCACAATTCATTGGTCAATATCTACAGAAGGTTTAGAACAAAGATGCCCATGTCTTTTTCCACATACAGAGAGAATTTTGCTCTCTTGAGAGGATTATTTGCAACACAAGTTTGGAACCAGTTGCACACCTGCTTTAATAAATAATGTTAAAATGTGCTTAGAGGCAACCAGCTGTTCTGGGAGCTGCATCACACATCGCCTGTGAATATGTATATAGCTCTGCAGCTGGGTGATTAAAAGGGAAAGCCTGCGCTTCTTCAAACTGTTTCACTGGAACATTACAACAGAATTTCCACACGCAAAATACTTTAATGGCTATGGGTTAAATTCTTCTACAGTAGACTGTTGCCAGTGGGAGGCTGGGCTCTGTCACTGAGCTGGGCATTTTCCCTGGACATGTGAGAAGGGCTGAGATCTCGTCTCTGACCCTTTAGCTCAGCTTTTTGAACATCTTAGATAGTTAATTATAAGCTCTTTCTGCATCAGTAGATATCATAATTTCCCATGCAGTGACCAGTGGTAAACTATAGAAAAGCTGTTTCACAAACCCATTCCTCCCAGCAGAAAAAAGGGAGGATGGTCACAGCTGATCAGTTGGAAGGACAAAGAGGTTAATTATTTTTGCCAGTGTGCCTAGTACTAGTTTTCTCAGGCCTCTAGAAGGAGAAGCTGTAGAAAAGTTAGTGACACAGAAAGTAATTTCCCAAGCGAATTGGTTTATTTACAGTCCATGCATATGCCCCGTTTTATAAAGAAGGGAAGGGGGTGAGGTTCAGGGGTGCTAATTCATCTCTACTGGAGTGCTGTGGAGCCCTGCTATGCATAGGAGCTCTTTTCTTGGGTTGGGGAGCACCACTGGGTGAGCTGAGAGCCAAGGCAAGGCACCACAGCTTCTACTTACAGGATGCTGTCACCCAGCAGAGAAATACCTGGTGGAATCATAGAATCGTAGAATCGTTAAGGTTGGAAAAGACCCTTAAGATCATCGAGTCCAACTGCTAACCTATCACTGCCGAGTCCACCACTAAACCATATCCTCAAGCACCACATCTACCCTTCTTTTAAATACCTCCAGGGATGGAGACTCCGCCACCTCCCTGGGCAGCCTGTTCCAATGCCTGACAACCCTTTTGGTGAAGAAGTTTTTCCTAATATCCAACCTAAACTTCCCCTGGTGCAGCTTGAGGCTATTTCCTCTCATCCTAACGCTTGTTACTAGGGAGAAGAGCCCAATCCCTGCCTCGCTACAACCTTCTTTCTGGTAGTTGTAGAGAGAAATAAGGTCTCCCCTCAGCCTTCTCTTCTCCAGACTAAACAACCCCAATTCCCTCAGCCACTCCTCATAAGACTTGTTCTCTAGACCCTTCACCAACTTTGTTGCCCTCCTCTGGACACGCTCCAGCACCTCAATGTCCTTCTTGTAGTGATGGGCCCAAAACTGAACACAGTACTCGCGGTGCAGCCTCACCTGTGCCGAGTACAGGGGTACAAACACTGCCCTAGTCCTGCTGGCCACACTATTCCTGACACAAGCCAGGATGCTCTTGGCCTTCTTGGCCGCCTGGGCACGCTGCTGGCTCATGTTCAGCTGGCTGTCAACCAACACCCCCATGTCCTTTTCCACCAGGCAGCTTTCCAGCCACTCCTCCCCAAGCCTGTAGCATTGCATGGGGTTGTTGTGACCCAAGTGCAGGACCCGGCACTTGGCCTTGTTGAATCTCAAACCACTGGCTCCAGCCCAACGATCCAGCCTGTCCAGGTCCCTCTGTAGGGCCTTCCTGCCCTCCAGCAGATCGACACTTCCACCCAGCTTGGTGGCATCTGCAGACTTACTGAGGGTGCACTCAATCCCCTCATCCAGATCATCAGTGAAGATATTGAACAGGACCGGCCCCAACACTGAGCCCTGGGGAACACCACTCATGACTGGCCGCCAACTGGATTTTACTCCATTCACCACCACTCTCTGGGCTCGGCCGTCCAGCCAGTTTTTAACCCAGCACAGAATGCACTTGTCCAAGCCGTGAGCAGCCAGCTTCTCCAGGAGAATGCTGTGGGAGGCAGCGTCAAAGGCCTTACTAAAGCCCAAGTAGACAATGTCCACAGCCTTCCCCTCATCCACTAAGTGGGTCACCTTATCATAGAAGGAGAGCAGGTTAGTGAGGCAGGACCTCCCTTTCATAAACCCATGCTAGCTGAGCCTGATCACCTGGTTGTCCCGCATGTGCTGCATAATGGTATTCAAGATGATCTGCTCCATGACCTTTCCCGGCACCAAGGTCAGGCTGACAGGCCTGTAGTTCCCCGGATCCTCCTTCCGACTCTTCTTGTAGAGGGGCGTCACATTCGCTAGTTTCCAGTCATCTGGGACCTCCCTGGTTGACCAGGACTGCTGATAAATGATGGAGAGTGGCTTGGCGAGCTCCTCTGCCAGCTCCCTCAGTATCCTCAGATGGATCCCATCCAGCCCCATGGACTTGTGAACATCCAGGTGAAGGAGCAGGTTGGTGACTGCCACCTCTTCAACAACTGGGACTTCATTCTGCATACCATCTCCATCTCCCAGCACAGGGGCCTGACAACTCCGAGGATGACCAGTCTGACTATTAAAGACTGAAGCAAAGAAAGCATTAAGTACCTCAGCCTTCTCCTCACCTTTCGTGGCAAAGTTACCTTCTACATCCAACAAAGGAGGGAGATTCTCCCTGGCCCTCCTTTTATCACTCATGTGTTCATAAAAACATTTTTTGTTATCTTTAATGGTGGTGGCCAGTTTAAGTTCCAGCTGGGCCTTCGCCTTCCTAATCTTTTCCTTGCATAACCTCACAACATCCTTGTAGTCCTCCTGAGTCACCTGCCCCTTCTTCCAAAGGCGGTAAGCTCTCCTTTTTTTCTTGAGTTCCAGCCAAAGCTCACTATTCAGCCAAGCCGGTCTTCTCCCCTGCCTGCTTGACTTACGGAAGGTGCAACCAACCTAGGCTGGGGCCTAATTCCTGTCTAGAGTGGCACAGCTGTGTCTGCAACTGCTGCCCACAGCTCCGTGTTTTACAGATACAGCTGTTTGGTTCCTGGGGTGAAGCTGTTCATGGTTCAGTGCTAGGGCATGGGAGAGAGAAGCTGTGGACAGTCCCTGTCCACCTGTGTAGACATGCTCCATTTATCTTTCTGTTCAGCTTCCATGGGCACAACTTCCACCATCAATTTCCCTTTTTTGGCTGTAAATCAGCATAGGTTTACAATAGACCTGCTAGAAGAGCAGGTAAATTCAGTGGTGCACTTCTACAGAGTTACACAGTGATTGTAGCAGCTCAACATTTGCACTTAATTATCAGCTTCTGCCATACTATTTTCATATATATAGTCTCTCTTTTGCCTTTTCACCATCATGCCTTATTAGTAATCGTATCTTGCAAAGAATCATTAAAAAAAAATTACTAACTTGCACTTTGCATAAATAATAATTTTTTTAAAAAAAAAAGTTTTCTTCTGGATTCCCTTCATAATCAAATCCCTCTGGAATATGTATTTCCAATAATTACCCTGTCTGAAAGGTAACACAGATGCCTGATGCCTGATGCCAGATGGGAGCTGTTGTGTGCTCCAGTAGATCCTTCACTGTCCAGCTGGTAAAGTTAGGGACACTCCCAAGGGAGCAAGTCTAGTCCACAGGCACACTGATAAAATTCAGGTTTTCTACAATAGTAAGTTTGAGTTAGAGTTTTAGGGCTTGGATGTACTGTTATCATTATAATGTATCATGCACTGCAATTCCTGAAATTCTATCATTTCAGAAATTTTTTAAAAACCTGGATTTTAAACAGTTGCTATGGAAAAAGAATTCTAATCTAAAATTTTTAGTTTAGAAAAATGGAAATTAGTTGCTTTGCTGATTTTAGTGTAAATGGAGCCATCCAGATCAGCCCTAGGGACTGTACATGGGGCCAGCATGGAGATGGGGGAATCCTGCCATCACTATTCATACATGCTTACAGCAAGAGGGTGCAGAAGGTGCTCTCAAGCCTTCCTGAATCTCTGCCAGAGCTCTGAACGAGAGCTGCCAGGCTGCTGGTTTTCTCTGGGCATGCAACTGTACGGCACAAGGCCGTTCTGAGCCAGCCAGGTTAGGACCCAAAGGACTACGGGTATGGCACTCAGCATTGCCTGGACTAACTCACATGAGCAGAGGTTTGTGCAAACATGGGGTGGGTACTGCATCTGGCACCCAAGATAATATCTGGCACCCAAGATAATATCTGGATAACACTGAATTCTGCTGTATGGGAATGCCAGTTTATCTGGAGATAGACCCAATGTTTCTGCGTGACACTAGTTTGGACAGGTCAGTGTAACCTTTGGTAGGGTGCCGAAGAACTAGGGAAGTGTACATTTTTCTCTGTAAATGTTTTTCTTGCATTCAGATGTTACTAGAGGATGTCTTAGTTTTAGCAGATTGGCATTTCCCACTGTGAAAGTATCTTCCCAAAGTAATAAAAAAGAATTCTATTTGACTCTAATCATAAATCATTGCATAAAAAATGAAACTGTTCTCAACAAATAAATTAACAAACAACTTCTGTTGATACATTACCTTGCTTTGTTCACATATTTGTTCCATTAGTCACTAATTTGATCCCCCTGATCATTAGCGTTAATGAGTGAGGTTTGGCTGTTCCAGAAAGTCAGTGAGAGATTTTAAATATTTATAATTGGTTAACTACTACAGGATATTGTCAGCAATACTGAAAATCTACTTTTATAGAATAATACCAGCAGAATATCACAGAATCCAGCATTCATAATAAAGATAGGATATAATTTCTTCTTTATGTGCCAAAACACAATGACACAAGTTATGCAGGCTTTTTACCACAGACGATGTGCGTGGGAGTGGAATTTTCTTCTGGCTGTTAAGTCATTAAGAAGAGCAGTTTTATAACTTGATCACAGGGGATAGATGGGTTTTGAGACACAGAAAGAAAACAGAAGATAAGTATGACATCTTCCTCCATCTCTCTCTCAGGCTGCTTGGATATTAGCTACTAATTTATAATAAGCAGAATTTTATGCTTCCTTTCCCACCTTCCTGATACACTCCATTATAGTTTTCAATTGGGTGTTCATTACCTCGGGTAATGAAAAGCAGCTAAGATGAAAATGAAGACTCTGGTGTTAGTGTTTCTGATGCTGTAAGCAATTTGGGTGCACAAGGAAGACAATACCAAATTCTTTACTAACGCAGGAACACCCTCATCAGAATTGAGTTCTTCAGATTTCAGTCCCTTTTCCAGCAAGTACGTGAGTGGAAGTTCTCAGATTACCTGTTGAACTTCAGTAACATTGCAAATACCTCCTGAGGGTATTGTAATGTCTTACACAAGTATTTCAGCAACCTGCACTTCCTTAATGTGCTGCTTTTTTTGAGGTTTTTGTTTATTTGTTTACTTGCTGTCTGTGTTACTGCATACCTACCTATCCATAAATTTTCTTATAAAGCTATGACATTAAAGTTCTCTTGGGACAAAATTTTCTGTTATTATTCCCTCCTCTTTTTTTCCCAGCTTTATTGACCTCCACTGCAGATTCATGGATGGTGTGAGTTGATCCTGCTTCAGAAGCATATAATTTTATATCGACTGAAGATCTACTCTAGGGATGCATGTTTTCAAGAGGGTGAGTGGCTCCATAGGGAATACTACACCTGGGTTAGAGCTTTGTCTTTAATTTCATAGTCCTACAAATCTTCAGAGACTTGTTTGGTGCATGAAGAGTGTAGTCATCAATTACTTGCAGATTTGAATGGGATCAGCCCATTGCATGGAGACCTCAGTCAACCATTTTGAGATGTCCCTGTTTTCCCACAAGTTGTCCATGCCTTCTCTCTTTCCACTATTGAGTTGTTTGGGGCTTTTTTTCTCCCTAAGACCACATTCCTTAACCAGTTCTTTTGCCCTTATTTGAATTATCACATGAAAAGGCATGATTATCTCCTTAGCACTAATTTATAGGGCAATTCATAGCCCTGGTCTAGCAAAGCAGTTAAGAACTTCCTGATCTTTTCACTTGAAATTCATTGTTCCAGTCTCATGCTCAAAAATAAATGTGTGATTAAATACCTTGTTGGTTCAAAGCCAAAATAAGTGCAGGTATCTTTGCCTCATAGATGGTAATTTCAGATGTCTTTCTGAAAATCCCATTTGGCTAGTAATTTGCACATTAGCACAGCATAACTTTGAAAGACATGAGAGCACTGTAATAGTGCACGAGTGTTGCAGTACTCCTCAAACTTCCATCCTGTGATAACGCCATTCCGGAAGAGGAACCAGTGTGCTATCAGGCTGGAGATGCAGGAGCTACCTGCCTCTTCCAAAGCAAAGAGTGTCATCACACCTCCAAATACATGTTGTAATTTTTAATTACGGAATGTGAGTGTTTCAGGATGTATTTTCTTTTACTGCTGAGAAACAAGAAGCATACATTAGTAACGCTTCAATGGCTACACATTGATAAGCATCAGAGTAGCTGCAGGTCAAAGTCTTCCTCCCTCTTATGCGGTGTGCCCTTCTTATCTCTCTTGAGTGCCAAATGAAGCAGTCCGGAGGTTATTTTACAAAATCAAAACATTGTGCTCAACTGCAGTGGACACTGACTTAGTGGCTCCACAGCAGGCACAATTTAGTGCAAAGGGACAGGTGAAATGCTGAGCTTTTGCTGAACAAGTAGTGTAAACTGCAGCAAAGATGCTAAGTTAAATAAGGAGGTAAATATGTGGATGTGAGTGACCAGATTTTGAAAAAGGTGGGATGATAGTTGCATTCCTAAAAATCTTGCAGCATGTCTAGGAAAAAAAAAAAGGTATTCACCTATTCACGTTTTTTTCAAAGCAAACTGCCCATATGGAAGAAAGCTGCCACGGTACTGTACACAAAAAATCCCTTCACTGCATAGGCTAAGTCCTTGAGGGGCTCACACTGAACTCATGGTGGCATTAGTCACTCCAGAACAGGATTCACACTGGTTGCCAGATACAGTATAAAATGAGGACAGGTATCATTATAATTGATGGGTAGAGGACACAAGGCACAGAGGTCAGGAGAGCACATGTAGGAAGACAGTAGGGACCAGGAGATACTGGCACCTGAGATTTCAGAAAGTTTCCCTTCAGAAGGTGGTTTTTTTAAGGTGACACTGTAATTTAATCGAGAACAGAGACACTTTAAGACTTGCTAATATTGGCAGTGATTCATCATGTTCACAATAAAGTCTTCTATTCAGACTGCTTCTTACATAGCTGCAGTTAAATGTTTTGAATTTTGTTAAATAGCTCTGTGCAGTATTAGCTGTCCATTTTATTTGAAGGTACAGGAGCATAACATGGAACATGTGCCCACTAGTGACGGTAAGGAAAGCAACACAATTCCTCAAGACAGAACAAGACTATATTATGTACCTTTCAAAAATATTGTAATTATGCTGACATGATCTATGATACAAATTAGATTATTTCTAGCATTCTAATGACGTGAGTCCTATTTTTACCCTCTAGTGAGCAACGTGTTTCCTCCTTTACATATAAAATATTCTGTATAGATCAATTTTGTCGGACTTGGCAGACAAATAATATCATTCTGTTCCTTCCTCACTCCTACTGTGCATAAAATATTAACCCTAGCATTACACAAAGGCAGATTTTTTGCATTTAATTATTACTCAGATGCAGCCTAGAGACAGTATTAATTAAGACAAAGTATGATACCACTCCTTCCCAATGTATGCATTTTGTCTGCTAAATTGCTGAGATTAGGATCATACTGGGATAGTGCTTCTCTGTTTGATACTTATTTTACATCATCTTCTGTATTTCATGGGGTAATGAAGGAATTCACTGAGGCCAGGGAACCTTAGAACATGGTCCAGCCGTGACTCGCTGTGGGGCAGGAAGAATTTTAGCTCTTTTATTAGTCCTCATTTTTTTTATTTCCTCTGCAGTGCTGACATCTGACCCACCCCTTGCTGCCCCTCAGGGAGCATCTTCTCTTTAGCTCCTCTGATGTGAAGTTGTGTGGGTGGAGGGCATGGCCCTCTTGTGCCGGGGCTGCTTCTGTCCCTGCATCCCTGTGAAAATGACAACTGGGAAGGGACCACGTGCAGTGAAAGACTTGGAGCAGGTCACAGGACTGATGCTTTGATTGATGATATGAAACAAGGATGTAAAGGGCATTCTTTGTCACTGCCTGGTTAGGGCCCCGAGTGCATCCCTGACCTCTGGAGGTTTATTGGAGTTGGCTCAGGGTTGGCGCTGACGTGGTGCAGCTGTGCAGCCTCGGAGCACTCTTGATTGACCCCGCTTGGTGTCTCCAGACCTGCTCTGATCTTCTTGCTTGGGACCTATGGGACTGTGCCCTGGCTCATGAGGCCCCTAACCCCACTAGACTTGCTGTGACTCACAGCTCCTGTCCCACCAGACTGGAGGCTCCTGGCACTTGCTACGTTGGCTTTGGTGGGCAGGGGTGGGTGGGTGAGTGTTTCCAGCCAGGTTGTCCTACAGCCAGAGGACAGAGCTGCTCCTTCTGAGCAAGGGACAGGGGTTGGGTCCCTGGAGGCTGCCAGAGGAGCTGACCCCAGAGCCCTGAGCACAGAGGCTAAAGCCAGGCACTGCCCTGAGGATCCTGAGCAGATACAGCTCCTTTCTCATAAAGAGGCCTAAGGAGGTGCATGATTTCAGATGCTGTCTGGTGGCCATAATTTCTTGCTGCTGGTGAAGGCAGCTCTCTAACCAATGCACTGTCTGGCTTGGGTTCTTCTTGGGAGGTATCTGACCTGCCATGACTCACGTGGCAGGCTCTGAGGTTCCTCCGGCAGCGGGTGGTTTTGTTGCTTTTGCTGGTGAGTAGTACACCAAACACCAAGACCATCAAGGGTACATTTACCCACGTTCCAGGGTGCCACAGGAGAAACACACAGAGAAGATGCTCTGCAGCCGCATAGACTCCAAGACAATGACAGACCAACATGGTGGGAAAGTCTGAACAACTTTCCAGGAATAGGCGTATGTGGCATTTGTAGATGAGGAAGCTTGGAAGCAAGTGGAGTAGAGATTTTGGCAAGAACACAGAAAACAATGGTCCATTTAACAAGTCATAGGTATACACTGGAGCCTAAACAGGATCATCATGTATTTATTTCAAAGTTGTAAAATTTCTTATGTGTCTGACATAAGCCTGTATACAAAACTACTTCCCTGAGAGCTGCTCTGCTCCAAGTGATGATCTTTCTAAGTACTCTGAATCCTAAATTTATATAAATCCAAAGCAAAGGCTTTACTTCACAATGTTTAGATATAAGCTCCAATTTAGGTATAAGCTTTGCCTTGCCTTCTCCAAAACTAATAGTGTGCTAAGGCTTAACTCCAAATAGGTTTTCTACCTTGAGAAGAAATGCAGAATAAAAATGGAGAGGTGTATTTTGCCCTATTTGCCTGCAGCATTTTCTCTTCAGTTTGATAAAACTCCCAGCAATTCTCACTGAAACTAGGATTTTAATATGCTAGGCTCAGTAAAGGAGAAAGTTGTTAAATTTGGCTCCTAGATTTCTGTGTGTGCATGGGTAATGTGTATGAAAGTAAAATTTCCCTCTTCTTTTCTGGAATGAGTTCAGGTCATAGTAATACCCTGTGTTAGGATCCATCTCACCTGACTTTATATATAGCTTCATTTCACCTATACATTTCAGCCATCCCTTTCTAGTCAAGAAAAAAACATAGGCACTTCTAGAGCATGAATCACCCGACATGTTTTAAATACCTGCTTTAGGGAGTGATGAATCTCCACTATCAAAGAAATCTTGAGTGACTTACTCAGATGTAGCATAAGATGATTTCCATTCATTGCCCCTTCTCTGGCAGACAGAAATGCCAATGCAGACATTTCTTGAAGCCTATTACAATAGTTACAGTTTAAAATGCAGTTAAGAGAAAAGGTGGGTGAGTGCCTAGGTTTTTTTCTATATTTACAAAATAAGAGGCTGAGATTCTTGCCTTCTTTCTCAAGTCTGCATTTCAATGAGTGCACTTTTTATATTCTCCTTTAACAAAAGTCTTAGTTAACTTCCCAGATTAGGAAAAAAAAAAGAAGAAAAAAAGAAGAATGTTTTATTTATTTCTTTAGTCCAAAATGAATCTTTTGGGCAACAGAATTGCAGAACTTACTACTGCACCTCGGTGTGTTTATTGTTTTTATGTTAGACTCTAGTTTCTTTCTAGGGAACATATACTTCCAGTCTAAGGGACTGGAAAAGCTTTGCTTAGGTGCACCCAGAGGAAGTGTTTCTTTCCCCAGATTTCCTGTGTAACATGTTACCAACAGTTGCTTGGACATGTCGTGCTCCATCTTGTGGAGTAAAGCATGGTGACTGTGACAGCCAGATGTGACATGTACTCCAGGAGACATTGCCTGGGGAAAATGCTCATTATTTTGAAACCCTTGACATTCTTCAGAAATGAAGTTAGAGAAAACCAACCACAATACCCAACAACAACTTATCCCTCCTTGTTCAGAGATATGTCAGCTAATTCTTCCTGCAAAGATCATAAAAGACCAGACACTGGCACACAATTAATCCATTCATCTAATAAATTTTAATGAGAACAAAAAGGGCTCAGAATTCCATCTGCCTGATAAAAAATGTAATCAGAACAAAACCCAGCATTAAGGTTACTGCGTGAACAGAAATTATACAAACTCTTTCCATTTGACTAAGGTTAGAATGACAGCACCAGGGCAAGTAAATGGTGTAAATTTAATCAGTTCTTTTGACAGCATCAACATTGCGATTTGGCTGTTCTCTACAGATGCTGTACCAGCCCTTGGCAGGCACAGTATACTGTAGGCTAAGTAAGGAAGACACAGACAAAGCAAGACTAAGAACAACATGTATAGCAGCTTATGAAAGGAAAAGCAGAGCACACAAAGATACTTAGGAAAGAAGGAACATAGTCAGTGAGATGTGTGATAAAAATACATATTTCCTTCACTGCCAAAAGAGTTGTGGGATGCATTGAGAAGAGTTACTGACAAGAAAAGTTATTTTGTACCTAGTGAGCACCTAATGGGGGTGAGCACCTGATGTCAACTACTGTTCCTAGATAGGATAAAGTATAGCTGAGCCTTCTAATTAGTGGAAGAAACATGTTTAAATGAGTCATTCTTTTGTTCTTAGTTCATAGCAAAGATCCAATCTAGCAAGGCAGGAGATGGTACTGAGATTAGCAGCTGTGTTTAATCGCAGAACAGCAGAGAAGTGTCTGCCTTACACAGGACATTTATGTACAATAACGTGAAACTCCTTATAAATGCCAATGATTTACACAGATCAAATAAATTATAACAACAAGTTTGTGGCTGCATCTGGTGTAGCTGCTGTGAGTTTCTAGTTTTTATCTGGAAACCTAGTCAGTTTAAGATTATATACAGAAAAAGCCTCAGATCTGCCCCTCTGAGTTCTACTGCCAGTCTTTATGAGAACGTGACCGTATGGAGGAATAACACAAATGGAGGAACCTATATAGGGCAGTAACCATCTCTGGTACATTATCTATCTTCTGAATTTCATACATCAACAGTGCCATCGCTGAAAGGACCAGTCTGTCTCTTTGCTCTGGTGGATACATAGTAGGTTACAAAATTTCACAGCCACCCCCCACCACCCCACCAGATGCTATTGATGGGATCAGCCAGTCTGATCTTTTTGTCTTTATAGACTATTAAAGGCCACCTTCATATTCCTTGTAGTCAGCCCAAGGACTTTAGTGCAATGCTTAGGACTCTGTAACTCCTGGTAGAGAAAAATGAAAGGTGGGTTCTACCAAAACCTAAAGTTCTTGTGAAGGTAGGACCTAATTCAAGGAGAGGACCACAGGCTGAGAGAACCCCAGAGATTAGAAATAATCTAATTCTCTTCTAAAAATGCTAATTTTAGACCAAGAGCTCATCCCTACAGGGACATACTAGTAAAATGCTTGCATCTGCCCATTAACAGCCACTTTTAGAGATCTATTAATGACCCAGTTTTTGATGCAAATGTGGTGTGGCCTAATGCAGTGAGGATTTTTTTTTTTTTTAAAGTGTCATGTGGTAATAAGTGATGCTTACAAAAACCTGGAAAAGTATAAGCACAGCAGTCTTTATCAGTTAGCCCTTTCATTTTCTCAAAAAAACCCCAACAAAACAAAACAAAAAAACCCCAGATTTGTATGACAAGATCTCTTTTATTTAAATCCCCATTTTGACTCACTGTAATTGCATTTAGAGCACTGTAATTACATACTGTAATATTATTTGGTAGTTGAATTTTTTTGTTAACTGTGGGATAATTTTACTTATGAATGGTGTCAGACTAACTAGTTTATGTTTTGCTAGGTCATACTTTTTAGTCTTTTCAAAAGGAGAAAAGGTATCTACAGTTTTTCAGTCCTTTCAGTATTTCCTTTTTTAACACTTACAAGACTACTCTTATTATTAGTGGTTCACCCACTAAGCATCTAACAGAGTGGGAGTCATCTCAACTGACTTTAACCACCTAGATGTTACTCATTTAACCTAAACTAAATTAGGCTTGTATAGCCAATTCTGATGCATAGCCAATAGAAGAAGAAAGGCTCCACCGAAGAATAGTTAACACTGCTTACCTTAGAATATGAGCTGTATTTTAAAGGCTCTCCTCTCCTGAGAGGGAAAAGAGCTTCTATATGACTAGCTCAAATTTAAAATCTAAGTTTTAGAGTGCCAAAATCAGGTGAGATGAATCTCATCCAAACTGAGCAAAAGTATCGTAACCATTGCAACAGCCAATCCCACTTTCTCGTTATTTCTTCAAAATATTTAGTCCCACTGTTCTAACACTGAGATATGTACTTAGCAACAGGCATCCTTATTCTATATCAGTGATTCATAAGGCATCCTGCTGTTGCAGAAAAGCATGTTCTTTAGCAATATAGTAGTTTCTCACAGGATTTTGCTACCATATTTTGCACAAGTATGTAAACCTTCTTATCACACTGCTAGTATTTAAAGCCTAAGCATAAACCTTAATCAAATTCAGTTTTCAAGATAAATTATCCACTAATTTAAAATAAATTGATTTTGCAAACAAAGAGGATTTTTTTTTTGTAAAGTACACCTGTCTGCTCCTCATTCTCTATCCCCACAACTGCAACTAAACCAAACTTACGCAGAAACAAAAATGTACAGACGAGGCCAGCTCTGTACTCATTTATATAGGTGTTTTGTTCTTCTCTCCCCAGTGTTTTCTGCTGAATTTTTTGCCTCTGCTTTCATAAAATGTGAATGATGGATGAGAACATGATTTAGTTACTGTTATTCTTTAGCACTTAGTTCTCTGGTAGATTCATTTATTTTGATGAAACTACTAGGAAAACAGCATCCCACTCAAACCGATTAGGCAGCCAGAATCTGGTCCTATATTATCCCAGTACAAATAGGCATGAAAGATAAACAGCAGATGAACTAGATGTATGGAGGAGTAAGATTACTGTTCAAATAATATGCCTGTTTTCCTCATTCTGTGTAGGAAGAACAAGAATATTGTCTTATTAGAGCTATGGCAAATCTCAAAGCCTTAAACAGACAACTTCAGGTGAGATTAAAGGGGTCAGTACATCAACTATACACCAAATTTAGAATCTGTCGCCTAATGTTAAGGGAGAAAACCTACCTATTGTAAAATATAAAATATAAATGGAAACTTTTTGATGATAGTAACAGTTTTCATGTAATTTTCAGTAGCATCCCAATCAAATCCCTTTCTGTCTCCATGGAACAAACCTTCAGCAAATTTGGAAGAGCCAGGCTTGTGTTTCTTATCCACATGTTTGGAACCACCAAAGCTCAGGGCTTGCTCATTGGTGGAGTGGCTGAATGCTTAAGCCCAATATACAGAGATATTGCACATATACAGAAATACCCTTATATATACACACAAGCAAATGCTATGTATAGATCACAGTAAAGCAAAACTATCCTGGAGGTTAAGAAAGTGCAAATAACCATTGTGGAAAAGTCTGCATGTTTTAGAAATACATTTGAGTAAGAGCTATTGTCTCATTTCATGACTTCAAATACATCATGTTGTAGCAACTTTTGGAAGATGAGTAAATACCACAAGAGTCCATACCTCTTAGTCATGACAGGTTAAATGCATGGGACATGTGTGCAGGGTAGATGAATTAGCTGTGTTGTTTTTTTTTCGGAAATCCAAGTGACAACCAGACACAGATTTACCAGCAGGGATAAGGAGGCTTTATTCTTTCCATTAACATCAGCTGACACAAAACATATTTCTACACTGATGTCTGTGCCGTACAGCTGAATGGCTGCACAGCCCTTCCTTCCCCTTCCCCCTCTCTCCCCCTGTTTAGACCAGGGCTCTCTCCATCCCCGTTATTATGCTGCAGGCTGTCATGGCCTCGGCTGAAGGTAAGTACAGCCTGGCATCAAATGTGAGAAATAGCTGAGGATACTGTCAGACGTATTTAATTTAAGACAGTAGTATTCTCCATTGCTGTAATCAATCTGCTGGGTTGTTGTTTGTTATGCTGCAGTTTTTTTCTGCTTCTATTGACTGGCCCAGCACTGTAGTGGATTCAGTGCAGATGCAGAGCCCCGCTGCATCTCCCTCACTGCGCCACTCTGACCTAAAATGATGGATGGCTTGGAGGACATTTTAAACAGCAGTGAAAAGGCAAGAGCTATTGCAGTTTAGGAGACGTAAATCGGAGACATGGGTCAAAATATGATATGCTTCTGTGAGAAAGGGGAGGAAAGGAGAAACTGTAAATTTAAAGTAGAGAATATCAAAGACTGTTATTAGATACAGTATATTTAAGCTGGTAGACTGTCATTAATGAAGAAGCTATAGCAGAGGGGATGGGACAATTTAAAAGCTATTACGAAAAGTTATCTATCAAAAATGATAGAAATTAGGGAAGGGAAATACCTAAATATGTTATCAGACATCAGTGACAATTGCTAGGTTCAGCAAAACTCTTGCTGATTAACTAATTGGGCCACTGAGAAATTTCATGTCCTTGATTTGTATGAACTGGAAATAGATCAACAGTAAATTCACAGAAGTGATTTTTTATTGTTGTTGACACTTACAGCTGAATCAGACAGAGAAAAGCACTGAAGCAGGCAACTGAAAGAAATAAGACCACCAAGTTATGCACAAATAGGACTGTTTGGAGCCACCAGATTCAGAATAAAATAGTTTTAGTATTAAATAGTGTCTTTCTTCCAGTGATGAAAGAAGCAGTTTTGTTCCCTCGTTACAGGCTTTGGGACTAGAAAGTGAACATATTATCCTTCCAAAGATTTTCATGTTATAATTACAGGATGTTCTTACATCTGAAGCATTGTAGACATGCACGGCAAAGCTACTGGCTAGTTTCTCTTCATGAAGCTTAAATGAGAGAAGAGGAAGAAAAAAATCCCAGCACAATGTATCCACAGAAAACAATCAACACAGCTTACTTCTAAAACTCCTTCTCCTAAATTACAGATATCAGCCCTGATCCTTCACTTGACACTCCACCCTTCCTGGGAGCCAGGGACTGCAGGTAGGCTCAGCTAACCCTGATCTCCTCCCACCTGGGAACGGCTCCCTGAGCTACCTCTGAAAACCTGTGCTGGGATTTAGCACAAAGCCTCTGTCTAGCTTGATTTATGCCATCAGTGCTTATAGCAGTTTTGGATTTGAGCTGCACTTAGGAAGTTTACTACTTGACATTCTAGGTGACATAAGTAATGGTGGGGGGCAAGTGGTCTCAAGATCCAAAAGGAAGAACATTAAATTTCTCACTTCTTCATTAGAGACTGTCTAGATCTCAAAGAGAGCCAGAAAGCATGCATTTTCAATATTAAAAGGGGATGGGTTTATATCCTCAGGACAGACAGAAGCCTTTTATCTAACATGGAGGACTATGAGGATTCAAGTACACAGCCCTGTGACTGCTCTTCCCAGAGCCAATAGCAAATGTCATAACGAGACCTTGTGTCACTTTGACAAAACACCTGTTCAATGTGACGTCCTTGTTCATATCTAATGACCAATATTGTTCGCTATAAGAAGTCCCAGGGAGGCATCCTGGGGCACAAGAGGCCTCTCTTCCCAACCAAAGGCATCAGGCCCAGCACCATGTAAGCAAAGCACAGCTGCAGTGCAGCAGCCTTGTCTTTTATGCTGCAGTTTGTTTCCTTTGCCTGTAATGGCTCTAAGTGGCAAGCTCGCTGCACCAGCTGCAGCAGGATAAAAGCAGTAGAAGCTTATGCTGAACCTGCCTTTTCCCAGACTTGCTCATAAAAGTGCCTGTGTAATTGCAGGACACATGCCCTTGGCATGGTGCTTCAGAGTCCTCATAGTCTTACCCCATTTTATTGGTGTGCAACTACCTTGATTTCAGAAGTTACATGAGTTTTATCTTGCCTTAGCTTTATGATTTCTGTCCACGAGTGAAGTCCTGATGTATATGGCAGGGAGCTGTGCAAGAAGAGAAAAGATGTGGTCAGCGTGGCCTGCTGAAGCCTTATTGCCAGTTGTGTGCTCATTAGTGATGCGTGTGGCCACATGTCAGAGTGATGCTACCAACACACTGCCCTGCTTTGCTTGTCGACAAGTTTGAGAGTTCAGAAGGCTTTAAGTTGACTAGAGCTTTTGTAGCTCAGACTTACACTGTAAAGAAACAGGAACTCCCTTTTTGATCCTGGGCAAATTAAAATCTTTGTGCCTCATTCCACCCACCTGTGAAAATAGGTACAATACTACTTCTCAGACCCAAAGGGTTTAAGAATAAACGCTGTTCAGATTAGAAACTATATCAGTAGGAGCCAGTAACTATGTTAAATAGATACTGAAAAGAGTGGACTACAAAAATGCTAATGACCCGACACCTGTTCTGGCAGCTCAGCACTTTTCTGTCACAAATATGATCTTCCTTCCCTGCAGGACAATCAAGACTCACTTCTCAATGGGTGGCATATTAAGCAGTCAAAGAATGAACCAAAACTGAAAGCTTAGCTGCCATCAAACACAGTAGGATAAATTCATCATAACCATCCCAATATGTTTTTTTTAATATATTAGGACCTTGTTTTTTTTAACCCAGGTGATTTGCATATGTATATACTGATACATACCACCTCCCTCCCCTTATGTATAAAACAATCAGAAGTATAAAATAAGTAGTGTAGGTAGGAGTAATCAGCCATAGGGAAAGATTAATTTTGCTGTTTTCCTCTGCATGATTAATTCAAACCTCAGAAACTGACATTTGTCAAGAAGAGCCTGCCTAGCACTAAACAAATATCCTTCAGGGATTGTAACACTGTGTTCTTGTACCGCATGGCTCTGCGTGCAGCCTTATGCTTTTCCAGCATCACTTTTTAATAATAAAATAGGCAACTACCAAGATTTCTGTAGTTTTAGATGCCATAAAGGAAAAGCTGCAGTAAAAAACCCAACCAAACAGAAGTATTCTTAATAAACAATGCGTTGATGTAGATGGCCTGGATAAAAACAGGGTCAATACAGGTGTGATCACTGAAAGCCCTGAGAGAGCTGCATTACAGGTGCTTGCACGCTCTGCCTCAAGGCAGAGTCAAAGCTCCCAGTGAAGAGCTACTACAGAGACCCCGAGCACAACCTACAGCAGGTGTCATGGCAGTGAATGGATCCTTCAAAGCCCTCCTTCAGAGCAGAGCCAGCACCTGAAGAGGCAGAAACAAGACAGACAAAGGAAGGAGCTGAAAACCAGCCCTGCTACCCATCACCCTTTCTCCCTTGGCACTAGGTAGATGGAGGAGTTGAAGAAAATGTGATGAATCTATTGCCTTTCTTCAAACTTAGCCCATAAAGCTGGGCAATTGGTAAAAGTTCTTTGAATCAGATGTGGACTCAGACCTTTGCAAGATGGATGAAATACCAAAAGGCTTATGATACTGGAGAGATTTCTGACCTTTTCCTGGATGTCGAGGGGAAGAGGCAGAAAGAGGTTGAATGGGAGAAAGAGGCTTGAGATCACAAGCAGAGGCAGGGAAAAAAGGAAAAAAAGATCTGCAGTGTTGGGAAAATTGAAGTCCTGGGTGTGAAATATGAAAAAAGGAAGTAAATATACAATCAGATCTTAGGGGCACATGGCATAAATAAAAAAAATATTTATTATTAAAAAAAAAATCAGTAGAGTAGATGTTTTATTCTGATTCATTTTATTTGGTTTTTTGCCTGAATTTTCCTTCTAGTCTGACAAGAACACAATGTAATGGTTGTAGCAGAACACCAATCTACACTTTAATGAGCAAATGCTCCTCTTCTGTTAATTCAATATCTAAGCCCTTTTTGTTGGAAAAGAATATTAGTGTCATAAGCAAAGGTGCTAGAACTGCTGTATATTTATTGATTTTTTTCATGGTTAGCAAAGCCCAGGGCAAGCCCTGATATCTTTATTGATATAAGTCTGGTAAGTTCCATTATCTGAAATGAGCTTGTTGGGGAACAAGGAATTTCCATCATTCGGTGACTCGTAAGCTTTCAGTCCAAAGCTGCAGCCCTGCCTTTTTTGGTGTACGTGCAAAACCTGTAAAAAAGACAATAATGAAAGCAAAATTTTAATGAGTCAAAGTATTAACACTATTGCAGAGTCACTGCTTTATTTGGAGGAGATAATAGGGGAAAAATATGCGCCAGTCATTCGTAGCAGTTTCTGTATTAGGTCCACTTATTCGAATGGCGCAGCTCAGGAGTTGATAGCTGCTTTCCTTTCTTTTGAACCACAGTTATCTCTAAAAGGAGGTAGTACAGGAGTGAATAATCTTCAAGATGTTTTCCATCCTCTTTCATTCTTTTTGTTTTCCCCAGATTAACCTCTGCAGGCACCGCTATGGGAACAGCCCTACAGTGCTCAGCCTGTGGGCTCCTCACTGTAGAAATGCTGTAATAGCACTGCTTGTGGCTGCCAGCTGATGTTCTCCCCCTCCTCTTTCTTTTTCTAACCTGACAGGAATCTGAAAGGAATGTTTATTTTTAAAACATTAAACCCACATTTCAATAAGTGAGTATCCTAAGTGCTTCTTTTTGTCAATTAAACACCCTTGCCTATGCTATTTCCTTAATAACTCTAAGCCCTATATTTTTAATGGGTTCTTAAGGAGATTGTCATGTGCTGCCATGGGGAGTGGGAATGGGTAAATGAGCAACACAAAGTAAAAATATCTAAAATTTAGGACTACAGAACTTTCAGTTTTCCAAAGCCTGCTTAAATTAGCAGTGCCAGTCTCCCGCAAGTAGTTGCAGTTTCTAGCAGGCTTTCTGCTAGCCAGCCAAAAGGAAGTTTGGAATAAAGGCAGGGAACTCACACAGTTTCTATGACAAAGAAAGGTCAATAAAGAGTTTAGATACATAGGAAAAGATGCCCTTATGCTTAGAATTGTCTTTCTAGCTGCATACTAACTTAGCTGGACTGCACACTGGGTAGAGAAGCAGCTGAAAAAGACAGAAGGGACCTTCCCCTGGGTTTTCTTATTCATGGAGACCCATGCAGTCTAAGATATCCTGATCCCAATCCCACGTCATGTGGGGCTGCAGTCTTTCTGCCAGGACATCCCAGCAAATATGAGCTTCAAGGCCCCACTGCAACAAAAGTACCTCTTGTGAAATCAAGCTGTCCCCGCTCTTCTGCCAGAGTAGTCTTTTAGCTGTGGGGGCAGAACGTTTTAGCCTGTGGCTATGTGCATGGCAGCATCAGTACAGCCAACCAGCACTACCCAATTAACCCTAATTAGCCAAAGAGACCTTCAGGTAATTGAGATTCTAACATCATTTGTTTTACAGGAGGGACGTAACAGTTACAAAACCTCTCTCAAATGACCAGCCCTGTTCATGTTATAATGTTTTATGTTGGAATTGACTCAGGAAAAAGGCTGAGACATGAGCAAATAAATGGCCTACCAAGTAGAGTATATACAGGACAAAAATACACAGAATACGTTCAGTCAAACATACTTTTGTGTAAAAGTAGCTGAGTAGCTGAGTCAGTTGCTAAAGCTAATTCCAATGCAAATTCTATTGGAATAAATGAATAAGAGTGATCAAATGTCTTTTTTCTTTTTTTCACCCCACAGCCTTAATGTATGTGTCCTGCCTAAAATACTGAAAAGCATGAACTGAAGAGTTCATCAGCTACAATCAAAGCACACAGTGCCTGCCAATATTACAAGTTGTAGCCTCACCGTAGAAGTATGTGCTTACATCCAACTGAATGCTTTCTGAGTAAGCCATAATTACCGAATCAGCTGTACTGATTTGAGTAATGCTGACCTGGGGGTGTACATTACTCCTACTCATTTAATGTGGAGTTATCAAACCGCGTGTTTGCAGGGTATAGTATAAGCGGATGTTTATATGTTATTTTCTGTAGCTGTGTCATCTGTCTCTGATTTCAGCAGGACTAGTTTTGAAAAAAATGCACCTAGTTGTTGACAATGTCTGTGTGTAGATCTAGCTAATAGAGTACTATTAGCTAGACATTGTGCTGTAGGAGTACAATGCTTTGGTATAGAGGACTGTGACAGAGGTAGAATGATGCTACAATGTTATGAATACCAAAAGAACTGTGATAGTTTAACAAAACAGATCTATAATTTATGCAAACATTTTATCTGAAGTAAAGCCGTACTATCATTATGCAGATCATGAGGATTTTCTGAATTATTGTATTAGCGTAATAGCCTACCGGAATGAAAAACTGGAAAGCACTGGAGAAATTTGTATGTGACCTGTCACCACCATGCTACCAATACCAGCTCTGAAGCTCGTCTGGCCTGTCTCCAACAGGTCAAAAGATTAGTTTTGCCAGCTTTTGATCTTAACAGATCAAAGGTCTGTAAGCACTGAAAAAGAAACTGGGACTTGAGGTAGCTGTCAGGAACAAAAACTGCCCAGCAAGCTTTTAAATTATATTTTCCTATATCTGGAAAGATAACTCAGTTCAGAACTGAGAGAAGAATCTTTCACCAGACCCTGCTGTGGTAAGAGCAGGGTTTTCTAGGAAGCTGAGAGTCACTGAAGCAACAGGACAGGTAAAGATATCCTGGCAGCTAGGTGAAGTTGTCTACTCTGCCCAGTCCTGAGCTTCTCAGTACAAGAAAGTTATGACTGAGTCCAGCACAGGGCCACAAAGATGACTATGGAAGTGGAGCATCTTTCATATGAGAAGAAGCTGAGAGAGCTGGGGCTGTTCAGCCTGGGGAAGAGGATGTTCAGAGGGATCTTATCCATGTGTATAAATAAATAGCTGATGGGAGGGAATGAAGGTAAGGGAGATAGTAATGCCAACTGACAGGACAAGAGGCAATGGTCATAAATTAAATCATGTGAAATTCCACCTGAAGATAAGAAAACACTTTTAGTGGTCAAACACTAAGACAAGGTTCCTCAGTGAGGTTGTGGAAGTTCCTTGGAGATATTTAAAAACTAACTGGACATGGTCCTGGACTGCCTGCTCTAGGTGACCTTGCTTGAGCCAGAGGGTTGGACAAGATGACCTCCAGAGGTTCCTTCCAATGTCAGTGATTCTGTAAATTTGTGAACCTAAGCTGAAATAATTTGGTTTGGGTTTGTAGGTTCCCCCTCCCCCCTTTTTGAATATTCTCCCTTTTGAATATTCTATCTCTCTTTTTCTTTTTTTTTTAACAAATAAATAGGTTTTTATCTTAGACCAATGTGTTTAAAATATTTTTGTCATGATACTGGAAATAATTTTCTCACCTATATGCAGAAAACATGTATTTGTGAAAAGAGGTGGTTACATTACATAACTAGATGCTCTTTTCCTTACTGGCTAGAAAAAATTTGATGGGTGAGACTAGGTGATGGAGAAGGATATAGAATGGAAAGAAAATTAGATGAAAGGGAAAGGAAAAAGAATTCTTAAGAGTGGAAATGTAGTCATTGCAGAGGTTGTTGCATATAAAATACCAAGTAGTGATAAACCAAAGAATGCAGTAGATGAGCCTGAATGAGTCATAAAAAGCAATCTCAGTGACAGGAATGCATTTAAAAGCCTTTATAAAAGGAATCAATTACTTGCCCTTTCACAAGAAAAAGAAAAACTAAGACACATGCATGAAAAGCACTTAGTGTCATGTAGCCATGATTCTAAGGCAAAAGAAGGAAAAAGGAATTATTGTTTTTCCTTAGTTTTTCTCAAACCCCTATAGCTTTTCCTATTTTCTTTTTTTCTGGTACTTTTTTTTAGTTTAGTGGAAATACTGAGCAGCTAGAGAAATGAAGCAGCATGTAATCCTTGAAAAACGCTTGGTAACATGCATTCCTTTGTCCTAATTCTTTCTGCTACAAAGGACTGCAAACACCTTTTATTTTTTCAGTACATTTTCCAGAGGTTAAAAATTTGTCTTGCTGGAACAGCTCACTCTCCTGTTGCAGTGAGGGCTTAGAACTGGATGCTTCAAAAGGAACAAAAAAAGTGATGCAATATACAGATCTTCTCTCAGCATGATAGAAACGATGCAAAATGAAGTTTTTATATGCTTCAGTTTATTAATGTTATTTTTTTCATAATCTATTATTTTATGATGTTATTGCATTTATATTTTTCTTAGCATTTGTAGACTAGTCTTATGGCCTTGACCTGAAAAGTAGATATTTAAATATTCAGAGGATCTTACTGCAGTTACTTGGATTGCTTATATGCTTTACCTTAAGAGGAAGAAACACCTGGGCTGGTCATAGCTCCTGTCCCAGCACAGTCATTCCTCCCTAGAGCTCAACATGGGAGAACAATTAGGTTAGTGTTTGCAATCTCTTTCCAAAGCACTTATGGTTAAATACTGCCTCTGTTTCCAGTAATAAAACATGAGTTGCTGTAAATTAAAACATAAAATGTCCATTGAAAAAACGTACATAAAAGTGGCTGTTTATTTTCTCCCATGCTATTTATTTTTTCCTTTTTATGTAGTTTTTATGTTTCATGACATTCTGAACTTTCAAGTGGAAGGCTATACAAAGGACTTTCATTATATTAGATATTCATACACTTTGAGCTATTTTAGGATGCTTTATGTGTTTTATTACTTCTGTTTCTTGCATTTTTACTTTCTTCATGAGTATTCACTTTTCTGTGTCTCACTGATGCCTGAGTCAGGAGACCTTTAACCAACTGTTTACTAGTTGATGCAGCCTAACAGGAAAGTCATCAGAAGTTAAATTCATGATAACTCCAGCCTGAAACTTGTCTTGTCACTATCATATGGGGAAAGACTAATGCAGACATCTTCACTAGATTTATAGACTTGTGTTGATCTGCCTCACCAGTCTTTCAAGATTTTTAAGAGTACAGTGCTTTCCTGACAACCAGAGAGAGGTTATTGCCTGTCCCCAGTTTGTAGTTTAAATATACTCCATTATTGTCTGTCATAGTCTGTACTTCAAGCACATTCAGTTTAATACTACAAACCGGTGAATTACAACACAGATAGATCCTGAGCTCAACTCTTCAGGTAATGAAATATAGTATCGCCTCAGCAGTGTTATGATTAAGGGTGAATGTTTGTTAAAGCCATGACTTTACCAAAAAGGTGTCTTTTAAATTGTCATTATATTTTGTGGCCAGCTTGTAGCTCAGTAAGCTTTCATCACAAATGCCCGTGAGTTTGACTTTCGACATGCTCAGTGCAGTCGGATAAATGTTTGTAATTACAAAAATATTTAATTAATTTCAAAATACAATTTATGTAGTGGGCTTGTGTCTTAATTTTCTATTTAAAATATTATTTTAATATTTACATTTTAATTTGAATTATTCAATAAATTAATCTTATGAGATTAAAAGACAAACATAGATCTCATTGTTTATCTTGAGATAAATTTGGATGCTTATGAAAGACTACAGAATTCAAATATGCTAGGTATGTTCCTTTTTGCAATGCATACATATTTTTTGAAGGTATAGAACATGTATTTTCTTGCATACATATTTTTTTAAAAAATATTTCAAACTAAGAAATTTAAATTACATTGATAGGACATCAAGGATGTATGATAAATGCTTAAAGGCTGATGTTAAAGCTTCACTCTAAAAATTATTTTGCAGGGAAGTAATTTAGGCAGATGAGGAATCACTGTACTAAAAAGACCAAATTCCTTTTTTGAGAAAAATATTTTTTCCTATTTTATATAACTCATGCTTTAACAGGTAAAAATGTGCACATTTCGGGGTGTTCAACTGATACCTCATTGAGATGGACGCTCCAGTGCAATGTCATCTGCCTGAAAAGTTTCTGTCTCCTACACCTATTTGCAGATTTCTGAAAATGTTGTGAAACGGTCATGACTTAATGTCTGGATTCAGTACTGCCTGGTTAGTCACTGTCGCAGAGATAATGCAGAAAGTGCATTTCATTTCTTGCAGGCATAAATATTCCCAGCAAACAGTCCTTTCCGTTCAGTTCTCTGCATGTGGGAGGGGGACATGTTGCAAGGGAGATGAAGCAAAGTGTCCGCATCACTGTAATGCCCTTGGGACTAGCATTACATCTTTCAGTTCGAAGATCCATCTGCCTGTCTCAGATTTTATGTATTTCAGTCACTGCAGTATCAAAGTGCCTCCCAGGGATTTTAAAATATAAATGGCAATGATCGACTTTCTTTCCCAGCCTTGAGAAAAAAAAAAGTTAACTGATAAGTTTGATTTTTTTAAATTATGGCAATACTTAAGTAGCTGCATCCTATGACAGGAAGCTGATCTACGGAAAGACTTTAAGTAGAGATTTTGTTCATATGTGAGCATGGTGAGCTGCTGCTGTGCTGCATCATCTATAAGAAATACTCTTCTGGTTTATGATTATTTAGGACTTTAGTTTTTCTTCAGCAGAGCTGGTAACACATGATTTATTGCCTCATCTATTTCATTATATGCTCCTTCCCTTTCTATTCTTTTGTGCCTTAAAGCTATTTTAATTAGTGTTGTTTACCTACAGCAAAACAGAAATAACTTTCTGTAGTATTTAAAAAAACATTTTTTCTGTAAATTAATTTAAAAAAAAAAGCTATCATTCTGAAAGTCTCTTAACCCCATGCATCAGGAGGAGGTGGATCTGGGAGCACATCTCCTTTCTGCCCCTCCAGTTCTAGTGGGAGGAAGAAATGCCTGAATCCCCATCACCACTGCCTAGAATTTGAGGCCCTTGAAATGCTCTGGGGTTTGAATTAACTTCAAAGGAGTGCTCATGTAGGCGAGCTCAGGAGAATTCAGCAATTTTGGAACAACATTTCATACATTGTTACTTCAATATCATTAGATCTATGTTCGAATTTTCTACAGTGTCTGATTTGATACTTGATCATTTAAGCTTAAACTGGCTTCAAATCCAAATCTGAATGTTACCACACTCCCTGACTGACAAGCATATTTCTATCTGACAGTAAATGGAGGTAGTTTTCATTATTGTCTTGTGTGAGTCGGTAAACCAAAAGGGAGTCACAAGAACATTTGCAAAGCCGACAGGTAGTTCTCCGTATCCATACTGATTGCTTAAATCTCCAGAGCACCTTATGAGCAAGTGTGTATACCCCAGTGCAGGCCCGTACCATGTGATGTTTAGCATGGTATATCGCAGCTATGAATACAACCTGTATTCAGGAAACAAAAATAGAGACTGAATAACTGTGTGAGGCTAATACCAGGTGAATCTCCGAGGAACTGAATGGATCATAAAACCAATTTTGCAATAAGCACCTTTTTCCCATCTAAGATATACGCCAGAGCAATGCGCATTGAAGCTTATTCCCCTTTTAATGACACGACACAATGGTAAAAGTGTATGTGCCACTGGTCCCTGAAGAAAAGGCTTGAAACTTCACTGTGTACTGCAGCACTTCAGCTATCTATGATCTACTGGATGGCAGCCAAGAGGAACCCAGAGGAAATGGTGAGAAGTGCTCTTTACAGTAGCGCAGTGAAGGTTGTCTACTTTGTAGGAAGATAAACCTTTTCAATTATGTTGGGAGCTGAAAGAGCCTAACATGGGCCCCAGTGGTGAGATAATTACTCCAGAACTTGGTGCAATATAGAAGTTCCTATTTTAAGAAGTGCTATGCCTTTCCCCTCCTTCACCTGCACTGAGGGCTTTTTTTTTTTACCTATTGAAACATTAGCAAATTACATAGCAACAAATGTGAAAAACACTGAGATTTAAACCTCGATTGTTACTGGTTGTATAATAGGAGCATAGAAGCATCTCCAAAAGGCAATTTCCTCACGTATTTGATTTCATATTCAGTAACCCCTTTGCAGGTATGGGTCCTTACTGGTTCTTATAGTCATTGCCAACTTAATTCTCATATTCACTGAAAAAAACTTTTCTTCTGTAATATTTTTCTTTTTCATTGATTTTATATTATTATTATTATTTAGCATATCATAGTAAATTATGTACTCTGCAAAATTACATGGATGATTGAAATGTTTCTTGTGCTTTTCCCTGTGCTAATGCCCCTGTCATTTAGCATCTTTTGGATGGGATGCCACCCCTTATTGTTGTCTCCTCCTGCCTCAACAATTTTTCTTAGAAATTGGACCCTGATGGGGACTGCAAGTTTGTCAGTTGTTTCTTCAGAAAGGTCACGTGTGACCTACAAAATTTAGTGTTATGTGAGGATTCATAACATCTCCATTGAGAACAGAATCAATAACTTGAACTTCAGACTAGTAATAAGCACTTTGCTTTGATAAAGTAGAGCTCAGGTTTAGTGGGCTCCAGCAGAATTGCATTATGCAGGCAATTTGCTATTAGACATCAAAGAGACATCCCAAGCGTTGCCGACAGAACAAATGAATGAGAGCGGAGACATGCCCAGAGTTCATTCTAAAAATTACACAAAACAGCGTGCAACCTGTTTTCGTAGTTCACAGCAGCAAAAATAACTTCTAACTAGTCTGTTTGATTAATATATTGCTCGTCACATTTAATGTAGTATGCCAAGTTTTTTTTCAGTTAGGCTCTCAGCTTTTGTTGGTGTAACCAACAGTGTTGCCGTACAGAGTCCATTTGTCTATTCACGAAGTCTACCATTCTAGTTGTTAATGGCATATAAGTCCCAAAGGGATAGATATATTATACGCAAAGTGTAATCAAAGCTGAACATACACTTCAGCAGTCTGACCTGTTGCTGTTTGATGTATTTGTCCACTCTTGTCTGGATTCTGCTCCCACTAAAAGCAAAAGCAAAATGTCAGTGATGCCACTGGTGTGTTCACGATGGAAACTTGATGGTCCATCTGACATAGAAAAATGTAGTTATATTTCTAAATCCAGTCATTTTTTTCTTGTTTCAGACCATACATAGGTAGCATATATGTAATATTGGAAATGTTTTTAGCCTGATTTCCTAAAGAAAAAAATATATACAGCTGTCTTTTCTGTATGTCTTTCTTTGCCTTACTAATAATTTTTCAAAGTTTTGAGCAGGGTTCACATTTCAGAGAAGAATTGTGGTCCTGAGCATGTTCAAGTTCTCACAAGTCTGGTTATGATTGGTCACTAAATAGAGGAGAGAGATCTCCATTACTGAGGGAAAGGCTGGTGACTTTTGCCTGGCAGCCTGTGGGCAGCTCAAGTATAGTCCCAGCTCACACCAGCCAGCAGGTGTGTGGAGACATGAGTGAGTGTGGAGACATGAGGTCTGTGGAAGGAGGCATCGGGAGGGCTGAGGGAACACAGAGCCATCAGAAGCCATGCATCGATGTCCTCATTGCTTAGGAAGTGATCTGTTTATAAGTATTTCCTTTTGGTAGCCTCTTAGATTTTGGCTGTATTCCTGGCTCGATGACATCTAAGGGCCACAAACTGTGTTGATCTGAATGCATGGCTGTTGCCACCTGAATTGCCTTCTGATCAAGTGGGTAACCCAGGAGCCATAGAATCATAGAACTGTTTAGGAGACCTTTAAGATCATCAAGTCCAACCTTTAACCTAGCGCTGCCGAGTCCACTACTAAACCATGTCCCTAAATACCACGTCTACATGTCTTGTAAATAGCTCCAGGAATGGTGACTCAACCACTTCCCTGGGCAACATGTTACAATGCCTGACAAGGCTCTCAGTGAAGAAGTATTTTGTAATATCCAATCCAAACCTCTCCTGGCACAACTTGAGGCCACTTCCTCTTGTCCTATCACTTGCCACTTGGGAAAAGAGACCGACACCCACCTCACTTACAACCTCCTATCAGGTAGTTGTTGAGAATGATAAGGTCTCCTTTCAGCCTCCTCTTCTCCAGACTAAACAACCCCAGCTCCCTCAGCTGCTCCTCATAAGACTTGTGTTCTAGACCCTTCACCAGCTTTGTTGCCCTTCTTTGGACATGCTCCAGCCTCAGTGATGATGCTCTGGAGCCCAGCTGGAATGCTGGAGGTCTCCTGAGGGGTGATGGGGCACACAGAATGAGGGCAGCCTCTGCACCCCATGGCTGGAAACACACAGAGTGGCAGAAGTTGTAGGGTATCTGTCTGACCCAGCTCAGGTTCTTGCCTGAGGATGTGGCATAGGGATGTCAACTCACTGTGAAGTTAGACTTGAATCCTTGTCTCTCTGGTGTGAAGACATTACATAGGAAAAGACACACTGTCCTGAAGATCTGACCTCAGTCACAGCATTTACAAGCTGGGTACAGCTTGTACGCTGTAAGCATCATCCATACTCTGTTGGTTTGATAAGACTGATACATGATGGACATACATGCTCCTGAAAATTCAGCCAGTGAAGAACAGAGTAATCCAATGAAGAGTTCAGTCTGGGAAAAGTTTTGTCATTTTCTTGAAGGAAATAACCAGAGAAAAGAGAAAAAAAGACAAGAACAGCTGTCTTCAGAACTGTTAAAGTTTGGAGAGAGGAAAAGCAAATGCACAGTGAAGAGGAAAATGAGCTAGTTTTCTCATGCTTTCATACTTCACTTAGAAAAGTAAATTCATCTCATGGGGAAGTGTCTAATTGAGTAGTACACCTTTTTAAACAAAACCTATGCTATTTTACTCCTTGGTTTGATGGTATACTTCACAGATAAATCCCCACTCAGTTAATATCCACAGTTCTGTGCTGACAACTTGATGAGTGGGTACCTGTCTACTCAAAGCTGTAACTCAGCATGCAAGCTGACAAATAATGAAAGAACCTAAGTGCCTTATTTTTGCTCAACAGAAATGAAGCTTGGAGTTTGCAATGACAGTGCTGACAGGGCCTTGAAAACACCTGTGGTAATGGCCCTAAATCAAGAGCTATGGTCCTGGTAAGTTTCAGAAGAAATTTCATTAGTTTGAGGGAATGAGCATAGAAAAAGAAAAAGAAAGGCAAACTCTCAAGTACCAGATTAGCAGTAAGTGTACAACAAGTCTGGGGGTGGAACTCTGCAACATATTCTAATATGTAGTTGTGATCCTTTCAACAGAGAAAAAAACTTGTGTCACCACTTTCACTATCTCATCAATCCTCATAATCAGATTCATCTGTAAATTACTTCAGCACTGCACAAAGAGCCCCAAACCAGGTACAAGTTTTTGTCACTGTAAAGGAGTAATGGATTTTCTGATGCAGTCTTTGCGAGGCATTTCTTGGAAGATACTTCCTTTTTTACCATTTTGTACACATGGGGTAACGTGTGGCCTCACCTTGAGTATTGTGTGCGGTTTTGGGCACCAGAGTACATTAAGGATATAAAGCTACTAGAGAGTGTCCAGAGGAGGGCCATGAAGTTGGTGAAGGGTTTAGAGAGGAGACTGTATGAGGAGTGGCTAAAGTCACTTGGTTTGTTCAGCCTGCAGAAGAGGAGGCTCAGAGGAGACCTCATTGTGGTCTACAGCTTCCTCACAAGGGGAGGAGGAGGGGCAGGCGCTGATCTCTCTTCTCTGGTGACCAATGATAGGACCTGAGGGAATGGCAGGAAGATGTGCCAGGGGAGGTTTAGGTTGGGTATTAGGAAAAGGTTCTTCCCCCAGAGGGTGGTGGAGCACTGGAACAGCCTCCCCAGGGAGGCAGTCGTGGTGCCAAGCCTGTCGATATTCAAGAAGCACTTGGACAACGCACTCAGAGATATGGTGTAAATTGGGGTTGTCCTGTGCAGGGACAGGAGTTGGACTTGATGATCCTTGTGGGTCCTTTCCAACTCAGGACATTCTGTGATTCTATGACCTATTGTATTTGGCAATGTAGAGACTGCCTGGTGTTATAGCTCGGGGAAGGAAATAGCTTTGACACAGATTGTTTATGTCATTTGTCTTCTTGATAGGAACATGCCTTCTAAAAATGAAAATAATGCTAAGCAAAGTCGATCCTTTTCATGCCTCTCTATGGAAGAAAACTTGCTGTTCAAAATAATCAACAACCTTACTAAATCCTTTAGTATCAGTTGTCTGGGGAGTAAAAAGGGCTATGATAATACAATAAAAACCCCTCTTGATTGGAAAAGCACTCAACTTTAACCAAACAGCATATATTGAAATCTGGATTGATTTCAGTGAGAGCAGACATAATTGCAGCAAAGTCTGAGCAAAGGAGACATCTGTTTTAGACACCTTTTGGAGACAGCTGTGGAAAATCTTGACAGAGCTGGGAACTTCAAGCTGAGTATCAGCTGCCCTACATGCTGGGCAAGGTTCTACTATACACTTTCCTCTGGGAGGATTTATTGGTCTGGCTAGGCAATTGGTGGCCAAAATACTGCCCTGGAAACTAAATTGAAAGGCAGAGGTAGGGAAAAGATGCTTTCTTCTGAATTTCATACCCATTTATCTTGAGGTAAATTAAATTAATTGTAAAATACTGATAAACAAAGTCTGAAATAGACTGATGTTTACTACCTACCCTAGGTAGTAATTAGTGCTCTATGTAATACACTCTGGAAATCCAGAAAAGAGAATTCAAATTATAGGCTTAATTGGTTTATTAGTCAGTAATGAATATTTTAGAGGTAGTGGAAATAAATTATTTTCTACTATTGCTAACTTAATATCACATTTTCTTCCCAGAGTCCATTAATTATTATTAAGTCATGTTTTGAATGATCTTGCACATGATAAACATATATAAAAAACTAAAAAGCCTTTCCTAGAAATAGTTTTCAAATAAAAGGAATTATAAAGCTATACTGTATACTTGCAAAATAAGTAAGGGGTATATTTTGAAACTTTTGAAGCTAGCTAAGGTGAAACTTAAATGGGTACTTAAAAGCAATAGATAAAGGTGTTTTTTTTAGCAAAAAGAATGAACATAATATTTTGACAAAGATTTATGTTAGGTCTTGTGGTAGAATAATCACTACTTTAATTAAGCTTAGTGTATTTTTTTTTCCATGTGTAATACCATCTGTGGTATCTTTTATATATTGGAAATCTGAAACAGAATCAGGATTCTTGCTTCACAGATAGAGTGACAGAAATACTGAAGGCTGACGTTAAGGGATTTCCAGGAATGAATGGCAAATGAACACAAAAACCCCCACATGTGTTGTCTGCCACTTCAGATGGCAAAAGCAAGAGTTTTTTGGCTTCTAGTGTGTAATCTTCAGAATAGTGATTAGTTCTGTGCTTCAAAGACACACTAAAATTAGCAGAGATTTTTATTTCTGCTTATATATATTGGAAATCCAAACATCACAATTAGCTTTTCTCTGCTAAGGTAAAAAATTTCACTTTTTCCTAGCAAATGTTAGTAGCCTGTGGTTCAATATCATAGTGCTTTGGGTCACAATGACAAGAGAATAAACATTTAGTAGAGAGCTGCATTGCTGATAGTCCTGGTGAGTTTGAACATGCAAATTTCCTTGGCTTGTAAACTCGAAGACTGTAAAATCCTGGCCTTAATAAAAACAGAAATTCACTATGAGTGATTTGTAAATCACGGTATACGAATTATACTACATGAAGAGCTGAGTTATGCAAATCAAAGTAATAGAAAAACCAATGTCCAATAAATAAATAAGCAGAGTTGTCTGCTATGTTCTTTGCAGTTTCTTGATTACATCATATCAGATTCTTTTTCAGGGATATAACTAGAACAAAACAAGTATATGGCATCTCTAATTTAGTTGTTTATCCCAGTTTCAGATCTATTCCTTCCCTGGTGCCTAATTAATGTTAGAATAAAAAGGCATGACACATAATGAGGTATTAGAAAATATCTCCTCTGAGCTTTGCTAAAGATACTAATATTTATTGAAATATGTGTTATGTTTTCTAAGGTACTTTTGCCTCTGTACCACTGCAGACTGTATAAGTTTTACTGAGCAAAACTCCCCATGGAATCTGATAACGAATACATTATTGCTCTAAGCACAATTGAAAAGGAAGATCCAAAAATAGCTTCCATCTTTACCTGGAGTGACAGCATTAATATTCAAACCTTTTTTCTTCAACCTCACAGCATTCTGTTCATGCCACTGTTAATGTATGGGCTTTATGTCTTCTGAAAAACTAACAGTGATGTTTTAAACTCCTCTAAATGAGGACCATTTACCATGTGCCATAAAAGAAGTCATTGGCCTTGTTATTTGAAATGAGCTACTGTACATTAGTTGCACAGTATTGTTGCTGGAGCCCTGAAAACCCTTTAAATATATTTATTCCTTAATTTTATGGCCTACACTTCAAACATAAAATAGCACTGAAAATATACTTTTCTGTAAAACAATAGAAATGGGACAGCTTTTGAGGAAGATTTATATTATCAAGGATCCACATAAACATACCTGTAATTTCAATTGCTGCCCTGGGAAATGTGTTTCCAGAAAGATGGTTTAACTGGTTGACAGGCAATTATTCTTTGAAAAATGTAGACTAATTAGACAGTTCTTCTTTGTCATAGATATTCAGCTATTGTTCTCTGCAGAGTGGCATGCTGACAGACATATCGCCCCGTTTATAGTCTGGTGACAAGGAAAAGCTTTTAAAACAAATTACAAGTCTTGATAATATTTAGAAGACACTTTAATTTATCAAGAATTAATGTTACTTTAATTACTTAGGGAGAATATAAACTTTTAGAAACAAAAAAACTTGCCTGTGTTCCCAGGCAGTGGTTCTGCTGGCACCAATGGTGCTGTTCACAAATGACTGTATGCTACAGTGGTTTTTTGCCAGGTCTGTGGGTGGTTCTCGTTTATTCTGAAATAGAAACTATATTGCTGTATCTTTCTTCTCACTCTCCCTCGTCTGTGAGAAGTATAATATGAAGTCAAGAGCTGAATTGAATTTTTCTTATTTTACTTTTGGTTTGGTTCAGCTCGGGCCCACAGGACCTCTCCAGACACGTGGTGCATTTCACTTGAGAGAATATTACCTTGCTGAGCAACAGGGACCAGACTTAGCTGAACACCTATAACACCTGCCCATCAATTGAGAGCTATAGGCGGTTCAGATGAACTACAATTTATTGACTAATGGACTAGCCTCCTAGGCTGAATTAGGATTCTGCAGTTGGGTGCTATGGATACCCTTTCTTAGTGTTTTTATTCCTGCATTCACAGGTCTCACAGGAGCTGGGACTGTCTTTGTGTCAGGCACTATGTACTACATAACACTTTGTAGTTGCCACAGCTGATTTCTAATGAAAGAAAAATGGACAAAGGTGCAGAAGAACAAGCTTGTGAAGTCAAGATTGCATGTCAAGTAATTGGCAGAGCTAGGTTGATGCTAAATCCATTATCTTGCCTGCTAAAGTGCCTTAAAAAGAACAATTTATGTTTATGGATTTTGGTTTCTTGGTGGGCATTAGAGGTTGCAATAAACTCATAGTTTGCCTTCCACTACATCAGCATTTTGTACAGACTTAGTACTGGGATGAACAATTTGGGGTCATGGAAAATAAGCCCTTAGAATCTCTTTCCAATCTTGAATACCTCATTGTTTCCATTGAAGAGTCAAAGACTATCTAGTAAACTTTTATCTGTTAAATATGATGCATTTCCTTGCTAAGCTGATGTCGGGTGAATGCCAAGATATAAAAATGTTGAATCAGGCATAGTCTATAAATATTAATAGAAAAAAGTAAGCATATTAATAGAAAAAATTTACCAGGTTCACTAGCACTGAGTGCAGTAATGAAATCTGTAAATGCTACTTGGCAATAAAAAAACCCCATTAGGCTGAATTAGGTGCCGTCTTTATTTTCCTAGTCTATCCAGACAGTTGCATATTTTTCAAGTTCTTTATCAAAAGAACTAAAGCAGGGTCTGAATTGAGCATTCAAATGCAAATCACAGGGAAAAATGTTGAATTGAGGCTTGGATCTGAACATATCACTGCTGTTCTTGTTTCCAGCTGGAAAATATAGCATTTTCAGGTTTGGGTCTTTTGGACATGAGCGCCTGAAAAACTCTCTTCTTCCAGCTGAAGCCACCCTTCTTTCCCTCCCAGCCAGCACCATACAGGCTGCCTCAAGCCATGCCCTCTTGGTCTAAGGCGAGAGGATGAAGCTGCTCCCTTTCCACTGTCTTCCTTTCCGTTTCCTTCTGCTTGGGAAAAGGCTCTCTGTGATCCTTCATTTTCTCACTCTTACCAGCTGGCAAGGAAGATGGATTTAGACATAAGTATGTGCTTCAAAGGCTGACCTGTCTTCCAGCCCTCAATCTCTACTTGTGCTCTTCCTGAAATTCAGTCGCAGGAGGAAGATGCCATACCAATTTTCTCTAGTGTCCATAATCAGAATGGCTGAAATTAGGATGATATTTTGCAGTGAGATGCACACCTAAAGAATCCCATTGTCTTCAGTGAGATTACTCAGAGGAGGAAAGTGAAATATATGCAAAACCCTTTCAGGAATGAAAGTAGAGGAATAATGCTACAGAAGAAAAGAATGATTTTTGAAATATAATATTTTATACGTTTAGGGTATTTGGAAATCTCCTGTCACACAAACATGGAAATGGATATTACAACAGAAAAATACATCCTGCAATACCCAGCATTGTCTCTACAAGAGCAGATGAAAATTCATTTTATTCTAAATTCGGAATTCTGCCATTTCCAACAAAAGCCTACTATCCTCTCATGCATAAATAGGGAAAACACCCACCCAATACATTTACACCTTGTGTCTTATGCCCTTTGGCCTCTATTGTGTTCAACCTTACAGTCCTATAACACCCATTCTCCACTGCAAGAAAAACGCCCATTGCAGTAGACTGTTTTCCTTCCTGTTGTCCTTCCCTGCTTTAAAATTTCCTCCTTTCACTTCACTTTCTCTTTTTTTTTTCCTTTAATTTTATATTTTTACTCCCTTTTTAAAAAATACTTTCCCTTTTTCAGATTCTCTCGAGACTGAGACCAATAAAAAACTTTAGAAATATGAACTAAAGAGAGTGTGGGCAGTGGCCTATGAAGATATTAGTCTAGACCACCCTTTTAAAAAGTATTTGACATGCAACACTATCTTACTTTTTTTTTTGACACTGTAGAATCATTCTTGAGTGTAGAGTATAGGAGGCCAAATATTTAGTCACTTGTAACATTCAGTCATGCTATAGGGGTTCAGGAATATCCAGTATTTTTAATTTATGGAATGGCCTTAGTTTTAGCTTTTAATTTAGAAAATAATGAAAGTAATAACTTTTTAAAAAAATAATGTATCATTGAACCCCCTTAGACTGATTCAATATACCCACTGATGAGAGTCCGACGTTGCAGATAATAGGTGTGCTGACCTTGGCAGCTTGTGGGACATGGATATTTTTGAAGTTTAATCTGACTTGCGTACTGAATGTCTGCCAGTACCTTGCTAGTGGAGTATGCAGCTTAAAATTTTAAGTAGCACTGCAGTTTTCTGCTTGTTTACTGTTACTCCAGAGATCCTTTGCTTCTCTGTTTTCTACTCCTCAGCATCTTTTCTCCCTTTTATATGACCTGTCAAGCCTTCCTTTTTTTTTTTCCTACTTTGCTTTCACCATTTTCTGTGATTACTTTTTTTGTGCTTTTCTTTCAGATCAGTCCTTCTTTCTCCCTAATTTCTACATGTTGCTAGAGATACCAGGGGTAATTCAAATGTATATAGGGATCTTCCTGTCTCTGGAAAACTTCACCTGCAAGTCCAGGAAAGCTCACTCGTGTCCTGCAGTTTAGCTGCCAGTTCCACGAAGATGTCTAAAGTACCATAGAGTATCTCAAATAGCCCTAAATGCCTGTGTTTCAGGAACTGAATTGTACTTGCCTTCTCTTCCTCACCCCACAGTGAGTTTCACCACCGTATTCTCCTCTTTTGATCTTTCCCTATTTTTTCCATTTCTTAAAATCCCACCTTAAATTGTCTCACCCTGTTCCCCAAAGCACTCCTCCTAGAAGAATAGTGTCCCTCAGGACCTCATCTCATACCTCTGCCAAAACCAGCCTCTGTGCTAGGTATATCATCTGCAACCTCCTCCTTCCTCAGGCGGTTCCTCCGTAATCATCACAGCTGCGTGCTCCCATTAAACCTCCGCCTCCATGTAACTAGAGACAAACTTAGGACAGAAAGAGAAGATGAAGATTTTGTTCAAACTACAGAGGAAGCTGAGATTTTGAAAAAAATTTCGGTGTATGGAAATGCATGAGGATGATGCTAAGCAAAAAAGTAATCTTTACTTACACAGAGTGACAGCCATTGCCCCCTCAATACTTTGCTTTTGAAGTCTGGCTGTTTGGAAGAAAGAGAATTCCTCAAGGAGATTCAGACAAGCAGCCTGAAATAGCAGAGCCACTGGGGAATAGGAAGCAGACAGCCAGTTGTTTGCTTTAGGAAGGAACGGAGGAGAATTAAAGAAAACCATGTTTGGGACTGAGAACAGCATACTGAAAACACATTGTACCTCCTCTCCTCCGGGGATTAACTGCCCTTGGCTGATAAAAGAAAAAGAAGCCTGTAAACATTTGTAGGCCTGGATGTACACAGCACTTTCCTACACTTCAGGAGTGTGAGGAAGCAATGAAATTTGCTAAATTCAGCTGCTGTCAATATTTAGCATACATAAGGGGGTGATTCATACAAGTAGAGTTATGGTTTCCACAGTGCTAAATGAATGAACTACTAGTAATGGGCTGTTTCAGTCTAAAAAACCCCAAAACATAACGTGAAGTATGCAACTCTACTGTTAACAAGAACCAGAACATGTCCATGAGGAAAAAATCAGGTATTTACTACCTTTTCCAACATTTATTTCCTACAATGATACTTTTACTGTTTGCTATTCCGTTCAGTGCAACGCTTCTACATAATCAAGGGAGGTGCTGAGGGGGCAATTTTGGCACAGGGATTTGGGGGAAACATTCACATTTATGGAACACCCAGTCTTGCAATTAAAAAAATATAAAGCAGAAAGAAGAACCTTGGCTGTCTTATCCTGCTCATGAAAAGTATGCAAAGGGAGCACTTCTATGCCTTCATGCTATGGCTGGTGCTACGCAGTTCTCCCACAATTTTTCTTAGCAATTTTTTTTGGTAATGTTTGCCACTGATGTGAAGACAGAGGTCACCACTGGGCCTTGTGATGAATCTGCACAAGACTCACCTGTGCACTTGTACTGTTTCACAGACTCATAGCTCAGATTAGATATTCCAATTCACTGTTACAGCCAAGGTAATGCTGTAAGTAGCTGTAATGAGTAGGGTGTAAAAATTATTCATTTTTGGAAGCAAAAGACACCCTGAGTGCTTGGCCATACAGCTCAACCTCATTGGAGTCCAGCTTTCCTACGTAACTGCATGTTTATTGTTGCAGCCTTCACATGAAAGTTTTTTGCATTTGCAGTGACTGAGATAGCAGCCTGTGTATTAGTTTTTATAGTATTATTCCCAGGGTAAATTTTGTAACCCCTATGTTCAGTATGTGTTTTTATAGTATGAAATGTATGAGTCGCATAACAGCATGGTTCTTCAGCTCCACTAGTCTGTTCTGAATCCTGGAATGTATAATTACCTTTGCAATCATTAATTAAAAATGTAATTACCACTTATGATATATGACCATAATATAATAAAAACTAATTTTTACTTCACTGTAAAAGAGAAATGAAGATACTAGCAATAATCCTGTAAATTTTAATACAATACTTAACTTACTATTATGCTTGGCAACATGCTTCCAGCAGATAATTTTATAGTGCATATATGTAAATAACAGTCTTCTAACTCATTCTCATGGCCTTTTATCCCCTGCTTATATCCATAATAAAAGGAACAGGAGGTAAGGCTTTCAAAACTGTTTCAGTAGCTTAACATCCTAACTCACATTTAAGAAAAGTTCTCACTAGCTTCAAAGCCACATACCTGCATTCAGGTGGCCGTATACTTTAGCTAATTACTTTCCTTGGCAGAGCATATTAGGGGGAGTCAAGATACATATCTTCTGAGCTGGGCTGGCCCCTGTGCATCCTCTGGTTGAGGCTCTGTGCTAGCATCGCTGTCAGGACTCGTGCATAGATGCCCAAACCCAGAGCTGCCATTGACTTTGCACCAGACACTGGTTAATTGTATGCTGAACTTTTCAAACAGAAATATGTGATCAGAAAGTAGTTTGATAATCATGGAAAGTTTCCATTTCCAAGCTGGGAGAAAAAAAAAAAAAAAAACCACACGAAAAACTGACTGAAACATTTCACTGACTAAATTATGTCTCTAAAGAATTCATATGCTGATCTTCCTCCTGATTCTTCTGGCAGGCAGCTTATTTAAAAGTATTTGAGATTTTGAAATTTTTAGTTTATGGCGGTGCTTCAGACAACAACCATAAGTAATTATGGGTATGGACATACACGGATAAAGGCCATTTCCAGCCCTATGGTGTCTGTCACACAGTGATGCACATTGAAAAGTAAATGGCTCTTTAGTTAGTCCCATTTGCTCTGATGGCAAACTGAGGAGTTAATGGTTCCTGGAAAGTATTTTGAGATCTACTAATTGAGAGCTCTAACTAGCTCTAGAGAATATTATTATTATTACTACCATTATTAGCATTAATTATAATAGTAAAAACCATAACAGCGGCCAGTCAGTAAGAATGCCAGTATGTGACTAAGCGGGGAGTCACTGTCAGATCCCCCCAGCACACCTGTGCCCATGCCTAATAAGAAACAACATAATTTTTTTTTAATGTCTTGTGGTTTGAATGACTGCTAACTCTGAAATAATCAGATTTCAATTATACAAATGACCCTCAATTCTCTATTTCAGCCCCCCAACTTCTCCTATGCATCAGACATCTTTCAAAGATTAATCTGAAAGATGCAGTTGATGTGAGAAATGTACTAATAGCTAATTGAGGTACTTGCAAAACAAGATTGAGCCTGCTGAGCTGAAGGAGGCAGAACTGATGCTCAGATTCTTAACAAAGCATAGAAAGGAAAGAAAATGAGGCTACTAGAAAATATTTTGTTACTCAGGGAGGGGTAGGTTTTCTTTCCACCACAGCAGGGAATGCAAATTTAAAGGGAAGAGAGAACTCATATTTCTGGATTACTGAAGGAGCTACAGGGGAGCCATAATCAACCAGACTTTCATCTCGTATTTTCTTTTTAGCTCAGTGCCCCCAAACTTTTATGTATACCTTTACTTCTAGGCTGAGGGAAGGCAGAAGGCAATGTGGGTCAGATAATTTGTCTTGGGTTTAAAAGAAATCTTTGCTGGGGATTTTCTTCAGGTGTGGATGTGTGTTTGTATGTTTACCTGTCTGCACCTCTTCACCTTGCTGCATTCCTGATTTCTGGCTATGTATGGTGAGTACCCTTTTCCATGACTGGCACTACTGAAGTGCTCCCACTGAAGAAGACAGCTGTTCTGCGCTGGGACCCAGAGATCTGTTGCAACACAGTGCCTATACTGCCTAAAGTCTTCAGATCAGTTTCCATTAGGCAGAAGAAGGACAAGCAGCAGAATGGCTCTGGCATTAATACCAATGCACTGAGACTGATGGTTGCTGAGTGATGGCTGGTATTTTCCTGCCATGCTGCATGGAAAGGGGTGGAACAGCTCAGACCAGGAATGGTGCACTAGGATTAACTTGAAAACTTTGGATCCTTCTCAATGACTCTTGTAAGTTGTTAGTGATTTTGACCGCAGAGTTATTTGTATTAAACACCAGTGAGCTGCACAGTTCATACCTTTTGTTGGTGAGCTCACTGAAGATACCAAGGGTGGCTTCAGCATGCATTTCTCCTATGCCTTTCCAAATGCTGTCTTGTCTTGTTCCTTTAAAGAATCCCTGCCTTCATAAAACCCTCTTCCTCAATTCTGGGGAATCTCTGTGGCTCCTCACCCCCATTCTTCAAACCCCAGGGACATGGTGTTTGACTCTCTGTAGCCCCTTTTCTGTTTTGACTGTGCTATACCCTAACTCCATTCCTTCTTCTCCTTCCCTTACTTCCCTCGCTGCCTGTTCCCTCTTGTCTTCCCACTGTGCACCCCGTGTCAGCCCTGCATGTGCCGCTGCACTGTTACACTGTTTCTCCTGACAGAGGATGTTCCTGAGGTGCTCGCCCAGGCGATGGGCTTCATCTGACTCACTGTCAGCCATGAAAGTAGAAGGCTGTACCATGATTTGGCAGGACATTCAGAGAAGTGGCTGGAGGCTGTGGCAGCTGCAACCCTTTCTATGAAGAATGGCATGGTGGGTGTGGAGCATAGACCTGGCAGAGGGTTGTGGAGTGAGATGCAAAATGTAAGTAACTTGTTTGCTCTGTGGCACATCTGTTGAAAGGCTGTGTGGACACGACCACTGCACTGCAAAGGTTCAAGCTCCTTGTCCTATTGCAACAGGCCTTACTAAAAAGACTGTCCCCATCTTTTTATAAGTCCCCTTTAAGTACTGAAAGGCTGTAATAAGGTCTCCCCGCAGCCTTCTCTTCTCCAGGCTGAACAACCCCAACTCTCTCAGCCTGTCCTCATAGCAGAGGTGCTCCAGCCCTCAGATCATTTTTGTGGGCCTCCTCTGGACCCGCTCCAACAGGTCCATGTCCTTCTTGTGCTGAGGGCTCCAGAGCTGGGTGCAGCACTCCAGGTGGGGCCTCACCAGAGCAGAGCAGAGGGGCAGAATCATCTCCCTCGACCTGCTGGCCATGCTTCTTTTGATGCAGCCCAGGATACGATTGGCCTTCTGGGCTGCGAGTGCACATTGTTGGCTCATGTCCAGCTTTGCATCCACCAGTACCCCCAAGTCCTTCTTGGCAGGGAAGATCTCAATCCCTTCATCCCCCAGCCTGTACTGATATTGGGGGTTGCCCTGACCCAGGTGCAGGACCTTGGACTTGACCTTGTTGAACCTCATGAGGTTCTCACAGGCCCACCTCTCCAGCTTGTCCAGGTCTCTCTGGATGACATCCCATCCTTCTGGCATGTCAGCTGCACCGCTCAGCTTGGTGTCATCTGCAAACTTGCTGAGGGTGCACTCGATGCCACTGTCTTTGTCATCGATGAAGATATTAAACATTACTGGTCCCTGTACGGACCCCTGAGGGACACCACTCATCACCAGTCTGCATCTGGACATCAAGCCATTGACAACTCCCCTCTGGGTGCAACCATCCACCCAGTTCCTTATCTACTGAACAGTCCACCCATCACATCTGTATCTCCCCAATTCAGAGAGGGGGATGCTGTGGGGGACTGTGTCAAAGGCCTTACAGAAGTCCAGAGAGATGACATCTGTAGCTCTTCCCTTGTCCACTGATGTAGTCACTCCATCATAGAAGGCGACTAGGTTGGTCAGGCAGGACTTGCCCTTGGTGAAGCCATGATGGCTGTCTTGAATCACCTCTCTGTCCTCCATGTGCCTTAGCATGGCTTTTAGGAGGATCTGTTCCATGATCTTCCTGGGAACAGAGGTGGGGCTGACAGGATGGTAGTTTACCCAGGTCCTCCCTTCTACCCTTTTTAAAGATGGGCACAATGTTTCCCTTCTTCCAGTCCCCAGGGACTTCACCTGACTGCCATGACTTTTCAAATATCATGGAGAGTGTCTTGGCAACTACATCAGCCAATTCCCTCAGGACTCTGGGATGCATCTCATCAGGTCCCATAGACTTGTGTATATCCAGGTTCCTCAGGTGGTCACGAACCTGATCTACCCTTACAGTGGGAGGGGCTTTACTCCCCTGGTCATCATCCTGCAGTTCATTGACTTGGGAGGGGTAAGGAGAGAGGTTACCAATGAAATGTTGAGTACCTCAGCCTTCTTGTCTGTTGATACTAGGCCACCATTCTTGTTATTGGGGTGGGGTACACTTTCTTTAACTTTCCTTTTCTGGTTGATGTACCTGTAGAAGGCCTTCTTGTTACTCTTTGCATCCCTTGCCAAATTCAGCTCCAGCTGTGCCTTGGCCCTCCTGACCCCATCCCTACACAACCGGGCAGCGTCCCTATACTCTTCCCAGGATATCTGTTCCTGCTTCCACTGCCTGTGCAGTTCCCTCCTGCTCTTTAGTTTGACCAGCAGGTCTCAACTCAGCCATTCTGGTCTCTTCCCTTCCTTGCCTGATTTCTTACACCTGTGAACTGAGAGCTCTTGCACTGTATGGAATCCATCCTTAAAGATCTGCCAGCTCTATTCTGTTCCCTTGTGCCTGAGGACCATTTCCCAGGGGGTCCTTCTGATGAACTCCCTGAAGAGCTGGAATTCTGCTTTCCTAAAATTTAGGGCCGTGACTATACTCCTAGTTTTTCCGATATCCCTCAGGAGTGTGAACTCCACCAATGTGTGACCGCTGCAGCCCAGGCTGCCTCCAATCTTGACATCACCAATAAGCTCACTTGCATTGGTGACCATCAGGTCTAGTATTGCATCCCCGTGGGCAGGGCTGTCTATTACCTGGCTCAAGAAGTTATCCTCAATGCATTCTAGGAATCTCCTGGAGGGAGGATCTTATCAATGCTTATAAATATCTAAAGGGTCAATGTCAAAAGGATTGGGCTAGACTTTTTCTGTGGTGCCCAATGACAGGACAAGGGGCAATGGGCACAAGTTGGAACACAGGAAGTTCCACCTGAATATGAGAAAGAACTTCTTTCCTGTGAGGGTGCCAGAGCATTGGAACAGGCTGCCCAGGGAGGCTGTGGAGTCTCCTTCTCTGGGGACATTCAAAACCCGCCTGGACGTGTTCCTGTGCCCCCTGCTCTAGGTGTGCCTGCTCAAGCAGGGGGATTGGGCAAGGTGATCTCCAGAGGTCCCTTCCAACCCCTACCATTCTGTGATTCCATGATTATTGTGTCATGAATAAACAAGAATACACCATCAGACAGAATGGAACACTTTGCCTCACCGAACTGATTATAAATCGGTGTACACTGCAGATAATACTGCTGACCGGCTCAGCGTTTGACATTTCAGAACTCTATTTTTGCTGGAATAAGCACGACTTCTTTATTCTTGCCATGTACAGTACAATGCCGGTACAACTCAATGCACACTTTTTCTTTGAACATTTTTTAACATTTTCTTTAAAGAATGCCAGACAGCCACATTTCCCCAGAAGGGACAGTGCATATAAATTGCATAATGATTTTATCATTTCTACTAGAGGTGGAGAATATGATCTCCTTTGATGCTTGAGCAAATTTGCCAGCACTAATTAAAGAGATTTTAATGAGATTTTTAAGAATTACTTCAAGCTATAAGAAAACATAATTTCTTGATTAAATTTTCCATAATTACATTATATTTTGCAAATCCTATGTAACCTACAGCTCTTCAGTTGTAAGCCAAAAAGATGGATGAATTGTACAAATAAGAAGATGATTTGGCCATAGAAATACTCTTCCAGCTAGGTTTAAATGTCCAGGAGCCTGGAAGTACTAAATCAAATATAAACTGTAATCCTAAATTATTCTTTTGTGTGCCCAAAGTCATTATAATGCTTAGGGGAAAAAGTTCCTTAATTCTGAAGAGCTAGTCAAGAGCAATTAAATGGCAAAAGGACTATTAATGTAACATGTAGGGGACAGAATTCAGGACATGAATTGTTAACAGGAAAAAACAGAATTACCTTTACTGTCCTTGCACAGATATAATTCTTAAATCAAAGTATTTTTAATAATATCTTGAAAGGTACAAAAAAAGTGTAAGACCTCAAGCTGTCATTGGCATCCAGTGGAAGATAATCACCTCAGAACTCCTCTGCAGCTGTAAAAATTTTCCACCTGCTTGTAGACAAATCTGGTGTGAGGAACAGATATAAGGTGGGAGAATCTGGAGGAGCCTTAGTATTAGGTGGCGTAGCACTTTCTCCTGCTTTACTTCATGTGACCATTGCTAAATGGATGTACAGCCTACCTACCTCTCCACCCCTGCAAGTAAGGATGAAGGTGGCCGTGATTTTTGCTGATGGTCTGATACGTTGGATAAAAGCCATTCCTCCCATGGATCACTCCCAAAATGTTCCCGTTGGTGGCCGCCCTGTTACTTACTCATGTTGGGACTGGGCACTGAAGTAATGCACTATTGTTTCTGCTTCTCATTTGAACACCTGAAACTTCTTATGGAGCAAATGGGTGACAAATAGCCTGATTACTAAGAGCAAGCAATAAATACACAAGAGTATTCTTTGGTGTGTGCAAATAAGTTTTGTAAGCATTTGCTAGGGAAAAATTCATCACATTATTTCTGAAAACATTTGTCCAATCTGAGCTCCTATGTGCTAGTGTTTGTTTGAGAGCAACAATGCAGCCTCTGGAGTTTATGTAGAAGTTTGAAAATAATATTTTGATTGTATCATTGTCACTTTCTTCTATTCACTGCAGAATGGATAGTAGTGGTCCTTATGAATGCTATCGGGGCATCTGTAACAACAGCTGATGATTACTGTCAGTGGTTTCAGGAGTTTGTAGTCACCAATGAATATACAATTCCACAGCCATATTGTATCTATCTCTTGATTTTCTCTTAAGCATGAAAAATGACTACCAGAAGAACTTATAAGCATCAGCCTCTAGCTATCAAAAATTTTTGTTATTTTTATTTCTGATCTTTACTGCTTGAGAATTGTGTTTTATGTGGAAATGCTTGGGTTTCTTTGCTGAATTCTGAGCTTTTGACTGAATTTATGACAGTAGTGGTGGTAAAGAGGGTATTTAACTTTTAAAAATATTATATGTGATTCAAAATGAATTAGTCCAGACATTTATTAATTGAAGTGAAGTTTCAAATTTAAAGTTTTTAACATAAGATGATTACAGTCAGCTAGGTCATCGTTTCTTCGGTGAAATGCTCACTTTGGTTGAAGCAATATATCCATGTAATGTTATGAGATACAGTTATAATGATGTCAGCATTTCTTTATTTGGAGAGTGTCCATAAAGGAAATAGAGTTTGTATGTACCCATCAAGAGAATTGGATCTATCACCTTCACTGACAGATTTATTGTTTCTGCATACATCCATTCTACTAAACTGTGTGTGCTGAAGTATGTTATTTTCCCAGATACGCCACAGATGTTTTAAAACATCAGCTAGAGTTTTATAAACTGTATAATTCAATTCTAAATCATGTCAGAAGTACTGTTACTGCAGTGCTAAGAAGGATTTATATGTCCAAGAGTAAATAATTAATAGAACAGTTGATACACAGGGAAGATTACACTGGTTAAGAGTACGTGATAGATGATACCAAAACAAACTTTTCCTATAGACATCATGTTTAGAGCCTTCGAAGGCTGTCAGGGATGAATTGGTTCTGGTTTTAGCTCTTCATTTTCTAATATATCTACTTGTCTTCTAACAATTCACCTCTGTCAAAGAGACGTGAAAGGTACATCATTAAATTGAAAATATCAAGAACCAGCTGAGTCAGTGTCTGTTACAGGATTTATTCCCCTTGCAGAAATATGACTTTATGTTGCTGTGATTCCACCTCACATGGCATGGTTTGTATAGCCTTTTTAACTGGGATACGTACACAAAAATGCCTCAGCTGAAAGGAAGGCTAAAGCTCAACTAGTGTAAAGCACTGATGCAAATCTGATTCTAGCCTGTTCCCTCCACTCTCATCTCAAACTTATTCATGGTACTGGGAATCATCATGGGAAGAGATTACTTTACAGATGTGAAGAACTGATTCCCATATACCCATATAGTTTTCTTCTCCTATATTTCTGTCATGTGAATATATGTAAAAGATTCTCACTGAAAGGCTTCATGTTCTGTGAAATGCTAGATAGAGGGTAGACATAGTACCTCTGTGAGGCTTTTATTGATTGGTTTTGGAGCAAAATGTTCCATCTTGGTTAAAAAGAAGACAGGACAGCTCATTGAAAATGTAAGCTGTTGGGCTGTACTTCCCCTCAGCAGGCAGCTGTAATAGGTCTTCTTTGCCCAACCAAGTCTTTAACTTGTACAGAGGTTATTATTCAGCCTGTGTAGTTTTCATGTAATACTTCTTGTTAGAGTCTCTGCTGATTTAAAAGACATGAATAATTAAAATAAGTTTAGATATTGAACAAAGCTGCCTACTTGACAGGTATATGGTGCTCAGTCAGAATTCAGCCTGCATCCTAGCTGTAAGAAGAAAATAATTCTTGGGATACATCCAAGTATATTCTAAAGCTTATGATGAGTTTTACCCATAACAGAAGACACTTTCACTTTAGACAACTGCATGTGATTTCTCTAACACAGCAATTAAGACTCATTTTTGGGAAACTGGTTTTGGCCATATTTTGGCCAGTGGCAGGGTAATGAGTGCTTTCCAGCAAGGTACCTGTTCTGTGAAATACAAAGGCAAAGTTAATCTGCCCTACTATTTTGTCCCCCTTCATTCAGTATATTTTTAGCAGTTAGAGTTCTTAAAAAGAGTTAAAATAGCAAACATGTGGGCTTGTCGGTCCTTTTATTTCTTTACCTGTCATTCACATGTCGGCTCAAAATTGGCAAACCTCTGAAGTGAAGCGCCTTCCCTTAAAGTGTTTGGTGATGTGATATAAGAAGGCCACCATGTAAAAGTATAACGTCATATGTATCAGTGAACAGCCTGTCAGAAAAACTGTTCTTAGTTATAGATTAGAACAAGATATATAAAAAATACTTCCTACACAATTTTTTCAACATGTTTACTGTAAAAACAGAAACATTTTGTGTTTTTATGAATTAAAAAGGAGCCTGTAAATCTCTGTATTCAAATGTCTGCAAAAAAGACATTGGTGGTGACACAAATCCATCTCATAAGGTTCCCTATGCATCTGCTGTTTCTCAGTGCTTAAACCAGCAGCAATGGTGTCTTCTCCTTTGTGCAGGACACGTCCTTTTTCTAGGGCTGCACTTCTTCCCTCCCCAGATAAGCAAGCTAAGTGATCTTGTGAATTGTTGCTCATGTTTAAGAGCTATCAGGCTCTCTGATCTCTTTTGGTGACCTCATGCCATGGTGTAACCTTGTGATATTTTGATCCACTCTGTACATAATATAGGTAAAACCAAACTGAATTTTGTAGCTTGAATCTATCTTATATGTCCTCCATTAAAAGTGTTCAAGTGCTTTCCAGTTAAGGACAGATGAGAGGTAAAAAGGGTCTGTTTGGTTTTCCATGTCATTCATAGTCAGCAGACGAGTACATCTTCAATATATAAGAATTACATTCTCTTCCCCGTGATCCTTTCCTTGGAAACTGTACTGCCTGTGCACTGGGAGAGGCAGAGATCCTAGAGCAATGTGGTGACTATATAATTAAAAAAATGTGTCATAACATGCAGACATAAAGGGGAGAAAGTATTGTTGCCAAAGTAATTCTAGTTCTGGCATTCCTTAGCTCTTCCATGGCTGATTTTACCTCCCTTAACCCAATCTTTCTAAAAGGTCTTTTTTTTTCCCCATACAGATTGGGTCTTCTGACTTTTCTATATTTACCGATGTTTGTAATGGGAAATTATTGGGCAAATGGGCACTCCCCCAACCTTTATTATTTACTTAGTCTTATAAGATTCTTTCTGGAACTGATGGAATGAAGCAGTCTACTGAATCTAAAGCTAACATCTCTGAATACTCTCATTATATCCCTGTAATTTCATAAAACCATTTTTAACACTTTTTGTGTTTGTCAGTCTCTTTTATTTAAACATATGGGTACAAAATTCAACAAGTCAGGATTTGTGTTAAAATAAGCTTGATTTCTGAGTTCAGAGGCAGTTATGAAACATCGAAGTATATATCTAATAGTGAGCTTAAGTGATGTGCTATATCCATGTGGGTACCATTATGGCAAATATGCTGGTATCTGCTTTTATAGAATTCTTTGCAATTTCAGAATAATATTTAAAGATGTTTTGTTAAATCATTTCAACATAACTTCGTACCTCTGGGCATGATTGTTCTTTCTGCTCTAAGTGTGATACCAGCTATATTCTTTTGAGATTAAGGAAATTATCATTGCAGACAACACAGACAGATGACTTTACATTGTGTACTATTTTCACTGTGCTACTTAAATCTCATCATAATCTGATGTCATAGTTCACCATGTCTCTTTTGTAACAAAACAGGAACAACAATTCATCTTCAACCCTCACCATATGGCAAAGATATTGATATGCAACAAGACATTAGTCAAATTAGCGTTTTCTGCAAACCATGCTCATCTGTGTAACTGATGCAATAATTAGATGTGTTCTTTTTTGTCTACAGTGAAACATAATCTTTGCTAACTGAAACTGCCCAGGCTCCATTTGGCAAATCCATGAAGTGTGAGTAATCTAGTTTTGGGAAGAAATTGTAGTGCTTCTCTTTGGGTTTTCTTTTCTGCTGACAATTGCGTTTTGGTGAGAGGAGGGAGTCCAATACGTTACTACACAACAATTAAGAGCTTTTGTGTACTTTTGACACAGTGAAGGCTTTTTATTCTTTTAATGCATCTGTTCAAGGATGGGTCTGTTTTTGAAATCCAGGAGTTTCTTCTTCTTTCAGGATCATCCTTAAAATATTTTTACATTTTTATGCATGTAAAATGGCATAAACCCACTTTATTTTCAGATGTTGCCATTCTGGTTTTTTTAAACAGTAGCGTATTTTAGGCAGTCTACCTTATGATGTGTATGTTAGCATGACAGATGTATGGGTTTGATGGGGTTACCCTGCTGCTTTGCTCATCAAAATGATTTTATTACTCTCTGTGGTAAATAATGCCTTTCTCCTGCTTTTGCTCCTGCAATCTCAAAGTCACCATCAGGAACATGGTCTGAAGCACACGCTCAGCCAGTGAGAGCTCACTGAGGCAGTTCTGCTATTGTATGCTCAGAAGTCCTCAGCTCTTGTCATTACTAATAAATCTTTTGGACTTCTGCTTTTAAACTGGTTTTTTTTTTTTTTTTCAGTGAAGATAGAAGTTAATAAAGTGTCTGTCATCTTGGGGCCAAGCCTTTATATTTAGCAGTGCTTGGCATTCGTTGAACGTAAGCGTCCGCAGAAACTAGTTCTGACCTGCGATGGCCCAGGTCCCACAGGAGTCTGGGCAGACACCTATGTGTCAGCGCTCAGCTGGCTGATGGTTCTCAGAGATACCTAGTTCTCTCCATGGATTAGGGAGGATCCTCAGTTGATGCTGACATTAGCTAGGATGAACCTAAGTCTAAGTTTATATGGGTTTTAGTGCAGTAGATATTTCATCTTTGCTAGTTCTTTATCTATTCTGATTCCAACTCAAGGTACTTAACAAGACACGGATGATTTAACATATGTCTTGTGTATAGGCTGTAACCTCAGGCACTGACTGAGCAAGGCAAGACTCATGGGCACCACCTGGAGAGAACCTGGGGGTGGTGCTGTTAGAGACACATGTAGCCACAGTTTCCTTCCTGCTTCCCCTCTGCATTTGGAGTTGGTAGTTGGAGGCTCATGTAGCAACAAGCTTCAGGGAGTAATGCTGGCTCCTCCATGAGTGGGCCAAAGCAAGATGGAAACCTAGATTCCCAGACACACTCTCTTTTGCTCTAACCTTTCATTCCTGAGATGTAGTAGGCACAAGCTGCTATGTGTCCAGGTAGTCAATGTATTTTGTTTTCTCTCACAAGTCAGCTGTGAGTTAGGAAATAGACAAACTGGAAGGTGAATAGATGAGGATTCACAAACTTAAAGTAGCACATGGTATAATTTGAGAAGAAATCTCTTTAAAAAGAAAATTTGCAATCCTAAGATTGATGTGTTTCTCAGTCTTGTTTTGCCATTTGAGGAATTTTAACCGCCTGCCTCTCTTCACTTCCAAATGCCCATATTTTGCATTCTCCAGCTGTCTCCTGCCCAATAGTGTCAGGTGCTCACAAACTCATTAAATGTAAATCTGAAGCTGAAGTCCATTTCACAAATATAGATTTTCTGCTCTGGGATTGTGGTGGCTGTGTTTTTCATTTTGCAAATGCTTGTTCTGCAGCCTTTCTGTGGTTACCTGGAGTCTGTAGCTGGCTGCACATGTAGAAGTCAAGTCCACTTGGATATACCTTATTCTTCTTAGTAACAAATGCCCTGTTTTTCCTCTCATTTATATTTAGCCCTAATATCTTGTAGGCCTTTCCTAAATAAATGGTCTCATCTAAAGGCAGAACACAACCTAAAATATAAGAGTCCATTACAGCGTTAACGTCTTTGCTACAGATTCATCTAAGCTGTTTAGTTCCCATTATAACTCCACTCAGGAGCTTCACATGCCCTGTTTCTCCTCCCTTATCTCACTTATCTTTCTGAGAACATAAGGTACAAAATGGTAATTCACTCTCCTGCTGTCTACCTCCTTCCAGGCTGTACCACTAACTGTACCCTCCACGGCTCAAAGCAATTCTGTAGTCAATTGTGTTTATTAATTTATACACAGCAATCACATTTGTTTCCTGCAAAACACTGGATATTGAATTCATGGCAGCAGTTACACAAATATATGCACAAGGGAGGTTATGAATCAGGCTGTGCTTCAGTGTCTGCCCAACCTAAGGCCCAGGGCAGAGCGGTGCTGGAGGCAGTTTTGCAGAGTTGGCTGTTGGAAAACCTCCTAGGATCTGTTACTGCTGCTGCTTCTCATTTGGGATAATGGGTTTCCCACCCCTTCCTGCTCCTGCCCCTCCAGACCATAGGGCGCTCTGCCCTCTGCCTGCTGTTTTGAGAGGGAGTGCAGGAGAGGGTCTGCCCTCCCAGCTCTGCCCTCCCCTCCTGCCCTGTACTCCTCCTGCCTCCTGTCCCCAGAAGAAAGGACTTTTGACGTTTGTTTGGCAGCCTAATGCTGCCCCATATTTTGCCAAAGAGGTCCTCCACCCATCTGCTCCTTGCAAAGCCCCTCCTCCACATGAAACTGACTCTGGTGGCTTCACAGCCCTCTCCTAGGACGCACAGTTTTAGACCACAAGAGAGCAGCAGTGCACAGCCACCCGATTACCTTATTGGAGTTTACTTAAATTGTATGCCCTGATTTGATGTAACTGAAGGACCTGATTTTCAGGCAGTGCTGAACAGTCAGAGCTCATGGGAGAGTCAACATGAACTCTGGCCTTAAGCCTCAGGAAAAATCAGATCTGTAACGATGCAGGGCAATCTTTAATTCTCAGGCTGGAGGTAGTTTTTATGAGCTGCAGGTAAACTGTTGCATACAATCAGAGCTGAAGGCATATTTATCTTAATGGAAAATGAAAAATATACCCTTTCTTCCATTGATTAAATCTGTTCTTGTGAGTTGCAAACCTTTCCATGGCAGCTATCCGCTATTATTTTCATTACAGTTCAGGCGCTGCAGGAGAACTAAAGTAAAATCAGGAGGTGGCTGCAAATTAAGCTGTTATATAAACAGCTGCTTCTGAGATTCAGCCAAACAACTGACTGCTGCTTTGTGGAGCAAGGTTTAGTCTCCATTTCAAAAAAAAACCACAACAAACTTCTGGCATGTATAGCTATAACCAGGGCTTTGTGATTGAGATGGAAGTACTTTCAGCTCCACTTGTAGAGGACAGGAATGTTAACTGACATAGCCATAAATTGCCAAAAAATTCAATAATCTGTGTACTTTTGGGCAAGAAAATCATGTCCGCCTTTCTTGGTTGTGTATATCTAGACCAACCCTTGCACAGAATTTTCTTCTCCATCAAGAATTGTGGTAGGAATTTTAGGGGGGCTGAGAAGGTGGCTGCTTGGCATTCATGGATTAAACAAAGAAAGAAATGGTTTGGGTCCTACTAATCTTCAGAAAGCCCCAGGGGCTGTGCTGCTGTGGTGGGGCTGTGGCAGCCTGAGGACACTGGGGGTGTGTAACACCAGGCAACGTTAGTTCTGCACCTCAGCAATAGTGACAATCCAGGGAACAGGAGTCCGGCATCTTATGGGGCAAAATACCTGTGGTGTGAGCTTCTGCATGTGTGTCATATACAGGCAGGCTGTTGCTGCTGAGTTTTGAGGTGGAGCCTGGGATTTATTTCTCTTCCTCAAACACACAACCAATTTTCAGCCAGACTGCAATCAAGCATTACAGCCTTGTGGCTGGACATTACATTGCTGACTGGAGAGGTGCAGGCTTGGCTGTGGACAACTGTGGGGGAATAACTGACTGTGAGGAAGTCAGTGGTAGCACTGTCACTCTCTGGGAGCCCAGGAGACTCCTCTGTCCCATAGATAAATCACCTCTCAACTCACCACAGATTAATGGATCGCCAGACCAAAAGATCTATGGCCATATGCTGTGGCCTATCCATAATGAAGGAAAGCTGTAGATTAAAACAGTGACCAGTGGTGTTATTTGTAAATAAGAAACATTGTCCTGTTCTGAAAATAGCTTAAAAAAAGAGTATTATTCACCCAACACTGCATTAAAGATTGCCTCTTGTAGAAAAATTACCTGTGCTGATCTCACTTATACAGTACTTGCTGAGCCGATGATGGACAATGTTGTCTGTGCTAAATTTAGGAGATATGTATGCTACATGAGAAGCTGTGCTCTAAAATACAACAGCACCTCCATACTCAGCAAATCTGTTCCCCCTCTGTGTTCATAAACATGCCTGCTAGTGTTACAAATAATTTTTACTAGTTTTTTAGTCTTGCTAGCACTTCAGAAACAATATAACTAAGTGTTGTCAGCTGGATTTTATTCACCTGAGTGCATTATCATTAGAATTGTGCACTGCTTTCCATTACAGGGACAAATAGGACAGGATTGCTGTAGAGCTGTAATGGGTCACAAGGCACAGGACAAATCCTGTCCCCTCTGGCTAAACCTTTATGTGGCAGCTATGTGGCTCAAGGGCACATGCTTGGTCATCTGTACTCTCTAACTGTTCACTTTCCCTGTCCTGGCTTTGGCCCATGCCAGCTGTCCCTCTCCAGACAATGCATGGGCACAGCTGTATGTATTGCTATAGGGGTGAACGCCTTCTGTTTACAGCAGAGGATGTGTCCTGAGTTGTTTTGTCAACCAGTGAAGGAAGAGCTCCTGGCCCTTCCTGGTCAGGCACAGCTGGGAATTCTTTCTTGAGTTTTCCCTAGATTTGGGCAGGACGCATCTGACCCCCTCTTCCCACTCGGAAATATCCCCATCATTGGTCAGCATTTGTCCTGACCTCTGCTGCTCTGAGAGATCAGATTCAGGATCATGCAAGAGTTCAGTTTGATGAGATCAAATTTAGGATCACCTGGGACTTTTGCTCTCTCACAGAACAAATCTGCTGGCAAATATTAACCAAACAGCTTCATGCTTCTTACAAATCCATTATTAGAAAAATACATACAGCTTAGCAGGACCTCCGTAGATTTCCTTAAATGAGCCTTTCCCAAATCCAGTTTGGCTCCTTGCTAGAGCTTCCTACCTGTTAGGCAATATGTTTCAAAACCTCACGAATCTCCATCGGACAGAAACAGACTCACCTCTGATCAGAATGTGGGAAGGAACGAAGAATGCTTGCGAGGCTGCATGGCTGCTAAACCAGTATCCCCTGACAGAGGAAAACACAGGTTCAGTGCAGCTGTTAATAAGGTGGGAGATCTCTGCCCTTCTGCACTCAACTTTAAACATCTTCATCTTCCTCTTGGAAAAGATCATAAGATCATAGGGTAATCAGCCCTGCACATGACAAGAAATCTGGTTTTCTGTGCAAACATATTCCTGGCCAGTTTATGGACAGTTGATTTTGTGTCTATACTATTTATTATCCTTTAATTCAGATAATTCTCCTCCCTCTCAAATACCCCTAGTACCCCTCTTAATGTATTTATGATGGCTTATCATATCCCTTTTCAATAGCTGCTTTGGTAGGCTAAGCAGGTGAAAGTAATTTAACCCGTCTCATAAGATATATTGTGTTCTTAAAAATTCTCCATTCTCATGATCATTGTGATGGTGCTTCTTTGAGCCTGTTCCTGTTTAAATTCCTCGTTCAGAAACATAAGTCAAAGGATATCTTGCTTTTATAGGGGAATTTCTATTTTCCTTACGTCACCAAGAAATAAAATACTTCTTCTCTCTCAGCTACTGCTGTGCTCTTTCTCTTCTTCTTCCCTCTTTTTAATGCTATTTTGACTTCTGCTTCTGTGTCCCTAATGATATATCCTCATTCTCCTCTGTCTCTTTTTAATGTGAGGCATAAACAAAGCAATTTATTTTGGGAAAATACTGCTGTAAAAAGTTGATTGAAAAAAAAATCAAAGCTCTGCCTATTTTGTGTCATACTTGACAGAATTAGGACAAAACTGAACAATTTCAAGCTTTTTTTCACATTTTCAAAGTAACCTGAAGCATTTTGTTTTGGCATAGAACATCTAATGAGTATTGCCATGGTAACTATTTGAAGACACTACAGTGATGTTGTGTAGTTTTACTGGTATCACTTTAATGCAGTAATATTAAAAATACAGGAAAGACTACCCTCATTGCAAAACTTGGATCAGTTTGAACAATTAATGATGGAATTGGAAAATAGATCTTTGCTTGCAGATCTGTGGATACTTCAGTTGAGAGGAGCAACGGGCTGGGCATGAGTGCTGTCCTCAGCTGCCTGTGGATCTGGCTGGTCTCCCATTTTTGACTCTGTGTGTTTATTAATGAACTGTCACTTTGCAGAAGGTCTAGTGTAACAACATGATTAAGATCTTACATTATACCACAGGAGAAAGTATGCTGATGACAACGTACCTTTCATCTAAAGGCAGAAACATAGGCAGAGGTAGAACAGGAAAGAGGGCAAGAATAAATTCTCATTTCTGAGGTGAGCCCAGTTATAAACATTTTCCTATTTACAGGCAAATAGGCTCATGGCATGGCAGGAACTGTGGTCAGAAATAACAAATGCAGCAGATGGAGTGTGAAAAGAGGCAGCAGTGTGACTCCATGTATTTTGGCAGGTATGAATTTATATGTTTTGGAAGGTATCAGCTTATTAACTTTGAGAAACGCCTGGAGAGATGAAGTACAATGTGGGAGGGTATAAAGGTAGATTGGCTTGCATCTGACAAGAACATGTCATCCCTGACTTTTTGCAAAATACAAAGATGAATTTAAAGCCCCATTGATTTTTCAGATATGTGATTTTGTATAACGAGTGATTATGAGATGGTCTGAAAGACACCATGTGCCTCCTACAAAATTCAAGTGCCTTCCATCCTCATAAACTCCCAGAAATTTCATAGAATTATAGAATTATTCTATTCTATTTAATAGAAACTGATTACTCACACAGATTTGAAGGGTCATGCCTTTATACAGATTAATGTTTTGTGTCAGATTTGCACAAATATGGAGAATGTTGTCTTCAAACAATATCATCTTCATCACAGAACTCTTGCAGGGACATTCTATGTTTCATGACATCAAAGATTTCTTTGAGAGCTCAAGAGGTAACTCTAAGGTGGTGTTCATTTGCTTTCCTTTTCTTACTCTCTTTATACATGCTATATTCTAAAAAGATTTAAAATGTTTCAAAACCAAAATAATTGGTGTAACTGTTTTGTTTTATCCCTGGCAGTTATAAGCTGCTTTATTTATTATCTACTTCAGGCTCAGGTGATGTCAGCTGAGGATTATTGTACATATGAACAACAATAGCAGTTTGGGTTTTATGGGTGTGTTTGTCTGACAGGCTAGGTAAAGTTAAAAGAAAAAATGGAGCTTCAGTAATTGTTGGTAATAAAGAAGAGTTAGGATCTAGTTCAGCATGATACTGAAGTAAATGCTTGATTTCAAGCACGTGAGCAACTCCATTAAGCTTGATTGCAGAATTAAATGTTTGAAAGATCAGTCCCTGAAAGGCTTTTAAAGTTTAGGGCATAATATAGAATCGCACAAGCTTCTGATAACCCATCCTATTTGGACTGAAAATTGATCAATGAATATTTCACATTCATGTGCACAGGTTGTGAAAAGGCTGCCAGAAATGGCCTTAGACAGCAAAAATAGTGTCTGAAATGAAAGGGAGAAGGGAATGTCAGTCTTGGTCAGAAGTGCTTAATTTTGACCTAATATCTCACCGGAAGAATGGGAAAGAACTAATAGGTCTCTGTTTTCACAAAGAATTTGATTGCCTCCTTATGGAATTTAAATGCTTTCTTGATAGGAACAAAATGAAACAGTCTTCAAAACTTAACTGCATGCAGATCCTGTGAAGCGAAGAACTGGGACATTGAATTTTAGCTCATTCAGTGATTCTTTATAACCTTATGACATAGATTTAGCTGGAGACCTAAAATAAGAACATACTGCAGTTTAGATGGTCTTAACAACCAGTCAAGGGACAAATGGTCTGAGAACCTGTCGGGAGATCTCTGAGGGAGCAATTGTAAATATTCCAGATGTATAAATGGAACAGAAAGACATTCAGATACCAAAACTAGTAAAATGTAACCTCTGCAAAAGTTAAGTTGGAATGCATAGATAAGAAAATGAAACTGAGGTGGGGAAAAGAACTACATACCTAAAGAATTCTTCCATGAAAACTGCCTGGAAAAATGTTTAGGACAAGTCACAGCATGTCAGAGATTTCTCAATAATGCATCCTGTATCAAAGGGGAAGTGTTCAAGGCTAACAACCCTAAGACATCTTCCATGGAAATTACAGTACTGATTTAGTCGATATCTTTGTACAAAACTCTACTTTTCCTTTCATAGGATGAGATGTAATTCAATTAATTTTATCCACCAATGTACAGAAATGATGGGGAAATCTGTGCTTCCCATGTTATATTAAGGCTATGCAGTGCTCTGTATGTGACATGAAATCTATTAACTAAGGGGAGAATGACTAAAAGAAAACACTACAATGACTTTTTGTATGGTCATATTACGTAGTGCAGACAAGCTAACTCCTACTCTAATCTCTTTCATGTCCTATGTGTTATTTTAAAGTATCTTAAGTGGTATTCCTTCTCCTCATTAACTAAATATTCAGACCTTGTTGCTTCTTACGGAATTCCTTAATCTTGTCAACAGCTGACTTCTTTCTTCCCCGTTTCAAATATCAGGTTTCCTGAAGAACTAGAGCAGCAAGGTCTCAGCAACCAGAATGTTTTGTTTTCCATTTTATCTTCAGCTTTCACTTAAGATATTACAAATGGGTAACCGAGACATCTCAATTTTGTATCTTATCTGAATCAAAACATTTTTTTATTATGTGAATGGATGGTTTATACAAAATAGAAATGGGAACAACAGAAGCAATTACAATCTTTGTGTCTTTCATTCATCTATTGTAGGATTGAATCTGTTGGAAAAATTACACTTTTTTTTTCTGTTACTGCATAAAGGACAGCCTGCTCATCTAGGTAGTGATCAAATCCCATTAGGACAAGTGGGAAGTCTTTTGGTGACCACTAAAGGCTGAAATTTTCCCTCTTGTTTTGAATAGAGAATGATATCTTTGAAAATTGCAAGCTCAAGTTCAAATTGCAAGTGTCTTGTTAGAATATTAGTGGCTATAGGATAAATCACTGTGAATTATAAGTAGCCTTGAGATTTCAAATTAGAAACATAATATCAATCAGAAAATTATTACACTGAATACACCTGGAAGGTGGCATAAGGAAGGTAACTGCACAGAATATTTTCATGTTCTGTGTTTAATCTAAGCTTGAACCCTGGGTTTGGCCTGATTAGCATGATGACACTTTTTTTTGCTTCTGTGGTGGGGCATGGGCCTTACCATCCCTTTCACATGTATTCCTGACTGTGAAGTCCTCCTCCCTTAGCCTCAGTTTCAAGCTCAGTTATTAGCCAGGCACTAACCCTCAGCACTTTCAGGAATGACGGTTAGGGATCCTGTAGCTGAGCCTTAGGGGTTTACAATACAATGTAGGAAGAGCTAAGGGTTAAACAATATAGACAGAATACAAATATAACCATAGTGAATAACAGTGGCTAGTTGTATGTAGGTAGGAGAGAAATAAAGCCTATAATATGCACTGTATATCTAATTAGTATTCCAGATGGAGTCTGCAAACAGATTTTGTAAAATGGGAGCACTACATAATTAATAGGTACCCTTATCACACTGAAGAGTTGATTCATTGCTAGAAATAGGGGCATTACATCAATCTCTTGTACGCCCTAGGATGTGCTAATCAGAATATTCCAAGTTTAAATAGGGAAAGAAAGATACTACAGTCTGCACAAATATATTCCTGTGTTACTACCTGTGGAAATGAAGGAGGAGTCATGGCAAGGTTTTATGTTTTCTCATACAAAGTACACATGCAGTGCAGGGTGTCTGATTTGGTAAGAGTGTATATGCACATATACACACATGTAAACACATATGCAGGGTTTCTGGGGATTTGCAGAGCCAAGCACGAAGCTCTTGGCTTCCCTGTCAGAGCCTGCTGGTTCCGCGCCATAGCTGCAGTGTGATGCTGTTGCAAGATGCATAGTCACTGTCCCATTTAGTATGGGGCTACTTTCATGCCTATGCCTATGCATGCAAGCACGCAAAATAATACTCTTTTTCAATGGGTTATTTTAATCTATATACAGGGTTTGACTGACCTACTGCTCAGCTCCTTATTCATGTATTGGAGGATGGAAACTGTTATTAACGGGTGAGACATATCAGTACAAATAATAATTTATCATTTATCATTTCATCATAATATATTAAAGCATTAAAAATTAGCAAGATACTTATCGTACTAAGAAAAAAACCCCCAGATACTCAGTTTTAACCTCACTTGCATGTTGGACTTCATAATCATAAATATGACTGCATTTATTAATTGATTTTATGTTATCGTCTACAAGCCCTAGAAAAATCTGCTCCTGCCATAATTAGGTTACAACCAAGTTGAAGAGAAAGCACTGTCTGATTCATTTTTGGTTTAGACTATTGAAGAGCATTTGGAGTACATGATTCACAATGTCTAGCACAAAATAAATCAGGATTAAGACACATCATTCTCCTGGAAGTAGCTATGAGAAGAATAAAAACCATAATATGGTCCGTTTTCTTCTGGGTGAGGATATAAGCTTTTACTTCTAAGTTCATATTCATTCATGACTTCTGCACTAGATTATTGGTATCTGTTGTGTTGGGACATGGTTCTGCTGTCCTTGAACTCAGTGTCAAAACTTCTGTCCACTTTACTGTGACAAAATCAGGGTCTGACCACTGCTTTTTCCTACAGGCATACAGTCAAAGCTGTAAAAAGTGTTTCTTCAACCTTACTAAACCACAGTAATAACCCTTTTTAGTTTTAACATGTGTGCTAATTGAGCTAATTAACTTACTGATTTTAAATCCTGATTGCTGAGCATTAGATAAGTATTAATGAACTAACCATAAGAAATCTTTACAGTTAAAAACAAGTCTCAGATAATTCTCTGAGCAATTTTGAATAATGACTGAGAGTGATTCTTCCATGAACATCGCCCTATTTAGCCATGTTATTGGCTGAATAATTTGTTCCATTCTGCTGTTAATGTGTGAGATCAAGTCAAGTGGTATGACAGGTAAAACAAGATCATAGTTAAAATAGTATTGCTTGAATATTTTTCTTAATTAATATATATTATGGATGTAGAGAATGTTATTAAGTGAAATTAAATTTAATTGGAGATTGCTTCCAGGCTCTGTTTTCCCTCAGTTATCTCAGCCTGAAGAGGACACGGTAGCCAGTGGCAGTTTTGTAGAATGGCCATGTAGGTCTTACAAAGTAAGAAGAGATTAATTTTGGGGGAGGTTGTTGTCTGAATGCTCTTTTCTTCTTTTTTAAAACAACCTAAGAAGTCACCAGAAATTCCTAGAGGAAGACAGCTTACAGAACAGAGATAGCAGTGTATTCAGAGAAGTATTAAAGCTAACAGCACAGATCAAACTCATGAAAACATGGTATTAATGATCAGTCACAGGCTTACCGCAGAAACAATGAAGGCCACAGCAAAGAACTGTAGAAGTTAGAGATGAAATGGTATATTAGGCTTACTGAAGAGAGTTTTTCTGCCAATTCAGGATTGATTCCCACAGTGCACTTTGTAGTGTTCTGTGCAGTCTGATTTTAAAAGTTTCTAGCATTAGGAATTATGTAATTTCTTACTAGCAAGCAATTGCTAACAAGCAATTTAAAGTCATTAAGGGCTCAGTAAGTCTCTAGTGATAATAGGATTCATCTCTCCTTTACTTACTGAGAAGTACTACTGGGCTTGCTCAAGGCACCTAAATCCTGTGTTGAAAAGGTGCAAGTTGTGCAGATACGTTTGTTGTTTGTAAGCGCTGCTGGCATGTTAGGCACTGAATAATTCTTCAATTCCAAGGAGCTCAATAGTTTTTTGAAATACAACATTGTTAGCCTTTTAATAGAATATTTGATGGAATTTGTGATCAGCAGGTGGATTTATATTCTGCTTTATCTGTAGCAAGTGGATAGCTGCTATCTTGGAACAGATTCAGATATTTGGACTGAGGTTCCTGAAAGAACATGCCACTTGCAGCCACCACAGTGCAAGGAGTGACTAATGCCATCAAAATAAACATCAGATGTTACAAGCTTTCCCAGGCTCCTTGTTCTCACCTTCTTTATAATCTGTCATAGTCACAGACAGAAGACATTGATATGGATTAGTAGCATCCCACTAAAAACTTTTCTGTTGAAGGCATCTATTCTTGTGATTAAAATGGTTGATGGCAGATGTCATTCTCCCTTTATCTTCCTCATACATTACTGTTGCCTATGCCAAAATGGTAACTTTAGAAATGTGGAGTTCAGTGAACATCTGAAAGAGTGCTGTGCAGTAGATAACTCTGGTGATATGGACAGCCATGAGTCTTTTCTTCTTGCGCATGAGTACAGCTAGATGGCATTCACTGATAAGCTGGTGCTTCACTCTTGCTGCACTTTTGGTTAGATCAAAATATGTGCGAACCCTTCCCACGTGAGGTGAAATAGTTCAACAGAGAAAAATGGCTGAGAATTGTAAAAGGTTGCAGTTTCTTTTTAGCATTGACTGAACTGAATCTTTTGGCTTTTCCTTTGACATATGTTAAGATGAAATGCAGCGAAACTTGATTTCAAAACATAAACACACCTGTGTGTTTTAGGAATTAATTAAAGAAACAATTAATCTCCATATACTTTATGAATTATTTCAGTTCAACCTATGTATCTTGTAAATTGAATAAAGCACAGTGAATTTTAATAACATTTGAAACCTTTTGAATATTTGCAAGTGCAGGGACTTACCTTACTTGTCAGTTCCAACCGTAATTAAAAGAATACTTAAGAAGTCTTTTGCAGCTGACAAAGCTTTTGCTAAAACAAGCCACAGTCCTTTGCAGATGGCTCCAGGCAAATAGGTCAGTAAACAGTGAGACAGAAAACATAAAATATAGTTTGCTGCTCTTCAGAGAACTTACTTAATGGAGTGGTAATGATTTATCTTCAACAGTATTAACCTGTTTGATTACAAATCACTGTTTTGAGGCATTGGTTTTCGCTCCACTGAGGTTAATATTCAATCTCTGACCTGAATGGGCCAATAATTTACACTAAATTTTGTGGTCAAGAGCAAAATATTTTCTATTTTCTCCATCCTCCTGTTTTCTCACATCAATAATTTAGATCTTTAGGATCAGTAGGATGTAGTAACCTGAAATACAATCTTGTAAAGTTATTTGTTGCTCTTCTGTAGGGAACACGGTTGTAGGAAGGCCTTCAGGTGTAGCTGAAGCAAGCAAGGAGACAATGGAAACATCTTATGTTTTATTTCTGATGAAAAAATCCTCAAACCTACAATTTTCAAACACCTGACAACAGGGCTTCAAGGCACTACTTCCATCAAAGCCAAATCTGTATTTCAGATGTGTAAATAAAGATGTAGGTTTATATCTCAAAGTATTCAAGTTTTAAGGGATTTAAACCCCTTAAAACTTGGTGCCATCTGATTTGTATTAGAAGTTGATTAGTATAATGAAAAAAGATATAGTTAAAATGAAGAACTCTGACGCTCCTACTTTCCTTTTGAAAATAACTCTGGTGCTAAAGCATTCACTTCTGCTGATTTTTTTTTCCACAAAGTAAATGTGTATACTAGTGGAGACGGTACTTCCTCACAGAAAGGCTGATGAAGTATGGACCAGATGAGCAGCCGGTGCAGTGGATTGAAAACTGGCTGAGTGACTGGGTTGAGAGGATGGTGATCAGTGGCGCAAAGTCTAGTTGGAGGCCAGCGACTAGCAGTGTACTCCAGGGGTCAATACAGGGTCCAGCCACTCCTGTTCAACTTCTTCACTGATGATCTGGGTAATGGGGCAGAGTGCACCCTCACCATATATACTGATGACACAAAACTGGGAGGAGTAGCTGATACAGCAGAGGGTTGTGCTGCCATCCAGAGGGACCTCAACAGGCTGGAGAAATGGCCTGACATACCTCATGAAGTTCAACAAAGGGAAGTACAAAGTCCTGCACCAGAGGAAGAATAACCCCATGCACCAGTACATGCTGGGGGCTGACTACCTGGAAAGGAGCTTTATAGAAAAGAACCTGGGCATCCTGGTGGACACCAAGTTGCTCTAGGTGACTATGCTTGAGCTGGGGGCTTGGACCACATGTCCTTCAGAGGTGCCTTCCATCCTCAGCCATTCTGTGATTCTGTGTTTCTATAATGGCACTTCTTTTAACATGTGAATTAGAAAAAAAAAAAGACAATCCTGAAAAAACTCATTATGGTCTTTGTTTTCTTCCTTTTAAAAGAAGTGAATCCATGTCCACTTTTTCAAATTTGTCTTGATTTATAAAGTCCTGATTCACAAAATAAAATAAAATACAATAACATTGTTCATTCCATCTTGAATTATTTATTTGTGGGAGAAAATGTCTTTTGCTGGTTACTTGTCTACATGTTCCTTACCCTCAATAAGTACAGACTTCAAACTGTTTCCAAAGGGAGCAACACTCTATAATTGTTGCATTCTTCTAATGTGACAAGCTGTGGGAGCAGCTCACATATGCACAACTGAAGAATTAGGTAGAAAAATGTTATAGCAGACTGATTTATATTTATTGTTGGTTTTGGTCCTGAATGCATGTGGAACATTGGTTCCCAATATCTTGTTGCTACAAGCAGGGAAAACCAGCTGTATATCTGAGACAAATGTAATTAACACAATACAGATGTTACTACTTTTCACTACTTGGCCTGAAACCCAAACCATTAATGTATAAAATTTTTTTTCTCCACTGTTATACCACTGATAACATCTAGTAGGTTAAAACAGACCAAAAATTCATGGTAAGAAAAAGATTCATGAGAAATGAGATGGAAGGCAAAAGAAGGCACAAAAAGGGAAATGAACAGAAGAGTGTATGGTGGCTACAGACAAGCTCCAAGGCAATGGAGACATTGTGTTTCACATTCTTTGACATAGGCAGAGAAGTGAGCACAAGAGTCGTGACAACAGAATGGGGCTTCAGGGTGGTTTTCAAGGTATTCTGGGCAATGAAAGATTATACTCTTTCAGAGTGCAAGTTCCAAGGTTTTGAGCCATTGAATATAGTGCCCAGGGTATTAAGTTGTTTGCTGAAATCAAAGTGATGGTGTGCAGACCCCTGAGCAATTGACATATGCCTGTAGGAATCTGTACTAGTCAGAATTTGGAGAACTGTACACTATAAGAGCTGAAACTTTAAAGTGTGCTTTGGCTGAAATCTTTGGTTTAGTCAGGAGCTAATGTAAAAGAACAGCTGAGTCCCGAAAACCCTGCACTGGAGAAAATAATGAAGCTTTCCAGGCACTTGGAGGTTATGAAAATCAACGTTGGTCAACACTGCAGTTTGTGAATCTGTTTTAACTGTGGATTTGACTCAACCCTGAGACAACAAATTCTTTTACTTGCACAAGGCTTGTAAGCGTTCTGGTTTAACTTGTTAGAGTTAGGTCCACTTTTGTCCAACTAGGCTTTTGGATAATAATTAAACCAAAAAATCTGACTTGAGGAAAGGTGTGTGGAGCTGAGTATTCTTGAATTTGGATAACTGTGTAGCCTTGAACCTCCCAGATTCTTCTCTGTTCTTTTTCTTTCACACTGAAATGGGGATGTGATGAAATGAAACCCGTGAAATATTTCTGTACAGAGGCCTCTGGATATATTAAGTATGCTATGTCCTGATATTTGTATTTCCAGTGAGCACATCTACGCCTTACCCACACATCTGCAATAAACATACAAGATTCATGTAAATGCATTTTTGGAGGAGATCCTACAGAAACTGATTTCTTCTAAGACTGTAGTAACTTGTTCTAGTCTCTGGGCTATGCAGCCTATACAGTATTAAACCGCAGTCTTTGATACGGTGTGTCAAATGCAACTTAGAAAAGACATCCCTTTGTTTTCTTTGTTTCCCCTCCCAGTGCCAAATAAAAGCATATTTTCTTGCTTGATAAGATTTAATTACTAGAATGCATAAATTAATATAATTTATAACCAAAGGAAGACTAAAAAAGAGGAAAAATATAGTTAAGAAAAAAGAAAAACTCCAGAAATACAATCTCTGTGTCTTGATCTCATTTCTAGGTCTGCTCTTCAGAAGACATAGAATAGTCCCTGGCAATTTACTGTGTAATTATTACAGTTATATTTCTGCTTATTTGGACTGAATCATATAGAAAATTATAATATAGTCCTCACTTTGAGACTGAATTATTCACTGTGTCAGTTGTGTTCTTTTTAGTTGGTTGTTTGTTCCATACTGTGCATGGAAGAAAATGTTTTGGGTTTGCTTTTTTTTTTGTTAGCTCATGTGTACCAGTGACATCAAGATATAAACCTTGGATTGGATTCTAACTCTGCCTTATATGATTTTTTTCATTTCAGTTGAACTTGGCATGGTGCCTGTCTTTAAATGCATCTTCACCCTTTTATCCTTTACCTTGTCCCTGGGGTTAACTAGCTCTTGCTCTGCTTAAGATGCTTCCATTTTGTTATAGCTCTCTTTCCCTGCTCTCCTGATATGACATTCCTTAGCCTGAACATGTATTAGAGATACTTGCCTGTGTTTCAACATTTAGCCTCCTTCTCCTCTTTCTCAGTTATTTGTTTTAATTTAACATGTTTTACATTTTACACATGAGCATGTAAAACAATGAAACTGTTGCCTCCAATAGCATTTTTGTATTAATTCACAGTTTCTCCTTGGCCTGGTTAGTTACGTAACTTCATGAATTTGGAAAGCTTACTGTTTTGGGGAAGATTTTTCTTCATGGGCTGTCATCACCTTTCCTGGTTTAGAATGTATTGGACTGTATAATTTCTACTGTTTTACTCATTATTTTGCTAAAGCTGCTTTGAAAGTGAAATGATTCTGTTACAAACACTCCTCTTTTGTGTGCGATACATCTGGGTGCACAGCAAAGATAAGCAGAGTACAACTGTTCTGTGTCAGGGTGATTTAATGATGGATATCAAGAACACATTGCACAAAATGGCAGAACAAGGACTCATTGCTAAGAATTAGTATAAAGCAAAGTACTACAGTTAACATGGAATAGAAGGATTTGAGTGAGTACAAACTGTTTTTGAATAAACAGCACAATGCTAAACCATTAATGGGAAGTGTTGTTTTGGGATATGCTAATGCAAATTTTGTGTTGAGGGCATGGCAACTAATCATTCTGCTAAGCTGGCAGTAGTAACGTTTCACCTGGAGCTTGGTGGCCAATACTGGTATTTCATGCTAAGACAGATGCTGATAAATGGAGAGAGCATGTAAAAGAGTAATAAAAAGAATCAGAAGTTTAAAAGATATGATTTACCATGAAAGGCTGAATATTTGAATTGTATTATTCTAGAAGACAAATAGTGGGAGTAAAAAGGTATTGAAATAAGGAACTAGAGAGTAACCCACATGTCCATTGTCTATAAGAATTTAATTATCTTACTTTTCTCTAAGGGAGGGTTGAGAATAGGGGACAGTTTCTAGTTATAAGGATTCCTCAGGAACAAGCTACTGAGGCATGGGATGGGATTCCCACTAAGGGACATTTCTGGGAACAGATTAGACCAGTATGTCTTAAGAATGGTGTAGATATATTTCATCTTGACTTGGTGTGAAGGGTTAGAGCTGATGATCTACGATCTTATGCCTAAGGAATCTTAGCTGCTATTGATAATGTTTACCTCTATATTTCTATAACTAACTAAAAATTCAAGAAGGCAAAGTGATAAGGCAGAGCATCCTGCTTTACTTTGGAATATACACGTTAGGTGTCGAAGACTAAATTAGTTATCTTCAGCTTCTAGACGTTATGGAAAAAGAAAGAGCTGCACAACAGGATTCATTTGATCTATCCTAGACCTTTTACAATGGAGTGAACTGTTCCCTGTTCTGCCTTTTTCCTGTCACTCTGAAGAGACCCCTAGGTGACTAGATTATATTTAGGTGTCTAACTTTTATATGCCCAAATGAGTTGAGGGGACTCTCAGCCCAGCACTTCAGATTCTGAGGGCCTTAGCGCGCAGCTTGCTTTCTTGCACAAGTATGTGATTTGCCAAAGTGGCTTAGGGCATATCTTTGCAGGTGGACACAGATAGTTTTCCAGCTGGTTCCAGACCAGCCAGGCATTAGCAAGAATCTCTCTGGATGGTTGGTAATTATGTGTCCATGCATGGCTGTGCTGTCATTGCTCTCTCCCACCCCTCAGCAGGACATGGTGAGTTGGATTCAGACCACACAAATGTACTTACATGGCATCTTTGGTGCAGGTGGCTCCGAGCTGGAAGGCAGCTATCAAGTAGGGTAAGAAGGAGAATCTGGGGAACTATGGCCAGTCAACTTCACCTCACTCCTTAGGACAGTGATGGAGCACTTCCTCCTGGAAGCAATTTCCAAATGAGAGGCACAAGATGATGATTGGGAGCAGTCAGTGTGGATTTATGTAGGGAAAGTCACGCCTAACCAAGATGATAGCCCTCTATGATGAGAAGAATTGCTTGGTGGATTTGGTGGATGAGGGAAAAGCAGTAGATGTTTTTAATCCTGACTTCAGCACGGCTTTCAGCACTGTCTCCCATAACCGATAAAGTACAGACTAAATAAGTGTATGGTGATGTGGCTTGAAAACAGAGAGGACTGCTGTGGTCAAAGTATTGTGATCACTTGCCTGAAGTCTGGGTGGAGGCCATTCACTTATGATATGTTCCAGAGGTTGATATTGGGGCCAAGAGAGTTTAACACCTTCATTAATGACCTGGATGATGGGACAGAGTGCACCCTCAGCAAGTTTGCAGTGGGACTGGTTGATAGCCCAGATGTGCTGCCATTCAGAAAAACACTGACAGCCTGGAGAAATGGGCAAACAAGAACTTAATGATGTATAAAAAAGAGATATGCTAAGTTCCACACCTGGGGACAAATAGCCCCATGCACTGGTTTACCCTGCAGGTTGATCAGCTGGAAAGAGTTTTGCAGAAGAAGAACTATGGATGCTGGTGGAATAGAACTTGAACTTAAGCCAACAGTGCGCCTTTCAAGTAAGGAAGGATAACAGCTTCTCAAGGGCTACTTTGGGAACATCATTGCAACACCTGCAGGTCAAGGGTGTGATCTTTTCTTACTCCTCAGCACTGGGGAGGACATATCTGGAGTGCTCAGTCCCATCCTGGACTTTCCAATACAGATGGATATGGACATACTGGAGCTATTTGAGCAACGGGCCATGAAGAGGCTGAAGTGTTTGGAGCATGTTAACTATGTGGAGAGGCTGAAAGAGTTGGGACTGCTCAGCCTGGAGAAGAGAAGGCTCAGGCATCTTACTGATGTGTACTGATACCAGGTAGAGGGCAGTAAAGAAGACAGAGCCAGAAAAGAGGCAATGGGCACAAACTGAAATACAGGAGGTTTTGTCTGAACATCAGGAGACACATTTTTTTGCTGAGGGTGGCCAAGCACTGAACAGGTTATTCAGAGAGGCAGTGGAGTCTTTATCCTTGGAGATATTAAAAGTCCATCTGGACATGGTCCTAGGCAACCTTCTCCTGGTGACCTTGCTTTGAGCAGGGGGGTTGGACTAGATGATCTCCAGAGGTGCCCTCCAGCTTAGTCTGTTTGGTGATCCTGTGATCAAACAACTGCTGAACACACAGTATTGTGATTAACAAAGGTCTCACTGTGGAAAGGATTTAGTGCACTACTGCTCAGCATTGTCACTGCTTACTTTTGTTTGAACTGAAGTATGAACTGTTAAACTTGCACAGAGCTCTTTTGCAAGACCTTCCTATATATGTAAGTGAGAAAGTCCTGCTTTCTTGCAAGGTGGTGTATTTACGAGACAGAGAAAAATTCCTTTTTATATCAGTAAAGAGAAGGTTTGTCTAATGAGGCCTAGGTCTGAAGATTTGCTCAGGAAATTTTCTCACTCAATTTAAACAGAGATCAATTTGTGTTAAACTGAATGAAAGCTGATGCATGATGCTATAGTTTGGCCTCTGGTTACTCATTACCACTTATGAGGACCTGTCTAATGTTTAAAAATTAAACACTGACTGAAGTAAATTTTAAAATTGCTGCACTACCTGGACTTTTTATCCCAATAAAGCTAGCTATACAGGAGCAATTTAAATTTTCCAGGGATAAAAGATTATTCTTAAATTGGGAACGCTAAAAGTTCTATCATATTGTGTAAATGCACATGGTAATAGTTAAGAAAGTGTGGGGAGCATTTTCTAACAGAAAGCATTCAAAGGTTAATGCTTCTCTAGCACTCATTATTTGAATTCATGAACTAATGCCCTGAGACAGAGCAGGGTCATACGTGCACTGTTGCTTCTGCTGCTGTGAAACTGAACACAGTGAATATTAAAGTGCAGTCTAGGAGATAATAATTCCTGGTAGCTAATCTTTTTGCCTTATTCTTATGGAGTAATCAATAAATAAAGTGGCTACTCACATCTCAATTTCTTAATTTTTCTAGGGCCACCTCCTCTGATCCATACAATTTTCACCTGGAGTAGTCTTTTATCTAAGATTATTTGTATCAAACACCAGACTGTGCTATTGCTTTGTGTGTGATACATACACCTCGAGTCACATATATTTTTTATAATGGGGAGACTGATCATGTGAAATTTTTCTCTTTCAAAAAATTTATTTCATCTTGTTTTAATGTTTACATGCAGATGTGTGAGTGTGGTAGGACCACTCCATTGAAGGCACAGTTTTTTATCTAATCTGCATGGATGTCCTCAAAATAATTGATTTCATTAAAGGGGAGAAAAAAAAAATCCACAAACTCAGCTGATGCTCAAAGGCCTTTTTCTCCTGCAGCCAGCTCTTGCTGCCAGGTGTGCTGTTGGATCTTTGGTGTGACCCAGACTGATATGTTGTATTAATGACTGCCACAGGCAATGTCTGCACTCCAGTGGCTTCATTCCAGTATAAGCTGTAAAACAAAACGGGCCCAGAATTTCACTACAGTGAATTATAAGTAGGAGTTCACTACCTGGTGAGTCTAATGTGGCTTGCTCGTGAGTAGTTCAAGAAGCCTTCTGGAGTTATGGTTTGAAGTGAAAGAAGCGTTAGAAAGTAATGCAATTCAAAATAATCTCTACAAGTTTTGAGTGGCCCTTTCTAATAAGATACCAGTTAGATATAGGCAGCTATCCCTCTGCCCTGCTGTTGTGTATTTTCATAGTTCAGTAATGTTTGACTAATATTTGCCTGAAGTTTTCTATCAGATGTAGTTTCTCTTAATTGATTTATTTAGAAAACATGTGGATAACTCAGCTACAAACCTCTTCATGGTCTTAAGAGCTTCAGAGTGGTAGGCTGTCCTCAGTGCCCATAGAATGAGCTTTTGGTGATGAGGAGCTGAGATGAGGAGCGATATGAATTTCCTGACTGAGTCAGTATATGTTTTGCCAGAAGTTTTTCTCTAGCAGTCTCTTGAGGCTATGGATGTGAAACAGCTATTAAATCATGTTACTTTCCACAATGGTTTCAACTTTACGTTTTCTTTTGCTAGCTGCTGGAACTACAGCTTCTGTGCAGTGTCTTCTGTGCTCTTTGAAAAATCTGTTCTTTATGTACAAAGCTTTGCTTTTTAGAAATGTTATTGAGGCAGTAGCATATTGATACATCAAAGAAGTGGACTTCTCTGATTTATCTGTATCCAGTTCTTTTAGTTTTCTCTATAAATTTATTTTAGATATTTTTTTTGAATGTGGTTGTGACTGTGAAGTTCTCTTCAGGTTTGATTTTTGGTTTCAAATATACTACATCTTGTTGAAGACTTCCCAATTTTATATGAATATAGAAAATATTGAGGGTGTTCACCAATGAATTCAAATCTTCATGGTTTTCATACTGTGATTTAGGCTTTCACCAGTGCTGATAGCTTTGCTGGTTTAGCAGACTAGTACATGAATAAAACACATTCATTTTTCAAATGTACCACACCCTTGAATTTAACAATAGTGATAATAATTGAAATTGATTTTCTGGCTTGTAAATGTACAGCCAGTGAACTCTCTTGGTTAACAAGTAGATGCATCGGAAGAATGTACATTTTAAAAAATTCACCTTAGGAATAGTTTTATATTGACAATCACATAACTTTATTATAAGTATCTGCTGGGTAACATAGTGCAAACTGCAAGATTTTAAAAGTCTATGGACCAGTTAGAAGCAAGGATGAACTAAATTTGAAAGTTTACTGCAGGTGCAGGTGCCTTGTGGTAACATGAACTGGGCTGCCAGAAAATTCACAAACATTGCTTTGATTTTGGTGGAGTAACTGGGATATTTTATTGGGTTTAGATCATTAGTTAAATGTGTTTGTTTCAGTGGATGGTTATCATAAAAAACTCCATCCATATTTTTTGTTTTGACTTAAGAACTGAGATTTGTCATTTGCCTGAAAAGCAATCATAATATGCAGTCATATTCTGCAAGCTCATCAGCATCTACTTAGAAGGTTTCTCTTCTCTTGTCCTCATTAAGAAACTAGTTGTTTACCTCTAGATTATATTTTCCTTTCTATGCCATGCCTTCTTTTTGGTGGATTTCTGTGGCTAAATAATTTTTTCCATCCTTCAAAAGCATCTTCCTTGCTCCCTCCTGGGATCGTCTGCAGCCATTTTACTGGCTTTGTTTGAAGTAACACAACAGGTTCATGGCCAGGGGCCCTAACAAAACAGGCTCCTGAGTCCATCTCTTCTCTCAGCTCCTTTGTTTCCTTTCCTTACCTGCTTCATGCTGCCCTCACAGACCTGCCCTCACACCTTCTCCCAGTTAGTTGCATCTTCCAGCACCTTCATATGAAATTCTTTCATCCAACAGGCTTTCACACTTCCTTCATTCTGGGAATGTTCTGTAATTTCTGAATGGACTTCCCACATTTATTGCCCATTACTAAACCACAGAGCTAAAGAGTAGACACCTCTTGTACATTCATGCTTTTTTTTTCCTGACATTTCTGCCCTTTCTATTTGTATTGTCTATCTGGATTGAAAAGGTCTTCTGGGAAATAGCTGTACCTTATGCCTGTGTTTAGAATGGTTAACTTATTGCTGAAAATATAACAATAATAATATGTTGACTGGAACTGGATGAAACAATTTAAACAGAACTGTTTTCTATCAAAAAGGTAATTTTATCAAAACTGAAATGCTTCCCAGGAAGGTACTGATTTTTATGACATTTTTCAAAAAGGAAAATAAAGTCTACACATTCTAGCAATGTTCAAATATTATATTTCGGTTATGTCATTTGTATTCATCATCGTGTGAATTTCTGATATGAACAGGCGTAATGATGTTAAAATACTAATTTGCAAATTTGAAGTACCTGTGTCCACTTGCAAATGCTACAGATTATACTTAGGGTTTTACTGTGCTGATGTTCTACTTCTCCGCTCACTTTGGCACCGTGTAACTTTTGGGCAAAGGGTGATGCACCCCTGCTCTATTACTTCAACAGACATGTTTGTCCTGCCACCATGAAAAAGTGTTTGTGCCCCTACATGGAATGGACTCGTAGCAGGCATAAGGTGGAAGTGTTCATGGGTGCTGGGGTTTGCAGTCAGAAGTGGCTTTCATTTTGATCACATGAATGGGGACCACAGGATGACAGGCTTCAGGAAGCAAGTGCTGGGCTATGAGAAAAATTTTTTCAGACTTATGGTCTGCTTTCTGCCCTGCCTGCACCTGAAGGACCCTGGGGAAAGGGTCTGGTAGCTGGTAGGCTGCAAGATGAATTAATTATTCAGGCAATATTGTAGACGTAGCCAATAAACCATAGGTTGACTACCTCACCCTTAATCTTACACCATTACAACAGAGAAAATTAAATGAACCGAAATGACATGAAAGAAACCAAGAGTTTTGACATGATGAGATGTCCTTCAGAATGTCCTTGATGTGGGAAATATCCACATGTGTCTCCTTGGTCAGATTCAGAATGAAGTTTTTGTCATTAACGCTATTTCTGGTGGACCCCGGTTCTCTGTGATGGAGACCCCAGTTCTTCATAATCTCTTGTGATGGAGTCAGCAGCCTGGGAACTGACAGGAAAACTTTTGCTGACAGGATTTTATTCTCTTGGGCTAAAATGAAATTCTTGATGACAGCTAACAGCAGAGGCTCATTTGGTTTTCTTTATCCTTTCTGTGCATGGAGGAGCGGGCCACTTGTCTCCCCCTTTCCAAGAGGAGACATTCAGAGTTGTAGAAACATCATAGCAGTCTCCCTCACGCCAGTGCGTGCAAGAGTACACAATCCTGTTTGTTTCAGAGGGGAGAAGGCAATATTTGTTTCCTGTTTTAGCAGCATTAGTGGTGCAGTGTGTCTCCCAAGGCCTTTGCTGTAATTGATTCAGGGGATCATCTTCTGTTACATAAATAATCCTCCCTGTAGATGAACCTGAGATATTTTCCCCTCAAAATTTATGCTGCCTTAACAGGAAGGAGACAATTCTTCCTTCTCAGAGTTTTGCTCTCTTTCACTGCCACAGGAGGGTTCTGCTTATTTTTTTTTATTAAAAATTCCTATTTAATTACATCTCTTAAGAGGCTGGGCTCTGATGTGTTGGTCTGTAGCACCTTCAATCTGTTGACTGTTCCTTGTCTTATAATTAGATTATAACATACTTTGGGCAGGCCCATCATTTTCACGTTTGCATAGTGCCTCCTGTGATGAGGTCCTGGTCCGTGATTAGAGCTACTAGATCCTACAATATCAATAATAGTAATAAGACGCTTTTACTCCCACTGGCTGCAGTTCTGTTTAATGCAATGTGTCATTGTGAAATCTCCTGAAAACTCCCAGAGCAGCCGCAGAGCTGTTGTGGCAGCTCTGGCACCCTTAATTGGTGTTTATGAAAGCTTGCAGCTTTCTGATGCCTGCAGCCAGGGCCAGCAGCAAATGTGACTTAACATGGCAACTAATTAAAAGGCAGTACTTCAGCATGGTGCTGAGGGCTGGACTCACTGCCTCTGAACTCAGGTTTTGAATAATATCCACTAAACCCAGGCAGGTACGAATACAATGTCATTTTGATGTTGTTACCATTCTTGCATGAATCGTTTGCTGGAATTGGTGGGAGCAATTTTAGTAGGTACAAAAGGCCACCAGATGTCAGTATGACCTTCTGCAACGTTGTGTGGTATAATTAACTCACTTTTTATCAGACAGGATCAGGAGTTTTTAATCTATTTTTTAAAGAAAAATTCTGTTTTCTGTGACTGAAAAAAATACAGTCAATTATTAAATGCCTCCTCCAATTTCCAGTGATTCTTTCAGTTATTACGAAGGAAGGGCAAGAATAAAAGCTGGAGAAATTCTATGCATTTTACACTGGACTTTTGCAGTAAACTGAGACTTGGGGTGATAAGAAGCACAAACCTTGTGCTGCCACGAAAAAGAAAGATGAATGCAGTTCTCTGACCTGCAGAGAGTAGTCCTCCTTTCTTCATCTACCAACCTTAGTCATGCTACCTCACAGCAGTGCTGGGGCAGGGGAAGGTGGCCTACTGTTTTTAGCCTCTGGTAAAACCACTGCTGGCCAGGACAAAATCATCAGAATGGCTGGACTCACAAAAGGTTTTACACTTTTTAAAAATTTTACTTCTTTTTCTTAATACTTCCTCTTTTTATTGTTTTCCAAGCCAGATGTCTGTGTTTGGCTATACCTAGATTACTTGGCCCTGGAGACCTTCCTAAGTCTTGGTCTGATTTTTCACCTGCCATTATCTATTGGGATGAGACCTGGACATATGCCCCTTTTGCCTCAGTGCATGCTATTTCTCATTTCAAGTAAACCTTGCCTCACAGACCCGGTGGCAACTGCAGTGCAATCCCTAGGTCCTCCAGTTTGGTGGGTTTGAGGAGCAGGAGCGCAGGGGGTGCCTTGGCATATTCAGGAGCCCAGACAGAAATGCAATCTCTTTGAAAACAAAAAGCTTGGGAAAATACGCATTTTTTCTCCGTATGAATCTGAAACCAGAAATTGTTTCATTCGACTTTAGTTCAGAGGGCTTGGTTGTAGTTTGAGGTTGAAAAAAAAAGCAAAGCACTTCATAATAAAATGATGAGAGTTCACAACACTGCTAATGTTCTAACACCTAAGCAGATGTGACATGATTATATTTCCATAGTCTTTTGTTGTTCCAGTCAGGATGTTAAAAGTAGCTTACTTTCCATCCCACACCTGCCTATTGCATGTTTCCATCTGGAATTACTTGATCAGTGAACAAACAGGTGACCAGACCATGTTGCATATAGGAGAGGTATGTGCTAAAATCCTTTAAGCGTATTGGAACAAGGTGTTTTTATGGTGAGAAGCTTTAATTTTTACCAAAGCCCTGACCTTTGCAATCTAGAACAATGGATTAACCACTTACTAAAATAAATATGACTGATAAATTCATGTTCTATGAAATATGTCTATATGCTACTCTAGTGATAAGTAACTGTAGAGTCACATTCAGAGAGTTACTGAGGAACCATCTTTTAGTAAAGGGGAAATATTTTCAAAACTACTAAAGTGATGTACAGTAACAACTACCTCTATGGCAATATAAAAACCTCTGTAACCTGAAGTTCTTTTTTATTTTTTCAAAGGTTTTTAATTACTTTAATCTCAGGTGACTATAATTTTCTCCCTGCACTTTCCCTTCCTTCCCTGTACGTTTTCTGACTGCACATTGTTTGCTGTATATTCAGTTGTCTTCCAAGGGATCTGAAGAGCCTCAAATAGTGTCAGTTTATGTTTGTACAGCTTAGAAAGCACAACATGCAAGATACAGATTAAGAATTTGTGCCAGCTGGAGAGGCAATGACTACAGCTATTTGTACGATGGAACTTCTGTTTTCAAAAGATGTCAAGATTTGCAAAATTTGGCTAAATTTCTAAGGTGGAATACACTCCCAAATGTCAAAGTTCTTCATAAAGGAGAAAAAAAGCCAAACAAACCTACCCCAATAATGTTTTGTTTCAAACTAAACATTTAATTTCAATAAAATAGAAATATTTCCCTTCATTTCTAATTTTAAATATTCTGTTATATTACAATATGGGGTAAAAAATCAAAATGAAGCTATTTCAAAATGAGTTATCAGAGTTCTTTACCTTAAAGTATTTTAATTCTGTTGTGGAATTTTAGCTGATATGTTTACATATTTTCATAATAGATCAAATTTACCTATTTCTAAAAGTATTGAACAACTGATGGAAGAAAAATCCATCATAAGCTCTTAAATGCAAACACTGCCTCTGTCTCAGGCACCTTCAAATCTGGGAAGCATCAGGGTCTGCTTGCCCTTTTCATATGCTCTTCCTTACTTATCTACTGTCCGCTGTTTCTGGAGACAGGATACTGGATTAGCTAGATTTCAGGCTTGACATTGTGTAGCCTTTATTACATTATTGCATTCTTTCTGTTGAACATATCTGTTTTTTGTGGAATTGCATATTCTATGGGAGTCAAATTCCATCTGAAGATTCACCAATCCATTCTGCTCTCTAAAGGTATGGTTAAAAAAATCTTTCAATGTAAACCTTGCTTTAAGACATTCTATAATTGCCTTAGCTTAAAAATGGTCAGATTTATTGTGAAGACAAAGATAACTGTTTCCAAATTTTTAAGTAAAAAAAAAGTTCTCAAATTTTAATTTTCAGCTTTGACCTCTGAGTATTACTGCCTTATCTCCTCTTAGTTCAAAATCAGCCTGTTGTCTTCCTAGACTGAAAGTGCCCTTAAAACTTCTGACTTACTATTCCTTAAAAAAGGGGAATGAGACATACCAAAGTTAATAATAATTTTTGTTTTGGATAACTTTGGCTTGCTTCTATGAAGCACGAGTTCCTTACTTGCACTCCAGGTTGAAAAGGATGAGACAGTGAAATCTGAACACTCATTTTTAATGACATAGCTGAGAAGAATATGTGTTTGGGAATCAACACATACTCTCCAAAACAACCTGCTGACACGTCTGGAGTGTCCTGAATGCTAATGGGGTGCGAAAGGTGAACATGATAGATATTCCAGGAACTGGTTCCTCCATGAGGATTCCCAAATCCATTTCAGAACCTTCATACCCTCTGTCCACTGAGTGATATGATAAGTTATGCATCTGTACAAGCAACTCCGGGTCGTTCTTAGCTGCTTATTTACTATTCTGGATTCTGACTACCTTGAGTGGTGATAAAAACCCAGTCACCATCACAAAGTGGCCTGCATGAAAGACAGATCAAACAGAAGCAAAAGGGCTAGGGTGACTGTGGAGAACAAGACAGGAGTGAAAGGAAGTAATTGTAAATTCAGCGCATAGTGCAGGTGAGCAAGGGGAGCAGCAGAAGCATGCATCTGGATTTGAACTGATCAGTAGCCCAAACAGCAGGAACTCTGTGGGACCATTTGTTGATGCTGAATTCCTGCTGGCATCTAAGGCAGCTGTTCCCCCTCTCCCTCTGTTCCCTTCCAGTATGATGCACAGCATGAAAGAAGACAGTGTAGTACAGGGTTTCATTCTCCTGCTTTTCAAGCACTGAATATAATAAAAAAACCTGTCATTTATGAAGTTCCCTTCATTACCAGACTTCTCAAATTCTTCTAAGGGACATATTTGGATAATTCCCTACTTATCCTATTGCTTAATTGCAGTTGTAGGCTTTGATCGTAGTAATCACTAGGAAGTTCCAAGGGATGCAAATTTCTATTATTTCTATTATTTCTTACATAAGGTATGGATTAGGAACTGAAGTTGTAAGCAGAAATCACATTTTCTACCTCAGAAAGGAGCTGGCAGAAAAGCTGCACAAAACTGTTTACACAGAGACTGAAGGATGCTGATTTCTGTGATTGTCACCCAAAAGCTGAAATAATGAAATACAAGTGAATCAGTCATGGAATTGTCATGGGGCTTGGAGCCATCTCACTGGTTTATTGGCACGAGTGGTACATTCCTCCTCTTCCGCCCATTCTTGTTTGTTGATTGAGATTGGTAGCTATTGGAACAGTGATCATCTCTCATCCTCAATACCAGTATTCTGCAATCTTGTCATATTTGGCTCTTAGACTGTACTTTAACAAGTATGTTGAGCAATAATGATTATACATAGGCTACGTTAATTTTTAATGTCTTAAATACAGTTTAAATACATTTAGCAACTATCTTTAAAGTAAATTTTTTAAACTTTAACTTGTCCCTTAAGAAGGTTAATAGTGAATCTGATAAAACTGAGTGGGTGAGTGCTTTAAAAGACTTAAAAAAAAGAGTTTAAGTATTTGTAGTATACCACAGGGCAAATGGAATAAAAGATTCCTTCTTAAGCCCACTGATACTTTTCTAGGTATGATATTGTCTGCAATGCACCAAATGGAGTTCATAGAGCAGTATCTGTGTTGAGCATATCTTTTTACAATTGAGCGTATATGAAGGAAATGTCATCTAAGCACAAATCTGGAAATCTGACCCTCCTTTCCACTATGCATCATTTAGTGTTTCTGTCAGATGCTCAGCAGTCTTTTCTTGGCTCCCGTGTGATGTTAGTTACACATCTGAAACCAGCAAGAGAGATTCATATGCAACTGTGCAAAGAATATGAAAGTTTATTTCAGGTGACACAGTAAAAGATAGTTCAGAATATTCTCAAAATGGATGAATCATTTCCATTAATTTAGTAGATATAACTATTGCTCAGATAGAAAAAATGTTGATATTGAGTGGCAACTGATCTTTGGAATATTCATTAAATCAAGTGTTAATCAGCTAATATTATCAAAGTGATCAATGTAAGTGAAAGTATAGATGCAGACTGGTTATTAAAAACTGCAAGCATGGAATTTTCTTTTTTTTCTTCCTATCCATAGAAAGGAAGGATAGAATTTGGTTCCTGGTGGGTCTTAAAATGTGTCTGTATTTTTGATTTTAAGGACAACAAAACATGCTAAACAATTTCACAGCAATTCTGCCTGGTGAGATTGCACAATGCTCAAGTGTTTTAGTGTTCTGATTTCCCATCAGTCACATTTATTCAGTCCTGAAATAATCACAGAGCCCCTGGACACTGTTGAGATTATTCATGAGAGACTGCTGTGGTTAAGAAAATGTGTTGAATGATGAAAGCAATTGCTAGAAAAGTCTCTTCTTGGTCCTACCTGCATTCATTTTTAAATGTGTACTTTCATCTCTCTGGAAAAAAAAGGTCAAGAAGCATAACTAGGAGGACATGTGCTGTTCTGATGGACTCTGCTGCTTCTCTGGCTGTAGGGCGGCGGTATGATGCGTTTATTCAAGTTTTGATTTCATCAGACTTAGTAAGTTTTGCCTGTTCTTCGTACGGACATAGTGACTTGTAACTTATCTGTTTCAGACACTATAGGAATAAGTTAGGAGACATTAAAAGAGAGTCTCCACCTCAAAGATGTTACTACTTACTGAAACTCTAAACAGAAAATGAGGATTGTTCAAGCTGTACTTTAGGAAAGCAACTGAAAAGCAAAGTGTGACAGTATAAGGTTTCCCAGAAACTTAAAAATCAGCTGTCCATTGCTAGACAAGAACTGGCTAGTGCCTCTTTGAGAAAGCTGCCCTCTCCATGGGGGCTTTTGGTGCTGATTACTGATGTTCATAGAGAACAACTTCCCCAAATCTTACTTTGGCTCCAAGGGCTTGTCTGGATATATTGTTTTCAAAGATCACTCTGCTTCTACTTGCAAGCATTAAGTGAGATTTTACTTAGCCATAAAACCACTTACAAGCAAGCAGTTTAAGTAAAACTAAAGATTCACCCCTTTTAGTAAAGGCAAATACTGACTTCTTGGTTACGGAGTCACAAAAGCGGAACATAAATATGAACACAACTATAGCTGTAGGGTAACTTTTTCTTGCTTGTTTGATAATGAAATCACACCCTCTCTGTTTTCACAGTTTTCTTCCTGGTTCTTCTATGAGGGAAGTAATTTTGGTAACATTATCCAATCGTTCTTTAGAAAAGGATTGCACAAAACTAATGTAGCAAGTTTAGTTCCTTTCCTATTTTTGGAGATTCTTTGAGTTTATAATCCTGGGCTGTCTATTCACTGTGTTACTTAAATGACCTCCTAGCTAGCTACAATTTTTCCAAGACTGCTGAAACACCTTACAAATTGCAAGAGATAAAAACCATTCATCATACCCGCTTACCAAATGTATACTTTCTCCTTTGCCATGAAATTGTAACAGAGATTGTGCACGGCATAATGTTCATATTGACTCATGACATTTTATCAGTTGTGCACTTCTGTTATTATGCCAAGTACGAGATCTGCAAGGGTGTTCAATTGGTCAAAAATGTAGATGGGAACTGACTGAAATTTTCAGAAGTGCCTTGACATTTAATTCAACTGAAGTTCCAGCCAGTACATTATGCTTTATGGAAGAATGGCGTGTGATATGCTGGAAGCTCCAGACCCCTCTGTGTTAAAATTCTTCATAGTTTTACTCTGCTTTGCTTTCACAGTCTGCTCTTCCCAACCTGCTCTTCAACTCCACATCTTCGCTTGACTTTTTGCTCTCTCCCAGCTGTCTTTTAACTTAAAAGTGCAACGAGGCAACTTTTGCCATCTGATCTATGATTTACTCCGTCTACTTAAATCACTCCTTAAAATATTCCTTTTCTAGTTAGTCCATAACTCCTTGTGTCTACAAAGCATTTTTTTTTTTGTCTCAGGTATGAAGGATACTGTATACAAGCAAATTGCATTGTGTCTATAATTGTATTTATTACTTGTGTAGCTTGCTGCACAGTTGAACAACAGAACTGGGTTTTAGAGGTTGATCTAGTACATTAGGTAGGTTAACAACAAGGTATCAGGCTGATTATGTATTTAAAATTTAAGAACACTGCTAGTAGGATACTAATTCAGTGCATGATTAAAAGACAGCTCTGGAGCTGAGACAGCAAAATATATTAAAAATAGAGCTCTCTCTTTTCTGTGTTTTATAAGCACTTTATCCTTTGGGGTTTTTTTTACTGGATTAAACAAGAACAAACTTTTCCCCATTCTGTCAGTTCAATAATGGTTTAATTGACATATTCTGTCATATGATCCTATAACCCAAATTAGTCTGACTAATATTTTTGAATTTAAATGACATTATCCATCTAACTCCAAGCTATCAGTTAGTACAGAGTAGCTATTTTTCAAAAGTTCTAAGCAACAGCTTGGAAGAAATGAGAAGAAAAAATAGAGTTTTTAGGCTGTGAGAAATAGAACCTACAGAAGAATGCAATATTCTGTTAGAAAACACACATTAGAGGAGAAATTCTCCTCTACTGAGGGAAACGAGCCTACTACTTCTGTATTCACTATGTGATTTTTCTAGATTATATATGACTGAGCTTTCCTTAAGTTAGCTAGAGAAGGTGTTCTTCTGAGTGCAAGATCTTGCTTTTCATAGAATCATTGAATCATAGAATCATTAAGGTTGGAAAAGGCCCTTAAGATCATCGAGTCCAACCGCTAACCTATCACTGCCGAGTCCACCACTAAACCGTATCCTCAAGCACCACATCTACCCTTCTTTTAAATACCTCCAGGGATGGAGACTCTGCCACCTCCCTGGGCAGCCTGTTCCAATGCCTGACAACCCTTTTGGTGAAGAAGTTTTTCCTAATATCCAACCTAAACTTCCCCTAGCGCAGCTTGAGGCCATTTCCTCTCGTCCTATCACTTGTTACGAGGGGGAAGAGGCCAACCCCCGCCTTGCTACAACCTCCTTTCAGGTAGTTGGTAGAGAGCAATACCATCTCCCCTCAACCTCCTCCAGACTAAACAACCCCAGCTGCCTCAACCTCTCCTCATAAGACCTGTTCTCCAGACCCTTCACCAACTTCGTTGCCCTTCTCTGGACACGCTTCAGCACCTCAATGTCCTTCTTGTAGTGATGGGCCCAAAACTGAACACAGTACTCATGGTGCAGCCTCACCCGTGCCAAGTACAGGGGCACAATCACCTCCCTGCTCCTGCTGGCCACACGATTCCTGATACAAGCCAGGATGCCACTAGCCTTCTTGGCCACCTGAGAACACTGCTGGCTCATGTTCAACTGGCTGTCAACCAACACCCCCATGTCCTTTTCCACCAGGCAGCTTTCCAGCCACTCCTCCCCAAGCCTGTAGTGTTGCATGGGGTTGTTGTGACCCAAGTGCAGGACCCGGCACTTGGCCTTGTTGAATCTCAAACCACTGGCTCCAGCCCAACGATCCAGCCTGTCCAGGTCCCTCTGTAGGGCCTTCCTGCCCTCCAGCAGATTGACACTTCCACCCAGCTTGGTGGCATCTGCAAACTTACTGAGGGTGCACTCAATCCCCTCATCCAGATCATCAGTGAAGATATTGAACAGGACCGGCCCCAACACTGAGCCCTGGGGAACACCACTCATGACTGGCCGCCAACTGGATTTTACTCCATTCACCACCACTCTCTGGGCTCGGCCATCCAGCCAGTTTTTAACCCAGCGCAGAGTGCACTTGTCCAAGCTGTGAGCAGCCAGCTTCTCCAGGAGAATGCTGTGGGAGGCAGCGTCAAAGGCCTTACTAAAGCCCAAGTAGACAATGTCCACAGCCTTCCCCTCATCCACTAAGTGGGTCACCTTATCACAGGAGGAGAGCAGGTTAGTGAGGCAGGACCTCCCTTTCATAAACTCATGCTGGCTGAGCCCGATCCCCTGGTTGTCCCGCATGTGCTGCATAATGGTATTCAAGATGATCTGCTCCATGACCTTTACCGGCACCGAGGTCAGGCTGACAGGCCTGTAGTTCCCCGGATCCTCCTTCCGACCCTTCTTGTAAACGGGCATCACATTCGCTAGTTTCCAGTCACCTGGGACCTCCCTGGTTGACCAGGACTGCTGATAAATGATGGAGAGTGGCTTGGCGAGCTCCTCTGCCAGCTCCCTCAGTATCCTCAGGTGGATCCCATCCAGCCCCATGGACTTGTGAACATCCAGGTGAAGGAGCAGGTTGGTGACTGCCACCTCTTCAACAACTGGGACTTCATTCTGCATACCATCTCCATCTCCCAGCACAGGGGCCTGACAACCCCGAGGATGACCAGTCTGGCTATTAAAGACTGAGGCAAAGAAAGCATTAAGTACCTCAGCCTTCTCCTCATCTTTTGTGGCAAAGTTACCTTCTACATCCAACAAAGGAGGGAGATTCTCTCTGGCGCTCCTTTTGTCACTCATGTATTTATAAAAACATTTTTTATTATCTTTAATGGTGGTGGCCAGTTTAAGTTCCAGCTGGGCCTTTGCCTTCCTAATCTTTTCCCTGCATAACCTCACAACATCCTTGTAGTCCTCCTGAGTCACCTGCCCCTTCTTCCAAAGGCAGTAAGCTCTCCTTTTTTTCTTGTGTTCCAGCCAAAGCTCGCTATTCAGCCAAGCTGATCTTCTCCCCCACCTGCTTGACTTATGGCATATGGGGGCGGCCTGCTCCTGCGCCTTTGAGACTTCCTTCTTTAATAACATCCAGCCTTCCTGGACTCTTCCCCTTCAGGACTGCCTCCCAGGGGACTCTGTTAACCAGACTCCTTAACAATCCAAAGTCTGCCCTTCTGAAGTCCAGGGTAGTGGTTTAGCTGACCTTCTTCCTTAGTCCTCCAAGAATTGAGAGCTCTATCATGTCATGGTTGCTGAGACCAAGACAGCCTCCAACCACCACATCACCCACCAGGCCTTCTCTGTTCGTAAACAGCAGGTCCAGCGAGGCACCTCCCCTGGCTGGCTCACTTACCAGCTGCATCAGGAAGTTATCTCCCACACACTCCAGGAACCTCTGAGACTGCTTTCTCTCTGCTGTGTTGTATTTCCAGCAGATATCTGGTAAGTTGAAGTCTCCCATGAGAGTGTCTGGCTTTAAATGTTAAAACATCAACAAAACAAATAAAAATAGTTATTTATCGCATTATTTTATGGCATTAGCCTTGAGTGGACAAAGGTTGGATCCCTTTTGGGCTAGATATGATGCAAAAATGAAGAGAAAATAATGAACGCCTTACATTATTCTTAATCTAATAGGCAATAAAAAGCAAGCAGGTGTATCATTGAAGCAGGACTGAAAAACAGGATGGTGCAAAAGCCATGGCAGGTCTAGGGGCTGGATTTTTTTTTGCAACTGAAGTCCTTTTCATAATGTAGAGTTGTGATCAGAGAATTTTTTGTGACTATATAAAGAGCGAATGGGCTACTGTAGAGGGCACGTTAACATCCACTCAACACAGAATATAGACTATCCATACAGATGATAGTAGAAAACAGTCCAGCATTTTAGTTTCCTCTTTTCTGTACTTAGTGAAGGAGCTTTCATCTCTGTCTGGTTTCTTCCTGCTTTCTTTTTCTTCAAGAAATTTTCATTAAGAAAGGTAGATCCTAATAGATTCTACAGTGTTCTTGAAGAAAATGACCCTGCATTGCTTTGAGTTTGGCAAAAAAGTTTGAGGGGGCCTGACATAGCTGAAAACTCACTTATCCTCTCCCTGTCCTCCTCTCTGTGCAGTCATCCTTTCTTGGTTGCTTTCTCCAGGCACGGACTGCCTGTAATATTTGGCATTGTCCCTCTCAGGGACAACTGGAAGACTCATCTTCTTGGCACAGATTCCTTACAATTAAAAACATTTGAAAATTAGTAACTTCTCCTGCCTCTGCTCTATTACAGAAAGAGTGAAGAATCTCAGCATTAACTCTAATCGTATCAAAGGGTGGGACTATACCTCACCACTCTTCACAGCTATCATGGCGAGGAGAACAGGGTAGGGTTGATAATCTTTTCCCCTGGGCTTTGGACTAAGTCCTGAATAGTTTGTATGGCCAGTGGGAGATTTGGATATGTCAGGGTAGCTGAGTCTCAGAGACATCCCAAAGCAAAGGCTTTCTGCTTAGAAAGCGGTACATGCAGCAGCATATGGCAGACTAATTAAAACTGGTGTTTTCCAAAGCTTAGAAAATGGAGTTTTAGTGCCAAAGTGGGAAACACTTTTCTAATCTCATCTCAAAATTTTACATGTCGTCTGTTAAGGAATACTTCATTAATCATAAGTTTTGTTAAGAGATATTTTGTAATTTTTCCATGTTCTTTTGGAAGGACATAGTTTCCAAAAGAACTGCCTACATATACTAAAAGCTGCTTGGGGCAATTTTATATTTATGAAAAAACCCAAAGGACTTCTATTAAACCAGAAATTATTTTTGGTAAATTGCAAACCTCAAAATTAGGAAAAAACCCACTCATTATATTCTTGGAAATGTAAAATGACAGTTTCTTCTGTATGTTTACTTTTTGCAGAATACAGAGTAATTTCTACCCACTTCACAGTGGCAAAGACACACAACTGCAGTGAGTGCTTAAGCTCAAGTCTTATTGATGACTAAAATGTTTTTTGAGGTTTTGTGCTTTTTGAGAGGTACAACACACAGGTCTGTAAAACAGATGTATACAATGTTTGCGATTCAGACCGAATCATGAATTATACTTCTTGCCATTCCAGCCTGTCATTATAGAGACAGAGCTTGCAGTTAGCCTCTCTGCGCTGATTGTGACTCTCCCAGGTGGTACGGTCTTCCAGGGAATTATCTTCACCTGCAGCACTTGCTGTCTCTAACTGTTCAAAGTAAATTGACAGATATCCTTAATGGGCTTCTTAACTACCACCTGCAATCCATCTCGAGGGCTTTTGGCAGCTGTGAGTATCCACAACCAACCAGTACTTTTTTCCTGTGTGCTGCTTGTCCTGTAATTGTACACAACTGGAATTAAATTTAAAAAGCCAGTGTGCAGTAGTGTAATACTGCTTGTTACAAGTAGGGTGAAATTCAGGAAGAAGATCTGGTAAGTGCAATGTTATTTAGATTTCTCCTTAGTCTTACTTTTGGCTTGTTTCTCTGGCCTTCTAATACTGGCATGTTACCTTGTGCAGAGGCATGTTGCCATCCTAACAGATGGGTATGAGTGTAGGTGGCTAGGAGGACATGTTTGCTCATCAAATGTGTTTGTTGAAAGCAGTATTACCAGCCAGATATATTGGATCGGCTGTTCATCCTGGGCTTTTATATTTATGTTCAAAACTGCTACTCTGATAAAAGATGCGCTAAATCATAGAATAATTAAATGTTTATAACCCTTTATAATGTGGCTTCTCTTAGCTTGGGAGAGTCAGAATTTTTATTTTTTAGATGGTGAATTACAATGGAGACATTATAACTAAGTTTCAGCCCTGTAGTTTAAAAAAAAATTCCTCTGAAACCACAGAGTAAACTGTACTTGTTGGGGGACTAAGTGATACCACAGGTAGACAATACTGAGAGAGCCTGTTGTAACACTTTATGGAAGTAGAGGCTATTAGCGGTATAAAGTACATCATTAAATTCTATTACATTTTCACTTTTGTACCTTAGACTTGATCACTTGGTACTAGTAGAGTAATTTGTGGGGCTATATTTAGTGAAAGCTAGAATCTGCCTTAATTAACGAGGTATCACAAGACATGCGTTAATCAGTGTTTTTAAACTGTTTTCCCCCATTCTGTTCTGGTAGAAAATGTCACAGAAGTAAAGGTGCTGTTTGATTCTTTTAGACTATGCATACTTAACAATTAGCAGTAATGTTAAAAATTTCCTATGTGAGATTCTTCATCTGAATTTTTAGTATGCAGTGCTGCACTGGAAGATATTAAACAGGACAGTCAGCTAAGTGAATTAGATCTGAGCTGAAAAGTTGTTGTTTCTACGTGGTTCCTGTCTCAGCGGCCTTTTCCCTAATGCCCTAGGGTGAACCAGGGGCTCACAGAGCTGGACACCTACTAGAAGTACATAGTTAAAAATGTGAGGTAACAGCATTCATGCATATCATGTAGTATCCTCTTTTTCTTCTTCAGTCTGCATCATTTTTCCTGCTGTCTTTTCAAGGAAGAGCTGAAATTCAGGAAAAAGGTGTAGGGTTGGGGTGGGGTAACAGATTGCTGTCCTCAGCTGAATAATTTGTTTTTAGATTTAGATGCCATGATAGGGCTGTGAATGAAATACAGTGGTTCCTACAGCTCTCTACATCACTTATGTTGTTCAGAGTGACAATAATAAAAATGTGGCTTCCTGACACATACTATATCCATGCAACAAAGAACATATAATGACAGAGCCTGCAGTAAGGAGCTTTTAACCTGACAGACTTTGTTATGGAAATATACTCCACACTGCTGATACTGTGATCTAATTTAGGTATAAACTTTGAACTGAGCCCTAGAAAATGGCTTTTTTTTTTTTTTAACTGAGTATAAAGATAATCTGAATGATAAGCTCAGGTCTAGTCAACGTGATAAACTGTGACATATAGTCCAATGAATCAGTTCCTGAGGATCAAATTAGTCATATTTTCTAAATAAGACTTCAAGACCATGTCCCCAGAAGCATGCAACCTCTTGACTCCCACTGTTTGGACAAACCCTGTGTTCCCAGTTCAGTATGACGCTTACTCTTTTTGAAGTCTTTTTGAGCCTGTACATGGCTAGACACATGCTGAAACAAGTTTGATGGATTGTGATTATGATTTTCCTCATGCGTCAATTACCTGAAGTGTAAAGCTTGGGTAAAAATAGAAATATGTGAAGCACCTGGGTGCCTCTTGCAGCTCGGGGACATAACAATTACCTAGCTCAGTACTTCAGAGGAAATAGGAACCCACTGAACCCTTCTTCTGAAACTGAAGGTGAATTAATGGACATAAATGAAACCTTTTTTTGAAGCTGATTCAAATGTGGTTTGAGCAAACACAACCATTAATTTTCTGGAGACAAACATAAGTAGATTTATTACAGGTATTGGCTAGTTCTATAAAGGCAAATGGAATATTTGTCATTACTCCTGACCTGCATTATTTTTCTTCTGGACTGGAATATCTCAACCTTGGTTTTCTGCAAATAGAAATGTTAGCTGGTATTTCTAGAATTTCCTTTCCAAATGTAGCAAAGGGTGAATAATAAATGGACAGAGAAATTCTGTTCTCATAAGTCAAGGGAGTTTTCCCTGGATATGTTTTGTATGCGTGTGAAAAAGTCAAGCAACTACACCAGAAAGTGCTTTTCTGCCTCTTCTCCTTCGGCATGTACCCTGCAATAGTGTGGTTTTTCCGTATCTAAGTTGCCTTCTAGGTTTAAATTAAAAAAAAAAAAAAACAAACACCACCAAAACAAAACAACCCACAACTGTTGAATCACTGGGGATTGTTTGGATCTCTGTTTCTTACTTTAAGTACTTAAATCTAAGTGTAATGCCTTCAAAATCCTGCCTGCCTTGCAGGCATTTAAATTTCAGTTGGTAAGACCCTAAGTCTCAGCTACTGAATATACATCTTGACAGCTGTGAACCACTGATGTTTATCTATCTCCTTCATGATCCCAGCCAGGATTTACAAGCTTGGTCCTATGCCGTTGAAGATCATATTAGGAAAAGGTGAAGGAAGGTTTAATTGCCTGTGTCCCAAGGCTCCAAGGTCCAGCTCTGACTTGGCCCAGCTGCACAGCTTTGCTTAGCCTGCTGAAGAAGACCTGTGAGATATTCTGTTGAAAGGTAAAAAGGACAAAATTCTAGCCAGCAGTAGGAGAGTTGAGATCAGATCATTAGTATCTCAAAGATTCAGGAGCATAAAAAACAGTAGGGAAAGACAAAACCCTAGAAGAGAAGAAGTGGGAAGCAGGGAAAGGAGGCTAGTCAGCATCATTGAGTAATTGGGTCAAGTCATTGGTGTTGGAGCTGGTGGAAGATGGAAGCTTTGCAGTGCGGAGGAACCATTCCTGGAGCCATGCAGGCTGACCCCTCTTTGCCGAACCAGTGCCCAGCTGGCCAGGAAAGACTCTGAGGGGCCCCCGTGGGTTGGGAACGTACGAATGTGTAGGCTTGTAGCTCACTAAATCCCAGCCGCTTTCTGTGTGGCTTAGCCAACAAGCCACTATTTTCTGCTTTAACGCTGTGTATATCCTACTTGCAGAGTCTCTGTGCATGCAGCTGAACCTGCCTGAACACACCAGGCTGAAAGAAAGCTGGGTCAAAGGGCCTCCTTGTTTAACCCAGGGAAAGGGTAAAGGAGGTGCTGGAGCTGGCATCTGTGTGCCAGAGGAGCTCTGTCAGGCTCATGACAGCTGTGGTGGTCTCTTCCTTTGATACACTTCCTTCTCTTCCTGGTGTCTGTTGTGTGAGAAAGGAGCAAGCTGGTTTAGGTGCCACCTTCTGAGAGGGTATTCACAGGTCCATGTCCTGACCATGGCAGATGCGTCCTGCCTGCTGGAGAGAGGGGTCCCAACTTTAGTGAGAGAGCAGGGACTAAGGCACGTGCCCCTCTTCCTATTGTGTTACTCCCTATGATGCTTCCCAGGGCATGGAAGGGGCACCTCCACAGGGTATAAAAAAGCTAGGGGTACTAGTGTCCTGAGTTTCCTCTGGGGTGTCTGAACATCTGGGGAACACCGACATCACTTCTTATGCCCTTCAGGGATGCACCCACAGCCTCTCCAGCATTTTCAGTGTTTGAAAAAATTACTTCTTTTCATACTGCGAAGTGAAAACTTCTGGTTTTTTAAGGACAGATTTTTCCACATAAATTTGGGCTGCTTTCAGTGGAACAAGACCTATATCCACATTTTCTCAAAAAAAGGTGAAACTTGAAGTAAAAGAACACCATAGTGTGTTCTGTGGAACCTGAGATGAAAAATATATTTAAGAAAGATAGAAAACCCACAAGTAGTTTTTTGGTTCCACAGAACTGCCTGAAAAGTCAGCACAAAGCCTTAGCTGTGATGTAATGTGTTATTTTAAAAAAATATAGTGGCAAAGTAGAGGGAGTGCCATAACCTTGTCTTAGTATTGCTCGTATCCCTTATGGAAAAAAAATTACCAGTTGTGCTGACTTTGGTATGCTTTATCTGTAGCCAGTGCACCCTTTTATTTTATGTATTTTCATTGTGATTGCAGAGGGGAAACTAACCTCCAGAATTCAGGTGGAAATGACAGCTCAAATGCCTTTGTGAATCATTCTAAGCCTCATTCAAACAGGGATGAGGCTAAATGAATGTAGATATTCAAAGTCTGTATAGAAATCCCTGACATACTGGTAAATGAAAATGACTCTCTGATTCTCTTTAGTGAATGAAATTATTCAGAATAGCTAAGGGGAAATGTCGTTATGTGAATCAATCCAACACTTATTGATTAATATTGCCTCTGGTTTAAGTAGTTCTCACCTTTCATGTTGGAATATATGAGAATCTTAATAAATGCTAAGACACTATTATGCTGGTAGGGTTTGAATCAGTCTCTAAATATTTGGAACGCAGGAACCCATTTTTCCTTAAGACAAGATTTTGGGACTCTCCCTGTAAAGTGATGATTGTGTCTTGCTGGAAGAAGCCAGAGTTTCTTAGAATGACTGAGAAAGGTCATCCTGTAGCTAGCTCTGAGGTCTGCTGTCCCATGGTAGCTTTAATGTTTAGCAGCTATGGTGTAGGACCATCACTTGATTTCTCCTTAAATCCTGGCCCACCACGTGTTGGAAATATATGCTGGTTTGAGCGCAGATTATCAACAGACATGACAACACTCTTCTCCCTTCTACAAACCATGAAGCAACTAATGTTCCTGCCAAAAGTCATCCTTGGGTTTGGATGCAAGGGACAGACAAGTCTGCCCCTGGGCTACAAAGAAGGAACTTTGAATCTGTAATGAGCATATGTGCGAGTACAAAACAATCCCTTCTGCCTGTTTCCCACCACATGCTTTGGGGACATGCTGCTCTTCCCCTGTTGCTGGACCCTAGGATGTGTCAGCAGGAGGCAGTGTTTACTCTTGGGGAAGAAAAAAGATTTTGTGTCAGATACTGGCATTTCTCCACCTCCTGCATATGGAACTAACAATATTGACATTCATCAATTATCTCCAAAATCATTGCAAATGCGTGCACCCCACTGCAGCTCAGCCGATGCCAGAGAGAAACAGCTTGCTTTCTCTTTGCAGTAGTAATGTCAGTGCATATTTAACCTCGTCTTTGCATTGGAAAATGTTAATGGATGGTGAGACTTGTACTCTGGACCTAAACAACTCCAAAGCTTTGGTGAATAGTAATCATCTTCATAGCTGTATCCTTTTCCTATAGATAGTATCCGCAACTGACATCTTCAGTCTTTGGGACACTTAGATCAGTTCAATAAGCCGTTCTGAACAGATAATGCATTTAGCAGAAAACTCAGTTTCAGATCAATAGTGAGTATCTGTATGCCAGTATTTTAAATTTGGGCAATAGTTCCAGAACCTCTTCCCTTCTTATTTCTTATTTTTTCTAAAGTTGGGTGTGCCCTGGTTTCAGATGGGATAGAGTTAATTTTCTTCGTAGCAGCGAGCATGGGTATATGTTTTAGATTTATGCTGGAAACAGTGGTGATAATGCAGAGGTGTTTTAGTTGTTGCTAAGTAGTGCTCACACTAGTCAAGGACTTTTTCAGCTCCCCATGCTCTGCTGTGTACACAAGAAGCTGGGAGGGGACACAGCCGGGACAGCTGACCCCAACTGACCAAAGGGATATCCCACACCACATGGCATCACGCTCAGCATATAAAGCTGGGGGAAGAAGACGGAAGGGGAGGATGTTCAGAGAGATGGCGTTTGTCTTCCAGAGTAACTGTTCTGTGTGATGGAGCCCTGCTTTCCTGGAGACGGCTGAACAGCTGCCTGGCCATGGGAAGGGAAGGAGTGAATGAATTCCTTGTTTTGCTTTGCTTGCACGTGCAGCTTTTGCTTTATTTGTTAAGCTCTCTTTATCTCAACCCATTAGTTTCCTCACTTTTCCTCTTCCCATTCTCTCCCCCATCCCACTGGGGGGGAGTGAGCGAGCGGCTGTGTAGTGCTTGGTTGCTGACTGGTGCTAAACCATGACAGGGTGTTACTTTATTGCTGAAATCTTTAGCTTGGCTCATGAAAATTTTCTTAGTGCTGGCTTAAATGTAATATGAATCTGAAACATGTAATTTCATCTTCCAGCTATTCAGAATTTATTTTACAATCTGTTTGTTAAATAACATATTACTATAAAGTGTTTGCCTAACATTACATTAATACAAATGAAAATCTGCTAGTTAAAAGCAAATTAGATTGCTTGTGCATCATTAGATCACAGCCAGGTTTTTTTCCTTCTACTTTATCGCTTATCTTTCCCTAGCAGAGTGATAAAGTACTGAGTACTACTTTAAAGTAGTAAGAGTAGCAGTTAAACAAAAACAAACAAACAAACAAAACACCCCCCAAAAACCAAGCTAAAAACTTCTTAGCATTTTGAAGAACATAAATTATTTTCCTGAGGGTAGTATGTACTCTGGTACTCAAAACAAGTATGATGAACAGCAGCAGAAGTGCCTCTGGATTTATTCGTTACTCTGCGATTTTCCATGCTCTTGAGTGATTTTACACATTAAGACAGAAAATTCCTTTAAAGCTAGGGTGAAGTCCCTGGGGACTGGAAGAAGGGAAACATTGTGCCCATCTTTAAAAAGGGTAGAAGGGAGGACCTAGGTAACTACCATCCTGTCAGCCCCACCTCTGTTCCCAGGAAGATCATGGAACAGATCCTCCTAGAAGCCATGCTAAGGCCCATGGAAGACAGAGAGGTGATTCAAGACAGCCATCATGGCTTCACCAAGGGCAAGTCCTGCCTGACCAACCTAGTCGCCTTCTATGATGGAGTGACTACATCAGTGGACAAGGGAAGAGCTACAGATGTCATCTCTCTGGACTTCTGTAAGGCCTTTGACACAGTCCCCCACAGCATCCCCCTCTCTGAATTGGGGAGATACAGATGTGATGGGTGGACTGTTCAGTAGATAAGGAACTGGGTGGATGGTTGCACCCAGAGGGGAGTTGTCAATGGCTTGATGTCCAGATGCAGACTGGTGATGAGTGGTGTCCCTCAGGGGTCCGTACAGGGACCAGTAATGTTTAATATCTTCATCGATGACAAAGACAGTGGCATCGAGTGCACCCTCAGCAAGTTTGCAGATGACACCAAGCTGAGCGGTGCAGCTGACACGCCAGAAGGATGGGATGTCATCCAGAGAGACCTGGACAAGCTGGAGAGGTGGGCCTGTGAGAACCTCATGAGGTTCAACAAGGTCAAGTCCAAGGTCCTGCACCTGGGTCAGGGCAACCCCCAATATCAGTACAGGCTGGGGGATGAAGGGATTGAGATCTTCCCTGCCAAGAAGGACTTGGGGGTACTGGTGGATGCAAAGCTGGACATGAGCCAACAATGTGCACTCGCAGCCCAGAAGGCCAACCGTATCCTGGGCTGCATCAAAAGAAGCATGGCCAGCAGGTTGAGGGAGGTGATTCTGCCTCTCTACTCTACTCTGGTGAGACCCCACCTGGAGTGCTGCACCCAGCTCTGGAGCCCTGAGAACAGGAAGGATGTGGACCTGTTGGAGCGGGTCCAGAGGAGGCCCACAAAAATGATCTGAGGGCTGGAATGCGTTTCCTATGAGGACAGGCTGAGAGAGTTGGGGTGGTTCAGCCTGGAGAAGAGAAGGCTGCAGGGAGACCTTGTTGCGGCCTTTCAGTACTTAAAGGGGGACTACAAAGAAGGATGGGGGCAATCTATTTAGCAAGGCCTATTGTGACAGGACAAGGGGTAATGGTTTTAAACTAAAGGAGGGTAGATTTAGACTGGATATAAGGTAAAAATATTTTCAATGAGGGAGGTGAAACACTGGCACAGGTTGCCCAGAGAGGTTGTGGAGTCCCCATCCCTGGAAACATTCAAGAAATGAAAAAGATTCCATTAGCATGTTTGGTATTGGTTGGAATAACTTTCTGGAGCTTGTTTTTAAGCTGTGATTGTCAGATTAGAGGAGAACTTGTTTCAGCAAATGTATTTGGATGCTTGTTTCTTTCCTAAATTTGGGGAGGTTACTCTGCCTTGTCTGGGTTGAGTTGGTATGGTAGAAGCTTGTCTAGTCTTACAGGATGTATCTGGGATTAGTTAATACTTGGTAGTTTACAAGAGTTTTTATGATGTCAAGTTTTTCATGTTATCTCTCTTTTAAGGCTAAAATCTTAAAATGAAAAAATTTATTTTCCATTTTTCATTTAAATTTGGTTTGGTTTTCTTGTTAAAAAAGCATGCGGAATGTAGTACTTATCTAGTCAGTGTTCTAGAGGGGACTGGTAAGTACTTGTAATTATAGCATCTTGTTTCAAATTTTGTAAGTCTGTCAAACTTCTGCAATCTGGGCCTGAAACTTTCTAAGAAAAATATCTGCATCCAAATGAATTTCTCTTCTGGATATTTCAGCCAAGGTGGCAAAGCTATTTCCAAGGACAATAAGAGAAAACACCGGTGATCTTTCCTTAAATGCAGTATATTATCTGTGGTATTAGAGCAGACAATAGGAATTTGGCTGGAAGCTGACCTATGGGTTAAAGGTCTCCTTTCTGTCTCTGAAAATCCACCCAAATCTGGCCAATGCACAAACTTTCAGACCTTTAAGGACTAGTGTAAAACAGAAGACAGTGACCTTGATAAAAGTTAGTAATTGTCTGCCTGTCTGTATTCCCTTTCTGAGCACTGAAATCAGGCATTTAATTCTTCAGGCTTGCTTTCTGTGTCTCAAATAACTGTAATATTATTTTGAGTAAAAGGAGTTGGTTCATTTTTTTTTTTTTAAGGTATGGTGAGGTTCTGCTTCAGACAACTAGATTTAAGATGTCTTCAACAACGTAAAAAAGGGACACAAAGAGCAGAAGATGTGTTCTTAATATAGTTTGAGAAGAAATCAGGTTTTTTTAGGGTTTGGAAAACTATGAGATGACAAGTGGTGGTGTAGCATCCTGCACATCCCACATGTGGAACAAGGGCTAACTTGAACAAGAGCTAATTGCTGATTGTTTCTTTAATCTCTGTAAAGGTTAATTTTCTGGGAATGACAGTATCCTGAAAACTCTGATTTAATAATTTACTTATTTGTTTGTGGTTTTTTTTTTTGTTTGTGTTTTTTTTTTTTTTCCCTGCCAGTCTAGACTTATGAATTATTCTTGGTTGTGAGGCTTACAGAGAAAGAACAACCTTCATCCTCTTCATCCTTCCTCTTCCCCCTTGCAGAGAGCTCCAGCAGAGTGCCCACCTGGAAAAAATGTTCTGCTGACACCTGGTAGATAGACAGGGGAAAAATTTTTCATGGAGACTTCATTTCAAATACTGTGCATCAAAAGATGTCTGAAAGACAGTCTGGAGATCTGAGATCTGTCTTCATCAGATCTCTTCTAGGAGGGAAAGCTCACCTTTTTCATCATGGAAGGAGGCATGAAAATATCTTGCCAGAAGCAGTCTCCAGAGAAGTTCACTTTCTCTCATCCAAAACATGTGAAGCAATAATTATATTACAAAAAAAGAAAAAAAAAGTTACCAACTTACAAAGCAAAAAATGAAACAAACCAAAAACCCCCAGACCCCAAAACTTTAGCTTAAAAAATTCTTAACCTGCACGATACCTATTTTATATGCTCCGGATAGCTGAGAAAATGAGAAGTATAGTTTGATCTGTCTAGGTGTGATAGAAATATATTTGTCAGGTATCTGGCAGAAAGTGGGGATGGAAAGCATGTGCATGTGATGCCTCAGGTCCTAAGAAAGAGAAAGCAGTTCTCTTAACTTGTCACCCCCACAGGACAAAAAAGACCCTAAAAGGAAAGAGACCAAAAGAATGAGATGCTGCTCACATCTGATAAAGAGAAGGGGTGATGCCTAAAGGAATAAATAGGTAGGCCTGAAACATTTAATTTATGTATGTTTTTTATTATGCTTGAGACGTATTACTACTAGAAGGAACTAATGTCACTAAGTGGAAGAATATGTGTCATTTCATCTACAGTGATTGGGATTGGAGCAGGTAATTTCTTTAATCTAAGACAACAGTTTGCAATCCTGATGGCAAAAAAAAAAAAAAAAATAAAATTCATCAGGAAGAAAGCTGAAGTCAAATCTTCTGTAGCAGAAAAATAGGGAGCTTTTCATTTCCACTGCAGGCAAGAGAACCATGCATAATACAGGTACACTCTGTATGCTTTTTTGTTGAGGAGCTGAAGTAAGAGGAACAGAAATTGCTAGCAAGCCTTCACATTTCAGAGCAGCGAAGACCTGCAGAAGGAACAAAAACAGCAGCAGAAGTGGCTAGAGGACTGGGAATGTGCCATGACTACTGGGAGTCAGTATGTGACTCCCTGCTCCATCTCCAGGATGTTAGCAGCTTGTATAAAGCTTGGCTCCTCAGCAAGAGAGGTGAGGGAGCCTTGAGATTAAACAACCAAAATTTGTGAATCAAATGTTACTTCAGAAGTTGCCAGCAACTGGCTGCTTAGTGGTTGCCCCACCTAAAGTCCCTGAAGATGGTGGTGTGGGGTATGTGTGTGGGAATAGATGAGGGAATTGTGTATTGTTATAGTTAGGCTTTTGGGGAGGAACTGTTAGTTACTGTATCCTGTTCTGCTAATCTCCTTGCCACTCTCTATTGTCCCTTAGTTTCTTCAGTTACTTATTAAGGATTTTTTTCTTCAAGAAATTGATTCATGTTCATCACGGAAAACTAGATAGTTTCCTATTACTCAGTGATGGTGGGGTGTTTGTTAATGTCCTCTAACCATTGAACCTGACTTTCTTGCTGTCAAACAGCTCCAGAAGGGCTTGACTCAAAGCATGGCACTCCTGGCAGCTTGCTGGCTGAATGTTGCTGATTTTGACCCTGTGGCTGATTTATATTTAGCATTTAGTCCAGGGGAAGGCTTAGGTTTGAGTCCAGGTTAGGTCTCTGTAAGTACAATTAGGGGAAGAAATATTTTTATTATTTTTTTATTTTTAAACAAAGCCACGATGAGTATAGGTACTCATCTGGGACACATCAGGCTTACTTTTGGAAGCTGCCTATTGTGGGCAGCACAGCTGCTCGCCTGTTAATGAAGGTCTTGGCTGGAAGCTGAGAATAACCAGTGTGATAAATCTGAGGCTGAGAGAGGACTGAAGATCCTTATCAAGGAGAACTACTGGTTTTATTTTTCCTTTTTTCCCCCCTTTTTTCTTTTTTTATCCCTTTTTATTTCTTTTTTTTTTTTCCTTTTTATCCCTTTTCCCCTTTCTTTTTTCCCCTCCTGTGTCTGAGCTACTCAGTGCTGTGACTGACATGTTTAGGGTTAATGAAGATTTAGGCTTGCTTTGTCTTGCTCAGGGAGGGTTGGGAACCTTGCATAATTTCTGAGTTAAGTCCTGATTTGTGATTCCTTACTGTATTTTGTTCTATTCTAGTAAGAATAGACTAGTACTAATGTTCAGAGTTGCATTTAGTTACAAGTTGGAATTCAGACAAAGTAATGGGGGATGAACATGTGCGTGAGATTAAAAAATGACAAAAGCTCATTGCTTTTCCTCTCTCTGAGTAGACAGTCTATCAGAGGTACCATGAGCCTTACAGATAGGATAAGAAGGAATCTAATCCTATCCAAGTGGCATGGAGAAACCCAGAATTAGGAGTTTGTACTCTCAGTCTGCAAGCAGAGTTAATAAAGTATGCCAGTGGAATCCTAAAACTAGGTCTCACCTTAAACTGTTTGCTACTTTTCTATGGCTGCAGAAGAATCCCTCAAGTTAAGCTGAAAATGTAATTAGCTGACAGTTGTAGGCTTGGTTTTCTGGGTATACCTGAGCTGTATAAGGCGTAAAATATAAATTGGAGATAAAACAACTATGCTACTTCATGTAAGGTTGAAGGGCTTTTCCAGAAGAAATGATACACGATCCATAACTCTAGAGTTAATTTTGGACAAGACCTTGCATTTCAGTTGACTACCTAATTACTTTGATTATATATAAATAGCTAAAGTGATCTGCCATGCATAAATGTTCCTAAATGACTTATAGGGTTAGGTATAAATGAGGGTTGGGGGGACATAAGTGAGTTTGGGCTGAAGGCGAAACAAAAAGTTGTGAAGATATCTGTACTGACTGATCAGGGTGATGTCCAGCAGACCCGGCACTATCATTCAGTTTTATTTCTGTGCCTTTTTAAATGTTGGGGGCATGTTAAAAGGCAGCCAAGAAGACATGGACACGACATGCACCCCATAATAAAAGACTGTTGAAGGAAGCTGAGGGTACATATTAACCCAGAAGCCAGGTGGATGCAGTTAGCAGGGCAAGGCTGAAGAGTAAATGATTTCCGTTGTAGAATTATAACTTTTCTAGACTATCTGTAAAGTTAGTGGTACCTATCAAAACATTGAAAGATCTCACCTCAACTAGAGGGGGCTCTTCTCCAGTCTTGTGTTGCCCCTGGCTTATGTTCTAGACTGATTTCTGACCTCAGGCTTAGCTAAGGCCGCACAGCTCTCCCAAATTGGTACTTGGAATTAAGCCAAATGGGAATCTCTCTCAACAGGGCAGCTCTTTTCTGAAGATGGGATGAAGGGCTATTCCTCATCTCCTTGTCTTCCATAGCCTAGGCTTAGCAGAGGAGCAGTGAGTGATGGTGTGTCAGAAGCTGGTGACTTGATTCAAGATGTTTTGGTCCTTCTGGTATACGTTATGAAGTATTGTGAGAATGGCTTTCAGAAGAGGCCTTTAAATGAAATGGAAGAGAGGATTTCTTTCATTGCAAAGTACTTGCGGTACAGGCTAAAAGATCTGATCCTGAGTAATGACTTGGGTTTACCATAAAGCAAGATTTGTTTTGTATGAAGATCCAAAGTAATCATCAGCCTTACAGTTAACAAAATGGTTCATTTGACAGTGTTCTCAATTCAGCCTGAAGCCCTGCTCTTGACAAAGTGTTGTAGGTTAACCCCAGTAGGCAAAGCCTCACAAAACTGCTCACTTTCCTCCCCTCCTCCTCCCCCAAGTGGGATGAGGGACAAAATTGGAAGGGTAAAAGTGAGAAAACTCGTGGGTTGAGATAAAGACAGTTGAATAGGTAAAGCAAAAGTCACGCAAGCAAGCAAGGCAAAAGAAGGAATTAATTCACTACTTCCCATCAATGGGAAGGTTTTCAGTCATTTCTAGGATAGCAGGGCTTCATCACATGTAATGGTTACTTGGGAAGGCAAACCTGTAAGTTCAAACATCCCTCCTTCCTCGTTCCTGCGGCTTTTATTCCTGAGCGTGATGGGATATCCCTTTGGTCATTTGGGATCAGCTGCCCCAGTGTGTCCCCTCCCAACTTCTTGTGCAAGTAGGCTGGTGGGGCAGCTTGAGAAGCAGAAAAGGCCCTGACTTTGTGCAAACACTGCTCGGCAATAGCTAAAACATCAATCTTATCAACACTGTTTTCAGCACAAGTCCAGAATGGAGCCAAGCTACTGTGTACAAGCTACTGTGAAGAAAATTAATTCCAACTTAGCCAAAACTAGTAGACAAAGTTAATACTACTGTCCATCTGCATTTACCTGACTGAAGCCCAATCCTAAGCCTAATGAACATAGGTCAACCGTGGTTTGGCAGTAAACTTTATCACCTCTGTTAAAATTGGCTCTTTCAAAAACAGCGGACTGAGGAGACTCCAACAAACACTGTTTTCCCATATTTAACCTGGATGTAACTAAACCCAGTCTTAGCCTGAACATTGGCCTGATTTACCAACCATGTGACCACTCCCTAGTTAGATATTTCATTATGGTTTAAGTTCCTATTTTCTTCAGTAACTCGCTTAGTCCCACAGGACTTCTGGGATTCATCAGGAGCCAAAAACCCTCCACATTCAGCCTACGTTTTTTCTGTCACTAAGACCAATGCTGTCATTGATTCAAACCGTAAACCAAGGTTTAATACAATGCAGCCTTTCCCCCTAGACAAATCACAAAAAGCTCAGGTAGATACAACCATCATTTTTCTTTCTGAAATATTCCATGAAAATCTTCAGTTTTCACTTCCAAACCCTGATCTCGGTTACTGATCAAGCCATCAGACACATGTCTGAAAGAGCAATAGGTCTGTTATTATCTGCCCTTAAATTGCAATAAAAGACCTTCCAAGATCAATCAATAAACACAGATCTCTCAGTTTCTGCTTTGCCACCTTTTAATCTCAGCACAGTGCTGAATTTTATCAAAGGCCATGTAACTGCACCTGATTTGGAAACTACTTTCTCTTAGTATCAGCCAGCAATGTATTTGTAAACTTTAATGAACCCACCAGCAAATGCAAATGTCTAGAGCTGGATTGGGAATACAGTCTAACTCTGGCTTAAAATTCAAACCAAAATTAAGGTTAAACAACTATATCTGAATTAGTACTAGCAATAACACATCGGTTCCTTCTGTCACCGTTCCTCATCTTCCTTCTGCAGCTTTTATGGAATAATCATAAAACACGTCTGTGAGCCATCACTTTCCTGAATGTTCTTCCCAACCATAACCATAAACTGGACAAACAAATTTTCTCTGTTTCTGAAAATGATATGACAAGCTGTCATCATCCTTTTTCACTGAAGATTTTTGCAGGTATTTGGACTAGGCTTTAATAAACCTGAATTCTATTCTAAGCCTTTCTTTGTTGATTAGTGAGATGATTGGTGCTGTAGTAATGGATGTAAGGGCCTTGACATCTTTCATTTAGACTTTCAGGATCTGGAGGCCTTGCAGGAGGTGTGAGAAATGTAATCATTCATCAAACACTGCTTTGAACCCTCATTTGGACCATATTCTGAAAGATAAGCTAAGTATTCTTAGCGGTGAAACTGAGAAATGCTTATTCCTACTTGAGCCAGCCCTCACTTCACCCTGGAACAATTTGCAGGACTGATCAGCCAACAAAGCCCTGAAAACTTCACCCTGGGATTTTGGTCTTGAGCATTCCACTTGCATTAGTTAAGATAACTACGCACGTGGCAGGACCAGCAGTTCCACGTTACTGTTAGCCTTTGTCTTATTCCTGTAAGATTCCTAAGACAGATCATAAAACTGATTCTTCAATCTAATTTTTCCCAAATCCTAACCCTATCCTTAAGCCTAACCTGGATTTAAAATGCAAAATAGAAAGCATAACCTTATTAAAAGCATTATTCACCTTTTATAGATTCATCAGTTAAAACAGCATTTCCAGCTATAACATTGATTGTAATCTTAACCTGAGCCTTAGAGGCTTATACCACCAGTAGAAATAGTAACAAGAGATCAGTTTTCCTCTGGCTCCATAGACAGGGATGCAGAAATAACAAAACATACGTCTTCAACGCATGCCCCCTCAATCCCTAAATTTCATCCCAGCTTTTAATTACAGTGAGAAGCAGCATACCATTTCAGAGCCCACCTTACAATATTAGTCCCTAATCAGTGCTCCTCCAGGCTTTTCAGAATCCACAAGGAGAGGCAGTTCTTCAGTTTATGATCTGATTTTCAATCCCATGCTAAATCCCAGTGTTAAACACTGACCAGGCAAACCTGTTAGCGTTGAACTGTCAACAGTGGTTAATCTCTGCAGCTGTCAGCCCTCCTTTTACTTGGACTTTCTAGGATCCAACATTAACCTGTCTGTAAAACATGTGTTTTCACAAGTGCTGTTATCCAAGCTTTAATCTCAGAACTGAACTTTATCATGGATCAGTGAAACCAGCATTCCAGGTTAGAACATTAACACTAAACTTATTCAGAGGCCAGGGCTCATATTGTCTTTCATCCAATCTATAAATACTGGGTTAATATTTATTCTTATTTTGTCCCTACAAATTTTCCATGATCCTTGAAAGCTTTCAGACCATGATGCTGAAGACTTAACCCAAATTTTATTAGTGATCTTAATCATTGATCAGGTTGGTTTACTTAGCCACATAACCCTCCTTTTCTTAATTGCTTTGTGCAGTTAACTTTTACGGCGCAGAGACTTGGTAAGCAGGACGCATCTCTGAGTATAAAGCAGTCACTGGTTGGCTTGTGCATACAAGAGATTCCCAACATTAATAAACTACAGTGGTAAACTCATGATCCTAATGAGACATCTCCCAAGCCTTTGCCAGCCAGTGCAAATGGTGGCCCCTCTTGTTCCTTGAAATTGGCTGATCCTCACTGGTTTTGAGTTTGTAACTTTAGATTATCTTTTTTCTTTTTCCTTTCAGATTTTATACATTTTTGGGTCAATATTTTTGTTTTCCCTCTTGAACCACTGATCTGCCAACTATTACTGTTTGAGCAACTATACTTGTCTATCTTTTTTTTTCCTTTCTTTTTTGCCTTGCTTGACTTTGTTGCATACTTTCTCACTTCTTAACATTTTTCTCTGTAAAACTGAGCCAAGGTCATGTTGCTCTGATGTACCCAGACAGACCTTGGATCACAGGCAGCTGAACTCCTGTCATAGTAGGAGGTCAGTAAGCTTTTTCAGTGTGCCATGAGCTCTCAACATTTTTGTGGAGGCCCTGTAGAATGTGTAAGTACATATAGCTCCTCGATGTGACTGCTATACAGTAATTACAAGTCTCAAATGAGACCAACAGCATCTCATCAGACAAAAGAAGCAGAGGATTTTTTGACATCTGCTTTTATTGAATGATGCCAGCATTTCAGGTTTCACCAACAGAGTTATTCAGATTATGCTTTCTTATACATTAGTAACAGCTCTAAACATAATGATAGATCAGAAATTCTTCCCATCCGTGTATCAACATTTAAATCATAAATTCTGTTCACATAATTCTTCATCTTAAATATGTATTAGATATCAGTTTAAAAGATCTTCAGCCTGCATTTTCCTGTATTTTAGATCTAATCCCAGCCATCAGAGAACAGACCAACCTTCAAGATAAGATATCTGAACCAGCTGGGACCAGGGCTTAGCTTGCTCTTTGAACCCAGAAGGATCTTAAATTTGTTTAACATATCTGAGCACTAACTCTAGCCTAAACTGATACCTAATCTGGGGGTGGTTAAGGTTACTTCATCAACAGCTTTTGGTGCTGGCACATCAGGACTTGGCCTTGCAGAAGTCAGTTGTAAGACAGCAGTTCAGCCCATTTTGCAAATCTTAACTGTTATCATAACTGTAATGTTAACTTAATATGTGTTTCAGAGCATGTTTCTAAATGAGATATAAAGATAAAAAAATATACTGCAAGAGCTTGTAGGACAGGAGGTCAAGACAAAAATTTGTCCAAGCAATGGTATAACAGGTGTGAATCTGGAAGATCTGTAGGTATTAGAGGCTTCACAAAAATCCGTAAGTCAAAGTGGGGAATGCTGCTGTGTTGGATATTGAAGTTCTGTCACAACTGTGACCTTTTCTGGTACCAGATGATGCTACCAGATAAGACATCTCTTTAATCTAATTAAATCTAGTAGAGAGGTTTAAAAAAAATAATCCGACAATTCTCTTTTCTAGATAAAACTTCATTATGCAAAGTCAGCTCTCTAAATTTGGTAACTGATAATAGTGGGATTACTGGAGTCCAGTTTTTGGTTTTGTTTTAGGACTTAAAAGATAGAAAACCACAAATACTAGATGAGTCTTGGCTACCTTTTAAAAAATAGAGTAAATATAAGGTAAAATTAAAAGAACGATACTAAGCTTTTAACTCTTGAATAAGACTCTTGTCAGGTATAAGCACTTGGTGAATAATAAAATTTCCTCATATCTAATTTTCAGACAGCAATTCTATGGACTGTAATCAGTATAGATTGCTGGAAAGTATTTCTCTTCTATGATATGTTCCTGGGACATGTGATTGTCCCATGATTGCTAAATTTAATGTAATATTTTTTCAGGGGAAAGCCAAAACCTTGTTTCCTTCCTCCAAACTAAATATTCTGAAATAATTTTTTGTCTGTGGTCAATATTTTAACTTTATGTCTTAACTCGTATATAGTTGTATCTATAATGGCTAAAATAATAGCACACATTATTGACAGAAGAGCCATAAATGAGGAATTGACAGGTTGTTACTTCAAGAAGCTAAACTGATGAGAGTCAAGTATAATTTTGGTGCAATCTTATTTACATACGAGGAAGTAGAAGGATTTCAGCCTCCTGGACTAAGAAGTAACAAATAATAGGAGATAGTTTTCTTGTTCAGAAATACAAATATGGTTTGTAGCCAGTCCTGGTACTTTCTTTCTGCTTTCTTTCTCTCAAATTTGCAATAACTATCAACTGTGCAGGTCTGAGTCAGACAAGCAGCTCTTGCCTCCCTTCCTTCAGACAGTTCAAGTTCTCCTAACACAGCATAGTCTATCCAGTCAATCAGTTGTGAAATAAGGACTGATGCACTGTTCTGGCTCCAAAGTTCTCTGAAAACATAACCAGCTTTAAACCTAGCAGCTATACCAGACTGCTGCTGTACCACAGTATAGGTTAAAAATATGTAAATTAAATAATAAAGCAAAAGCAGGTAGTGTACTCAGGTAGTTATTGTAGATAGGGAGGAGCAAATGGGGAAAAAGTAAGGCATTTTCTAGAAACTTGGGAAAGGCAGAGCATGATCATTAGCTAATGAAGACCCTTGCACTAAATTAAGAGTTTGTAGGCCTTGCCAGTGACTTTCTGTGAGTAGGCAGTTATTTGAATATTTCATATATAATGGTACTATGTAAACTGTGCTATTTGCTTAGATTTATTTTTAATACTGTCCTTTTTTTCTGGTGCAGTAAACCCCAACAATAATAAAAAGCACAGCCCATTGACATTTATTTAGCTTCCTCATTCATCATCAGCCTCCAGGGTCTTACTTTTCTTCCCTGACCATGGACGTATCAAAGTCACAATTTCTTGACCAACTTGCATTGTAACAAAAATAAGGCTAAGAAGGAATTTCAATACATAAGGTGTTTATATGTAAGCTCCTATTTAGCCGTGTGAAACTTAAAAAATCAGAGGCTAATTTAAAGCCTTGTAGCCCTTCACAATTTTTGTGTGTGTGTGTGTTTGGACATATATTAAACTAAAAACCCCTACTGAATATGGCAAGTTGTTGCCTACAAACATAAAGTTGTTTGCTTATTATTTTTTTATTTTTATATTTTAACTAGAAGCAGCAAATGCTTATTAATCTATACAGCATAATGTGAGTTTGTTGTAAAATGGTATCTAGTGTATAGCCACAAGAAAACTAGCGTATCTGTGAAAGAATTTTGCATCACACCAATTCATTAACTTCTTATTTGCAGTTTGATATTGATATTGAACAGTTAAACACACATCCTTAGCAGAAAAAAAAATCCACCAACAAAACCAAACCAAACAACAAAAACAACCTTTTTGCTATTTATATCTATAAAGAGGCATTAATATTCAGTTCCCAGGTACAGCAATGATGTAGACACAGAAATAATATAATATAGAACAATAATTTATTTTTTAAAGGACAAATCTGCCAAAGCCAAAAAGAAATAGCTTAAGCAAACACATGTATGCTTTTGTTCAAACTCCATTTAAGATGGAGGCATTGTGAATTCAGATGTAATCTACTGGCCCTAAAAATGGAATACTTAAGCTACCAAGTTCAGCATTTACTGAATAATTCAAATTCCTATCAGTGCAAAGAAGTTATCTTTATGTTAAGTCTGGCATACAAAACAAAATAGTAATAAATTGTAGGTGACACCTCTTTTTAGATGAACTGTGAGAAAACTGTGAGATTACTATGAGAAAACTCCCACTTCCTAGACTGTGGTAATAAATATTCTTTGTTGACTCTTTATTTTATACCAGTTCCTGTTTGAGTTTTGTGATTACTGAACTGATATTATAGAGAGTGTAGATAAGATCATATATTTTTTGGCTTTTTTTAGAGCTGGGCATTTTCCATGTTTGTTTTTTTTTAAGCCCATCAAGCAAGGGAATCTATATCATCATCATGAGGAGATGTCAGAAGCTGCAGGGTTTCTGGAAGGCCACAGGGATCATAAGGTGAAATGGAAAGAAAATGAGGAAAGGTTCAGAGAGTGTGTGTGTGTGTTTTGTCAAAGTGGAATCAACACTAATATTCTCTTCCGTGGAACTTTGCAATTTTGAGAATTAGCATTTTATTGTAACAACCTGTTTCATTTTTTCATGACCTTTCCAGAAAAAGACAAGTTGTAGCTGAAAGTGCTTTTGAAGACAGTTCTTCCTTGATTTTCCTGAGGCCTGATCCCAAGCACGTGTTATTTTTCTCACCTTGCAGCTCTCCGTCGTAAATGTTTTTTTTTTCTTCATGGTACACGATATATCAGGCTTGATGGTGGAAGTAATACAGAGTTGTAAGGAATTTACTAGTAGACTGTAATATTTACTCCGTTCACTTAAACAGCAGTTCTACACAGATATACTGCCTTGTTTATCTGTACAGTTTTTTAGCACTGGGATTTATCCAGAAAGTATATAGCTGTAGTAATTGTTGTCATGTATTTCTAGAGATAAGTTTTCAACCATTTCTAACGTGACTCTCATCTGAGACAAGTAGTCACAAATTACCATGATTTAGTATGTACTTCTAAATAATCACATTTTTCAAGGTCTCTGAGTTTTTAAGCTGTCTGCCTCTTTCAAACCTGTACATTTATATATCTGTATAACATAGACCTCACTGTCTTTGCATACCAGCGTAAATCAAAAATAACTTCATTAAAATCAGTGGTGGTAGATGAGAATAAAATTACTGTAAGTGAGAGATGACTCTGCTGTATACCTACATAACTTACTTTTTGATATATGGGAGGTGTACAACATGTCACCACTATCTTAAATTGGTGTCTGTATTTTACATTCACATGCCATTACTGTTGCTGAGAATAAACTTCTCTGCCACCTTCCATGCGGCATCATACACCATGAAAGCAAATTAATTGCAGTGGAATCGGTAGGCTGGTGTAGAAATATACACTAATATTTATCACACAATGGGAATATGCTCCCAAAATATAAGATTGGTGGAAGCCCACCGAACCAGGACTCAGCCATAAGCTGTTCCTGTTGTTTGCAAGCCAGTCTTCCCTCTAGCTAGTTGTCCTGGTTTCAGATGGGATAATTTTCTTCATAGCAGCGAGTGTGGGGATATGTTTTGGATTTATGCTGGAAACAGCGGTGATAATGCAGAGGTGTTTTAGTTGTTGCTAAGTAGTGCTCACACTAGTCAAGCACTTTTCCGCTCCCCATGCTCTGCTGTGTACACAAGAAGCTGGGAGGGGACACAGCCGGGACAGCTGACCCCAACTGACCAAAGGGATATCCCACACCACATGGCATCACGCTCAGCATATAAAGCTGGGGGAAGAAGAAGGAAGGGGGGGACGTTCGGAGAGATGGCGTTTGTCTTCCAGAGTAACTGTTCTGTGTGATGGAGCCCTGCTTTCCTGGAGACGGCTGAACAGCTGCCTGGCCATGGGAAGGGAAGGAGTGAATGAATTCCTTGTTTTGCTTTGCTTGCACGTGCAGCTTTTGCTTTACCCGTTAAATTCTCTCTATTGCAACCCACAAGTTTCCTCACTTTTCCTCTTCCCATTCTCTCCCCCATCCACCATTGGGGAGTGAGCAAGCAGCTGTGTCGTGCTTAGTTGCTGACTGGTGCTAAACCACGACCCTTATGCTCAGCATTTATGCTTCCTGGTGCTATAGCCTGGTCACAATGGGATCATGCAGCAGTCATTCCCTGCAGCTGTCATTCCCTGCAGCAACAAAAAAGAAACTGAGGGAAAAAAATTCACTTTTCTTAAATTTAATTTATTTTATCCCCCTAAGGAAGACTAGATTTCCAGTGCTGCCCCAAAATATACCAATGACCTAAAAGTGGATGTTGAGAATGGTCCTGTGCTGAAAATCATTCCATTGGCAAGAAAATGGAAAGCAAACATTTCTAGTCTGCTGGGCAAGTTATGTATTGCTGAAGTGGAAGCCTGATAATAGCCATGGGCTGAGTAAGATCACAGAGTTTGAAACTGCAATTTTAAACTGTGTGTTTCTAGTACATTTTTTTTTTTTAAAGTCGCAGGAACATAACTGAAAAATATATGCTCTGTGATGAACAATATAGCAAAGAGATGTCAGAAGAAACCTGAAAAGAAATAGTGTTGTGACTGATATTGTGATGTAACTGCTAGATGCATTTCATAGAACAGAACAGTTTGGGTTGGAATGGGCCTTTAAAGGTCATCTAGTCCACATGCACCAAGAGAGTTTTCTGAAGTTTAAAGAGCTTCAAATGAAGGCACATGTCACACCAAACAGTTGCCTTCTCATGCCAGAGACATCAGTTTCCCTGTGTTATCACTACTCTGTAGATTTGATAATGAAAGGATTCCAGTAAGTGTGGAGAAGTAACTGTATTACTTCATACACCTTGTGCTGAAAGAGAATTTTTTTCCCCTCCAGGATGGGTGGAAGTGTGTAGGCCTGGGTGAAGGATTCATCAAAATTGTAAAATTTTGATAGGTGTAGTAATCACAGGTTTATAAATACACACATATGCACTTTTAATAGGAGCAGAAATATCTTGAAATGAAATATAACTACAGAAGCAATAGGGAAGTAAAAAGAATAAGAAGCTTAATAAATAAGAGCAACGTCTCCTTTTAAAATGATGACTCTTACATAAGGTATATAGAAGGGTTCTGATTCTGGAGAATTGTTTTCTGCAAAGCCATGCATAAATGCATGCAACACACTAAGGAACCCATGTAGATGACCTACTTACATTATCACATTGCCATGCACAAGACAGTGGATCTAATCTTTGCTATAACCACATACCCTCTGCCTGTAACTACTACTTAAATGAATGGACTTGCATACAGTCAGCAAACAATATATCAACCAAGCCAGTGTGACTAGGCTGTGTGGTGGATAGAATCTGAATTGATTAATAAGACATAAATTAATGAATTTCAGGCATATGCAGTTTTACGATAGCTGCATTACATTAACCATTCATCACTGTCTTCTCACTTGGATTGTCACAGTCACTTGTTTCTTGCTTAAAAGACATGGTAAAGCCTCTAGAGTAGGGACTGTCTTCCTGTGTGAACAGTCCAGAGGAACTTTGGTCCTGCTTGTAGGTACCACTGTATTACAGCTGATAACAGTACGCTCTGCTGAAATGACTGGCAAAAGCTCTATGTATGGTGTACAGCTTCTTGTATCCTCAATGAGTAGTTGTTATCAGCCCTATCTCTTCACTGGTGTCTGGGTATTTGACCTGTGGTTACAACACAGCTGGCCACACAGAGGCACCAGAAACCTAAGATAAATGGTAAAGTTATGGTCTTGCTGAGTTAGGAGCAAAACGCTCTTTGAAATCAATGTGGCCAAATATTCATATGAAATCACAAGCACACTTATTCCAGTTATTCCCTGGATCCCTGTGGACTCCTTTGGTTGGTTCCTTTCCTGTTTGAGTGGGGCCAGATAACTGGGTGTACGTCTCTCTTTTTGGATGAAGAATTGTAAAGATGGATTTCCAAAAACTGTTCAGATTTTCACCATGGAAATACAACTCTCTGAAAAGAATACAGTGTGGGCCTTGCAAGAGTCTGCATTCACTGTGGACACTGAGCAAACAGAGATGGCTTCTACCCTTGTTCAGTCCTCTCAGGTGTCATGTTCTAGAGTTGACTAATTCATCACTTGAAGTATTTAGGTGTCTTCACAGTACTTTGGTTACTGGTAGATTATACTGAAGAGCCCTGTTTTTTTTTTCAAGACTCCTGGTCATGAACTTAGATTCTCTTCTCTGACCTACCAGGTACCTGGTTTTGTGTTTCACTGTTTACATGCTGGCAAGCCCTCTGAAATCAACACCTAATATGAGTAACATAACGAAAAATCAAAGTCAGCCAGTCATTTAGTTGGTGAGTTTCTTTTGTATGTTAACTTGCCTTCCCTAATTCACAGCAGAAAAAATGGTGCTCGAAAGCTAAATATTACATTTGCATCCAATGAGAGTATGTACATCTGCAGAGAGACTATGCTAGCAAATAAATTTCCCCAGTGATCTTATTTTATCCTGTGTTCTTACTCAGAAATATATTAATCTTCTTTCTGAAGTATAAGAATGAACAGTGGTAGAAAGATGAGAAAACAACAAGCACTGATCCTCAGGATCTCTAGTGTCTTCTAATGCCTTTAGACAACTGTCTGCTGAATTATACACCAACCATATTCACTGCATGAACAAGTGCTCAAAAGTCTGTGGTCAAATGGTCGTCCTGACTGCAACACAATAGTACTGTCTAGGAGGGAAAAATAAGCCCTTCGGTTCCCCCAGAGCAACAGACACCTGGAAGCAATGTTTAACACTGTTTTAGAGTTACATTTCTCCTTACGGCATGACATAGATGTCAGCACGCCAACCCCATGCCAGTACTCCATCAGGACTCACATAAATTTTGGATCCTGGTCTGCCAGCTGCAGCTGCTAACATCACATTCCAATAATGAGCCCTCTGAGCTTCCTGGTGGTGGTAATGGACTAAGACTGCATTATCTGAATCTGTTCCTTTTTCTAGCCAAGAGATAAATGGGCTAGTCTTGGCCTTTTAACTTACAGGAGCATTCTAGAAAGAAAAAACAACAAAAAATCCCAATGAACTAGGAGTGAATAAATGCATTCATAGGTTAATGATGAGCTGGTGAGGAGCACTTCTAGAGCTTTCTAAATGCAAGGACAAAAGGGGAAGAAAGAGTGTGACACTGAAAACTGGACAAAGATGTGAGAAGAGAGACTAAGGAAGAGTGAGGCTTGAGAAAGCATGAAAACGATGACACAGGGAGAAGAGAACTGGTGGGAAAACAAGAGGGGAAAAAAGGGAACCAAGAACAAAATGAGAGAGAATAGAATAAAAAAAATGGAAAAAAAGAAATGCAGGGAAAGAGTAAAAATGAGTTGTACAGGTGAGAATATGGAAGGGAAGGAGTAAGTGAAGTGAAGGAAATCTGAACAGGACCACAGGTGAGTCCTAAGGGCTATGTGCATTCTGTTTCTACAGGATGATGCTGAATCAGTACTGGCAAAACTGCATGACAGAGGGGGAAGACAGCTCAAAGGCCTGTGTGTGGATAGGGTGGAAGAGCAACATGTGAACTCCTTGTGGCACATGAGGAGAAAAAAGGCAGAAAAAAGGCAGAATATTGGTCCAAACTTATGACTTTGGATGTAAGTAGACATATTACTGCCAAAATAGTAACTGTGACCAAAAAAAGTAATTGAAACTACAACTAAACCAGCACGCTCAGTGTTTTATTTCTTTTGTGCATTTACGTGTGGCTGGAGTCTTGGCCAAGGGAATCTAGACTTAGCTGACTGAAAAATATCCTGAAAGATGTCATTTACTAACAATTTTTATTGCAGAGGAATTGTTTATTCTAGGCAGTAGGGTTTAGTTAATAATTTCTGACCTTCTGCCTTTTTCCAGAGTGGCTGTCACCATCTTGACTTGAATGTTTCCTTTGATCTCCACAGTGGCCTTTGCTATGGAAGAGTTTACAAACGTGAGAGCAGAGTCTGACAACTGATCCTTTTAATCTGTCCCAAATCTGAACTTTAGTGACTGTTTGAACCAGCAACCATCTTTTTGCATGGAGAAATGTTACTTGTCAAGTCTGGCCATGTTTATGACCTGTTAAAGGTCTGCTGGCAGGCTTTTTTTCAATTCTTCTGCCATTCCTTGTGGCTAGGTTTTATTCCTCCGTGAAGAGGAAATCTTCATAAAGAGACAGGAAAGAAAGACAGAGCCTTATTAATAACCTTTGGTATCATTTACACATACTGGGAAACGCTTGCCAGGTAATTTTGCAAGCCTATTCAGGCAGAGTGCTGCAAAGAGCTTGTATGGATCACACACAAAATAGATCATAATTTTAAATTACTTGTTTATGGTTCCAGCAGTTGCTTATTATTATTTTCCTATGTGTTATCAAGAACATGGCATAGAAATGTTAGGATATTGCTTAAGAAATAAATAACAACCTGAGTGAAAGATAAAATGGACAGTTTGAGGGGAAAGCACGAGCCCACCAGTGGAAAGAATGTAATCAGTAAGACTAATTTTGAAAGATGGCAGCTGCAGTAAAAAAGAGACCTTTTAAAACATTATGCTGAGGCAGTGCTTCAACTCTGGCTCAAAGGGAAGTATGTTACCTACTGAATTATGAGCAACATCTTGTTCAGCATCCTGTTTAAAGATGGGATTTTCTCTTTGCGCTGCAAAGGACGGGAACAGAAGCCTTCCAATAGAAAAGATGACTGTCCTTCAGCTGAATTGCCATTGGTAACCTGTGTTAAAATGGTCTAAGGCGTACATTTCTTTAAAGATAATATAACAAATTTTTAAGTTTTATAATATGAGTAAAATTACTGTGGAATTTGAAATTATGTTGGCCACCCAGAGTGACGATGAGATGTCAAGGCCATGTTAGAGAGATAGAAGGGAAAGGAAAGGGTGTATATGTGATGGAGAGCTTAAGGGAGGTGAGGTTGAATAGATGGACTTGCAGCCTTTGCCATCACACCAGCAAAAAGGGGTCAGCTGTAGCTGTCATCTGTTTCATCCCACTTCATCCTCTGCTGTCTGCATCTCTGACCTAATGCAAACAATTGATAGGATAGGGACATTTGGTACTCCGAAGTAATATGTTGCTTTAAGCGTCTGCCTAACTTTAAGTGGTGAGCCAGTCCAATGTACAAAACATGCTCGTGAAACTACATCTTAATGCATTCTGACTCTGTGGAAAAATATATGTAAACAGTGCTCAAAATATACTAGTATGTGACAATATAGTAGCCAATTCATCTATGTAAACTAGAAAAATTCACTTGTACTGCAGAGAAGTCTGTTCCACATATAAACTGCCACATTTTTATTTTGAATGCTGCCTGTAGCATATAACAGCACATTTTATAAAATAATATAGTAACTGGTTTATTTCAAACACAGTATGTTTTTCCTCATTTGGGTTTTGATAAGCTACTTTTTTTAAGTAATATGATATTCAGCCAGTGGCAACTTATATTTTCTACAGATATTTTTAACTGTTGTCATGGTTCTTTATTTTGATTTTATTGGTAATCGTGTTAGCTATACTTGTGGTTATGCTGATTCTCCATGTTCTTTAATCCAATATGTACTGATATTGAATTGCTACCACAGAAGACAAAAATGAAATAGATACAATTGCTTCTTTTGGATTATTGTATGAACTACTTTTGTTCAAAAAGGACATCACGATGCCCAAACTTTAGCTCTTAAGCACAAAGAATTGTAAAGATTTGGGATTCTTAGAAAATCCCTGTCCAAGGATTACGAAACATTAGGGGTTCCAAATTCAGACCATACACTACATAGTGCTTAGTACAGAGCCCCAGTTGCTGTATAGCGAATGAAGTGTAGGGCTGCTGGAACAGAAGTATTTTTTAATAATGATGTTAAAATTAAATATTAATCATCCAGTTTCAAAACTTCTCACCTGGCTAAGTTCCTTTATATTTACAGGTGGTTAAACTATAACCCATTTTTTTCTCCTACAACTGCACAATTTTGCTGAAAACTGTTACTTTCCTCTAGAGAGGGCTATTTTATTAATGGACTAATTCTGGATAAGCTGTCCTCATTTAATACACCATTTAACTGAGCTTAAGGTGTTGGGGGAAGCTGTCCAGAATATGTTGCATATGTTTATAGAACATTAGAAAGTAATAGGTGGCACTGTAAGGGGGGTTCAAATAGAGATCAAGAGACCAAAATTTTGTGCTATATTTAGAGATCCACTAGAGCAGCACTAGAGATTGGGTTCCACCTGAGGTCATTCAATGTGAGATTTAGACACTGACATATAAATGTCTCTGTGTCAACAGAGATCTTAGTAGAGATCTTAGCCTTTATCCAGTTGTCTCATCACAGATTGCTTCCACCATTTGAGGCATCACATGGCTTTTTGCCTGGCCCCAGCAGCTTCTCTGGAAACAAGGACATCCTATAGGTCCTGGAACATATTTGCCAGACTTCAGAGAGTTTCTCATATACCCTGTGGCATTTCAAATGACAGTAAATGCTTGCTTTTAGACAACGGATTTGAGCTGCTGGGGCTGACCAACTGAATTACTCTTCAGAAGCCACTCCTTGCATCAGCTGAAATGGGAGGTTAGACACTTACGACACACGTAGATACATTTATGCAGAAACCTACATTTAGTTGTTTTATTTTTCAACAGAATAATACCTTTCATGTCAAAGATGACAGGACAGGAGGACAGGAGTTTATAGCTGGTAGTGATTTGGGGAAAATGTGTGTATTGTTTGTTCATGTTCTTGGGTAGTTTCAGATGGTGATGATGATGCAGCAAATCACCTATATAGTCAGAGGCAATGCAAACAGAAACAGACGTTTAGACCCCTGCCTGAAATGCAAGTTACAATTTTTCTGACAAAACTGAGTAAGACAAACAGGGTGGGATTAATTTCAGTTAACTTTTTGAATATATAGTGCAGCTCTCTACTGCCTGGCTAGTCACCTCAGCTTCCCTTCAGAGTCAGCAAAGAGTAACATCCACCCCTGGGGGGCAATTCATCTCACCCTATTGTTGACATCTAAGATTAATCATACTCTAGAATTGGGTATATGTCTTTGTGGGCTGTAAAGAAAACATAGTACAATTAATTCAAAAGTAGATATCTATATAAAGTAGATGAAATTAATTGAAATGAAATAATCTGCAGCAGCTCTCCTCTTCCAAGGATGTTTCCACCTTGGGAAGAACACTAGGCACACTACTCTCTTTTCCCACAAGATTTAGTAGTGTTTAGCAGGTTTATGTTTGCTTGTTCAATATGCAGACACCTTTAGGGCTTATACAGAGCCTAAATAAATTGTAACTTGCTCTTGAGAGCAAAGCGCATTTTTGGCTTGATTGGGATAGAAAACAAGAGGAGTCACTGCATCAGAATTAGCCTGGGAGAACAGTTACTGGAACCAGGGTGTCCCTGCTGTGCTGCAGGGGAGAGGAAAACTTACTCATCCATTGCAATACAGCTCAAAACTGAGTAGGGTACTTGGATGATGTTCCAGAAATGCTTAGCAATGGGTTTGTGCCTGCTGGTACTATTCAATGTTGGCCCTGGTAATGTGTTAGTTTACTCATTTTTCTACTTTAAAAGCAATGCAGTCTATTCTATTTCTATTTTATTCTAATGGAGACATAAATCTTTGTCCCAGCACAGCATAGTAAAATGAAGTTTGAGTAACTAAACTTGCTGGGGCAGAATGCTCTACATTTCTATGAAGTGTTCGTTTGATTTTGAACAAGCAACATATTTTCTCTCAGATATGACACATGCAACTTTATTTTCAGTGTTTATACATTTTCTGTTCTTTTGACAAGTAGCAGACAGTGTATAGGAAGCTATGTTGTTATGTTTTAAAAAAGTTGCCAACTAAATACTTGAAGATTAAAACTTTGGATTAATTAGGCACTATTTTCTATTTCACAATAATTTCTCAGAATGGAGGCAGTCATTGCAATGGGGATTAGAGTGGTGCCTATTTGCTGTTTTCTGTGATGGACAGCAGCTGTTTTGTAGAACAAGTGCAGTAGGTTAATAACTGGGTCAGTTTTACACTGATGTCACCGTCTTCTTTTTGAGGAGAAGATTCGTGCTGAAAAAATGACTGCAAAGGACATAATCTTGGGTTCTGTCTTTGCTGCTTTACAATGAGTCTTCAGTAGATGTGCTTAAGATTTTCTAATTGACATGCCTGTAAACTTCCCTGAAGTTACCTATTTCTCACTTATTATAAACTGTAATAACAGTTTTATTGATCAATAAATGCCTTCAGGCATAGTCTCATTCATTTTAAATTCTGATACAATAGAGGTGGGTGAAACCTATTGCTTGCTTATCTGTAACTACCTAGAACATAAAATGCCAGTTCTTTTGAAGATTCATAATGATGTAGAATCTAATTCAGCTCCTCATTGCTATGTTTTAATCCTAAGTCTAATAGCAGCAAGCTTAGCTTTTTCCTGGAGTGTGCAGATGTTACACTGAGAACATAGAGGGAACAGATCTGAGGAGAAAAAAAAGTACTATTTTTGGTTTCCATAGAAGTGCTGCAGTTTAATATAAGTACCTGGCATGTGAATGGCCGTTTGATATCAGGATTATGTTCAGACACAGCAAGTTTCAAAGACTGGTTCAATTCTCACAGTATACGAGGACTTCTTTTCCACCGTGCATTGGGTAACCTGTGTTCATCTGCAGGCTTCAGTTTTATTAAATAACACAGGGTCTTTTAAGTTGAATTTTTATTCTTACCTCTTAATATTCTTAGCATTTCTTCAGATATATAATAGTATCACAGATATCCTTTGACCAAAATCAGTTTTTTGATGGCAGTGCAGTTCAATATCTAAACCCTAATCCTTTGTGAAGTTGCAACAGAAGTGGCCTACATCCATCTAGCAAAATTTTAATGAAAACAAAGATATAAAAGGACAAAATCTCCTATGTAATGTCAAATAAAAGACTTAAAGGCATAGGGATCTCAGAAAAGGGGAGAGGGGGAAAAAGGGTAAGTGAGAAAACAATTAATACACAGAAAGATTGAGTTGGAGGTAATAGACGAAAAGCCAGAAAACAAATGTAGGTTCGAGCTGTTTCAGAGAAGAAAAATAAAGTGAAAAATTAAGAGACAGAAAATTACTGAATTGCCTCAAATAACACTAGGCTGCAATGCTCTGAAAAGAAGCAGCAAAATCCTGAGCTAACTCTGAAAAGGAAAATTAGGTGGGAAAGAGGAAGGGGAGAGACTAAGAAGGCAGAAGAGTAGTCTGTCTCTCTAAGTTTCCTACTCAGAGGGAATAGTCCATATGGTACGTGCTCATCCATCCTGCTGCAGTTCACAGCCTGTTGGGAAGTCGCTTTTAGTGGGATCAGCCTCTGGAGTGAACTGTTGAGAATTATAGAATAATTTTATGTGGTTATGTAATATCATAACATCATTTTCAGGTGGCCAGGGAAATGCTGTTTCTTTTTAAATGAGAGGATTTAAATTGATCTTGTTTTCTTCCTTAGCTTCACCATACATTCTTGTGCAGAAGGAACGTATCGTAATGTTTTAACAGTAAAAGTGTTTTACAGTAAGCAGGATTGACTTCATGCTAAGTAGGTTTTATTCCCTTACATTAGCTTTTGGAAACTAAAACAAACACATCAGTGATTTTATGTCATTCTCTGCAAGACAGGAAAGAAATGCACAATTAACACTGCAAGCAGCTTTAAAATCTTCTCTCCTAACAAGAAAAACAAGTAATATACCCAACAGCTCAATTTCTTACAAACTAAAGCATTTCAGCTTACATGTTTGCTGACATAATTTTTAATAATTAAAATAATTCTGAAATTGTTACCATGACCAACTCCAGAATCTGATATTGTGATACAACTGTAACTCTCGTGCTTCATACATCAATGAGAAGAGAGATAGCCTAATTTTTTTTACAGTTACAGATGGATCTTAGGTGATTTATACCTCCCCTCCTTCCAAATTCAGTATATTCCAGTTAAATGTGAATAGGACATAGAAGCCTTGATCGATATTTCTGCATTTTCCAGTTAATGGACTTTCACTAAGAAAGATTTTCAGAATGTTTTAGTGAAGACTTGAGATATGAAATATTCATTGCAGGTAGTCAAAATTGCAACCTAAAATAAAATTAAAAAAAACACCTGAAACAAACTCTTTAGCAGAAGTGTTTCTTTTAGTGTCTCTATTGTCATGCATAAATATGACATTTGAAGTGAGTACTAGAATTCAAGGTGGCTCCTTATACAGATGTTCCCGTTTTAGAACATCAGAAAAAAGAAAGGTTCTCTTTTTTTCCTGACTCTGAGCTCTGTTTAACAATTACATATTATTCACCGAAATATGGTAATATGTTCCATATGCGCTAGGGGAACAGTGTGCTGAAAATGCAGACATCATCTTCTGAAAAGAGGAAAAAGTAGCAATACTTCTAAGTAAAAGCTGTAGTGATAATGCTACCAGAGACAGAAAACATGTTCTAACAAAGTTTTGCTGGGACTAAGGCTCTGTGCAGAAAAGAGGAGACTAGTAGACTTTCAGAAAATGATCAGGAAGGTTTGATTATCAGATGCTCTGTATGAGTAGTAGATTGAGAAAAAGGTGGAGGGACATTAACAAAGCCATGACCATAGTTCTATGATTGTGGGTATTCTCATAGCACCAGGGTGGCATTAGATATCTTCCAGAGAAGAGAGGTTCTGGGGGGAATGAGGTTCCCACAAGAAAGAGGGAACCTGGATAAGTTAAATTAATGTGAAGAGAAGACTTGCCAAAGGAAACTATGCAGAATTCATCCTTGGGGCTAAACGAGCTTACTGCCTTTCCTATATGACCAAAAAATACTTGCTAAAAAGGTGAAACGCTGCTTGGTTAATTCCTTATGTGTTGAGTTAAGGACCTTTTTAATCAGAAGAGAAGAGCTCTGCTTATTCTAAAACACTTAGGGTTTGTATGCAGAGTTTTTATTATACATTTCTCTGTATTTTAAGAATTAAATGCGGCCCTTTTTTTATATTTCCCAGCTAATCTTTCAGCTGAGCTACAGCAATAGGTGAAAATTTATGAACAAAATTGTTTCATCAAAATACCACGATAAATTCCCTTATAAGAAGATTGAATATTCCCATCTTGTTAACTTACTATAAGGAAAAAAATGAAAATGAAACAAAACCACTGATTCAGATCTGTATTAAAGAAAAGACATTTTAGGGGTTCCTTTGAGAAAGAAAAGTGCAAATATTTTGGCCTTTTTATAAAAATGTTTAATTATTTTTAGAAATTACACTATAAGAATTAGATTCATTATGAATAAGAAAATCCCAGAAAGGTTTTAGTTCAAAATTATTTAAACAAAATATTTGAGCATTTTTTACTTTCCTCTTCAATATATCAAAAATGTGGGCTTTTCTGTTTCTTTCTTTCTTAATTTTTAAAAATCAGTGCCAATAGTTTTTTTAAAATTCTTGAAACATTTTGTATAGATTTACTACTTATTATCCGGAGAAAAAAAATGTAATTCACCCTAGTAGAATTATGACTGGAATAATGCTCTATAGCACTAACTGAGATGCAAATGTGAGAAGTCACTGATTAGGACCTGTATGATCTATCACTACAGTCCACCAGGATGAGGCAGTGGTGTCTTGTGGACAAAGTAATCCAGACAGGAATTGAATGTCATGAAGCAGGCAAATTATCACAATCAGAAACGCACAATGTGCTGGAACTGCATTTCCTAATAGCTTGTAATTTTTGTTTAACACTTTAATTTTTAGGGGCTACTCCCTTATTTCGCAACCATCTCTACTGCATATAAATATTTGTGTGAACACCTGATCAATAAAAGAATGTTGTTTCAAATCATAGCATATCTTTTAGCCTGAATAGAATTTCCATGGTTTACTTTTTAAAAATATTTATTAATAGCTTTGAAATAAACATTGAATCACGGAAATATTAATTAAAATGTTAATTAAATGGCAGAAGAAATCAATTTTTCATAATTACTTCAAGTGTTTTTGCTCTGCTGAAACAATTCAGTGGGGTCAACATGAGTTTGGTAAACATTTTAGCCAGACTAAAGATGTTCTTTGCTGATTAAAAGAATTCTAAGCATATGCCATTGCTCTTCCATGGTGTGCAGCCAGCCTAGGCTGCTGGCTCACTCTCAAATGTGGGGTCTGCTGGTAGCAAGGAAATCCAGCTGGGCTCTCGTGAAACTGCCTTTGCTCTACAGAAGCCAGTGCATGACCTGCCTTTAAAGGAAAGTCTGGTGGAGCAGTACTAAACAAGCTGGCTGATGCACAGACAACCTGCTAAGTCTAGGAAGTCTCCTGACTGAAAAGAGATGTGCCACTTTGTGAATTGTAGGCTTAGAGGATGGTGGAGAGAATGCTCCACCGCATTGCTATGTTTCAGATCAGTCTACCAGGGATTGCTGCAGCTAGATGAATTTGGTTACAGAAAAGTGACTTGGAGTATCATTCTACACTCAGCACTGTGGTTAGATGCTCAAGGGTATAGCTGGAATGGCTATAGCCATCCACTCTGGGCAGTAAGGGAAGGAGAAATGTCAGTGACCAGAAAGGCAAGGGGCAAATAGTAGTAAACCCTAGGTATCGATATACTGATGCATCAAAGCATGTCTAAAATATCACTTCAGTAGTGATTAGAAACAAACCCTCTTCCCTAGACCAGTGCAAGCCTGCACCAGGGATTAATAACCTAAACAAAGCCTTTAACCCCATCTAGGAAAGAAAGGGCTAGAAAGAATCATAAAATTTATCAAACAGCTCAGAAAAATTCCAGTTTATCATTTCACAGTAGCTGCACCTTGTACTGTCAGACAGGTTGTTTGAATAGTTGAAGGCATTTGTATGAACAAAACTATGAATAGTAATCAAGTATGCAGAGAATAATAAAGATGCACACATAAACCCCTCAAATTTATAAATCCTCTTCTTAAAAATCACTACTTTCAACATCAACTGCCATAATACTTTTTTTCTGGAAAAAGGTACAAGAAATCTGAAGTATTGCAATTTCCAGATCCTAAACTGCATATTGTGAACAAACTAATTACTACCCATATGACAGTGGTTAGTGCTCTTGATTTCCCTCCAATATTCTTTTCAAACTCTTGTTGCAAATCAGAGGTATAACAGTAAGCTAACACTGATTTTTAAACGTGCTATTTTAGTTTTCTCATGTTATTTCCCAAAGAGTATTTTGCCCATACAAAATATCAAGAAAGTAATGTTAGACACATCTTTACTAGAACTTTACCTTTCTCAAAGACAGTAAACTTACTAACGCAGGTTATCACAACCTGCTCTATACCCAGAGTAGGCAATGTACCTCTTCATTTTTGTGGAAGTTGGAATAAGCTACAAGATCCTTATTTCATTGAACCAAGTGTTCAGTTAGTGTTAACTGTCTGTCTATGTTTTCCATTTTTCTCCCTTGCTTTACATTCCCCCGACATGTCTCACAGGGCACTGCTTTCTTTATAATATATATTCCCTGATAACTTTCTTGTGTCCTTATGTCAGAATCCATCCACGCAGATTGCTATTCTCCCTCACAGAATACTCTACAGCCGAGTGGAAGATTTGTTCCCTATTTATTTGAGCTTTTTTAGCTGTCAGTGCTAAAGTACAATGGCTTCTAGTTGTCTGTAAATAGCTTTGTCCTTAGGGCTTGGAAGGCGGTTTATTTTTCCTGAAGCACAGCACAAATGCGATGCAGTTGAATAGACATCGTAATGTACCCGAAATGCTATAGGGCCTTCGCTATGCCAAAATGAGGACCATGAAATTCTTCTATTTCTTTTCTGCATAAATTGAGCTGATTTTTAATCTTCAGAAGAAAAACTGACTAGAGCAAAGGGAATTATATTGATACTTTCAACAGTCTGAAGAATAATAGCTTTGAGGAGTAGCATCACTCATCTGTAGCTTTTTATGAAACTGGCTTTCTTCCATAATCAGGCTGATAGACTTTTTGATAGCTACTGTGTAACTGTGTAAGCAAAACTATTAAATGTAAAACAGGAAGTAAAACCAGTCCTTCTTAAATGTACTTGGCTAAGATGCTGAATACTTCATGTGTAGAGAAGTAATTTTCAAAGGTGAGTGGTACTTCCACTTTTTAAAATTATTAATTATGCTTCATGAATTTATCAGTTAATATCATCACAGCTACTGTGTTCCCTTGTGACTTTCTTCATAAGATAATTTGGTTTTACAAGTTTAGTGGCATTTGAATACGTGTTTAACCAGAAGCTCTTGGGCCTCTGAGGGCACACTGCACAAAAACATTCTGAGTACATAATCAAGGGTGTAATGTGGATTCAGGCTTTAAGCTGAGCAATTTTCTGTTGCTTGTTGTGGTGTAGGTATCTTGTTTTACATTATGCTCTCATTCATCATATATGAACAACTTCGCAGCTGTTATTTCCTTTCAGCTTGAGCAAATCATGCCTGTGGTAGCCAAGGACAAGATTAGCTCAATAAGCACAAGTTATTTTTAAACATAAAATTATTTATTTTGCTAGAGAGAAAAAAATAATATTTATATACAACCAGTGTGTTTTTGCCGTAATTTCAGAATCAACTACCTCTGAAATGTATTTCCCTCTGCAAGTGTTCAAAAGTAACCATTTGTTGCTATGCTCAGCCTGAAATACTCCCTATATGATTTTGTGCAGTATAATCTGTATTGTTCTATACTGTCTTGTTCTCTCAGATATTTTAAAGTAACTTATTCAGGTGTTACTTTTATGTACTTTTGTTGCTGTTATTTATGGGGGTTTTGTCACTCCTGAAGACAAAAGAGAGAAAATCCCAAAACTTATTATAAATGTGATCTGGTTTATGCAAATTGAGATGTTAAACATTACAAGAGATTGCTTTTTAGTAACTCATTATAAGAATAGGGTTTTTTATTTTACTTTTCATCAGAGGATCTCAAACCACTTTACAAATAGCAGTTAGTCAAACCTTTTGATTCCTGAAGGCTCAGCACAGTCCTGAAACATTTAGCATTAGAGAATACCTGAATATTGTGTGTAATCCAAAAAAAACTTCATAGGTGTAGCTGAAGAACAAAATATGGAAAATTAGATTGTTTAAAAAGCAGTGGAAAATTTAAAGGGCAAAGGGTAACATTCCTGATTTCCTTCTTTTAAAGATAATTGTGTCTTAGTTCCTTTATTTATGACTCTGTATGTCTCAGATGCAGTAGGAACTGAAAATCATGTGTGCTATCTGTCTACAGATCTGTAAATGAAAACGTCAACACTTTAAATTATACTCATATATTAAAAGAGTAATGTAACAACATCTAGGAATGGACACTTCTATCTTTGTGAATACAAGAAATTACATTCCCATATTTATTTTTCCTTGGCTGTTTGCAATTTGCGCTCATTGAGGCTGAAATGTGGATATTCCCATGTACAAATAGTGGTAGGAAGCATTAGAAAAGCCTTTGCTACAAACTTGTCCTTCTAGTGCTGTGTTTAGCCTTTGCCTTTGTACCTCCAGAACCCCTCTCAATAGAGCCCTCTTCCCAACTCTTTTCTCAGCCTTTAAGGTAACCCCTGGAGAAGTCTTTCCTCTGAGTGGTGAGAGTAGCCTATCCTATGGTTCTTAGACCAGGTCTCCACCTAATATGCTGCAGGACCTGTAGCTAGCTGATAGTAGGACTCAAGATTTTGTAACAAATATAATTTAAGGATATTTCCACTCTACTGGTGAGTATGCCAAGTCCTGGAGGACAGCCCTATGATGAACACACACTCCAGTTCTTAAAGGTGCTGTAACAACTTTTTCCTGCCTTAGATAATGCCATCAACTCACTGCCTCTTGCTCCAAGCACTCCTTCACATAAATCTCTGTCTGCAGGAACCTGAGTCCTCTGATGTGAAAGCACTGAGCTGCTCACCTGCATGCTTTATGTTGCCATGCTCAAGCATAATGCTCTGAGAAAAAGAGTCCTTTCTTAAAAGATCTTAAAACACTAGTTAATGTATTGTGTGTGACTTACCATGGAAACACTCTTTAATTTTTATTTCACATTATTCCTTCTCTAATACCAGAAAGTAGAAATACTAGGGGCATACAAACAGGGAGGCATTATCTTGTATCCAAGGATAAATTTGAAAATAATTACTTCTGCCATAAATCTTGTAGTCCATATGGATAAGGTACAATACTGGCACTGATATCTACAGGTCCATCTGCACAGAGCCTAATTTTACTGCATAAGGTAAAGCTTTGTAAATTCAGCCATCTGTTTTCAGTGCTGTTTATTCCCCCAAACCTCTAAGTAAGGCTGGGCAATAAAGATGAAATGTAAAGAATTCCTCTATATAATATGAATTAATTAAAAAATAATATTAAAGGATTTAAAATAATATTTGAATATTTTATATAATAATTTTGGCTCCTAAAATTATTTAAAATAATAAATACATCATTTGACTATGGTAATGGTATCTGCTAAATTCTCTGTAGTCATAAAGACCTAATCCTGCTTCACCTTGCCGTAGAACACAGCTTCTCCACCAAAGCAAACAGAGTGACAGCACTGCAGAATCAGACTCCTTATGTATTTTTTTTCCCATGGATTTGCTGTCCATGATAATAATGAGGGGAAAATTTGTTTTGACTTTCCTAGTGATTTCCTTTCGGCTTTTGGAGCACCAATGGATGTTTTAAAAAATACTATCCCTCCTTCCTTTGTTGGGGAACACAGGATTATAAACATATTTGGTAGTATCTACTTAGTGGCTTGAGTACTTTTGATTAGTCCCAGACATATATATACATATATGTACATATATATATGAAAAAAATCAATTCTGTGAGACAATTCATGTATTAATAACAGGTTTGGTGCATTCCAAAAATTCAGTACATTAACAATCTGTAACTGTGAGGTGCTGGAAAACGCTGGAAGGTACTTCTGCTTTGTCTAGCTTGGGGTGAAGTGTTCAAAGCTGATATAATTTTCCAGGGGAAGAAGTAGTGATAATGTAATCACAGAAGTTCCTCAGGTAGTACTGCACCTTAATAATTCCTATTTAGAAAATATAAATCTACATAGTGAGCCACATCTCCTGAGGCCAGTTTATCTGAAGTATCTGTATTGTTTGAAGACAATGAAATGAAAGCCATATTCAGTTACGTTTGAGCATTCAGTTCTGTTATTGATCCTGCAGAACCTGAAAAATTTCATCAAAGGAAGCAAGGCTTCAAGGCACCTTGGAGATCATTGAGAGAATATGAGGTTCTACTATCACTCTATTCTTATTTTTGGTTTCGTTTTTCTGTTTTTCTCCAAATAAAATCAGAACAAATACTGAAGAAAAAGAAGCAGGAAGATTCTAATCTGGAGGCAGCTCAGACTTGTCAGGCTGAAAAGTAACAAGTAATATGTTACTGGAGAACAGGTAACACGTCCTAAACATTTATTCTTGTCATTGTTTTAGAATCAGATTTTCCCCAAATTTTTGATTCCTACTGTCTGCATGGCTGCTAGTGGTCACTAGACACCCTGCCTGGACAAAGAATTGTATTTATTCTTTGACATATTCAACATCTTAAGGGTCTTTTCCAACCTAAATGTTTCTATGATTCCACATTGGGAGGTTGGAACTAGATGATCTTCAAGTTCCCTTCCAAACCAAACCATTCTGTGAGTCTATAATACTGTATGTATTTGTGTTTTCATACAAACTCCCAAACCACTGACAGTTTAAGTTAGAAGCTAAAATCTATGGCCATCTCTTTAATTCAGTAAACACATATTCAAAATAGCTGGCTGCCAACAGTGACTTAGGCACTGGTGATGTACTAGTTAAATGTTTAAACTAATAAAGATCAATCCAGGTGCCCTGAATAGGTGTGTTTTAACTTGTGCCCTGAATTATTCTAACTTAAATTACTATAAATACAAGACTGATGGACGGCTCTTTCATTTAAGATTTGTATGTGTTTCTTCTCTTGATAAATCTTTATGAACTGTTGCTGGTTTTGAGTTTAGTAAAAAAAATTTATTTTTGCTTCCACCTTGCTCTGGTGTTTATTAAAGGTGACTCTAATTTGTCTATCTAATATTGGGAATTAACTCTATTTCTGTGAGTATGATAATCCTCAATGATGAGTTCATGGGACTCTACAAGAGAAGCTTAACTCCTCTACCTAGCTCACCTAACGTGCAGCAACACATACATCCATGTAAAATGCATAGCCTTGTTTTGTGAATTGGTGATGAAAAGATCTTCAAGCAACTAGAAGTAATCAGGACAGCCTCTTGGTATGTAGCAAGGTACCTGGGAAACATTCTGAAGCTCCAGGTGTCGCACAGGAATGTGTGTGATACACCTGAAAAATTTTGCTGAACAATTTGAAGCAAAAGTAATTACCAGCCCAGGCTAAGCCTCTCTTCCATAGAAGACAGAGGACTCCATAAAAAAAAAAAGTTTTAAACAGTGGCTTCGTGTACTGACTTCTTCCGCTTTGGTAAGGTAAATGTCCAGTGTTTCTTCTGCATTCCAAGTTTTCATTTCACACAAGGAGCTCCATGAGACAAGTTCTCTTATAAGCAAATGCAAAATTCTTGTTTTTTAAATTGAAATTAAGATGCGTGGAATAAAACTGGGAAGAATTTAATCCTCAAAGATTTACAAGTACTTTCATGCTAGATATCAGTTTTGTATAAATAAATTGGTGACTGTGTTGAACAGCTATGCACCTGTTTTTATAATGTTCCTAAAATTATAGCTTGTAACGTAAGTATTTACAAATTTCACGTCTATTTTCCTTTGATTATAAAGATGCTAGTTTTAAAAATTTTAATAAGTACTGTTTGATGATCAACAAAGTGGAGAGGAACTAATTATTCCTTTTCAGTTAACCTTCTCTGGCATGTCATCTCAACAGGTACCACTACAATCAGCTGCTTCTAAGCCTCATGAGCTATAAAATGTGTTAATCATAGCCAGAAACTAAGTGTTTCATATTGGAAGAAGAGCAGGCAAATCTCATTGTAGATAAATACTGTTAATAGTTTTTTAAGTCAGTCCATTCCTGCAGCACAAAACAATTCAGTATGGAAGAGCTGGAAAAATGTCTAAGAATGTTGGACTGTGCTTTAGAGTACAAAGGTTAATCTTTAATTCAACAGGTGGCTGGTAAAAAGGTGTAAACCTTGTAAAGTCAACACTGTTAGTTTTAAATAGAAGTTATCACAAACTCAGAATCTCTACCACTGTTCATTAATCACTAGGCACCGAGGTGTAATTTCCATACAAAGACCTACCACATCTGTCCCCTCATCTGCTCTATACATGAGTCATTGGTTTTTCAAATTTATGAAATGAAGAAAATCCATTAATGTTCTGCAGTCAGATAAAAGGTAAATGCTAAAGTCCTTTAAAAACAATCTCAAGTACTTTGACTATTATAGTCCCAATATTTACAGGTTATTTAAGTGAAGTTGCTGCAGGAGACTCATCAAACTTCTGTCAGCTAAAAACCAATTGTTATGTCAATGGAAAGTGATGAAATTTCCCTGAGGGGCTAAGGCAATTTAGAAATAGAGTTGCAGTGAATATCGTGAGTGACAAATGTAAAGACACATCTTCTGTTTTGGCCAGTTTCTATGGATAATAGCATCCCAGAATCAAAGTCACATTTAATCAATTAGCACTGATTTTGTAAGCAAGTTAATAAGAACAAAATATTATCTCCTAGTTTTATCTACTGAAAATGCTATTGCAAAACCATTATTAAACTCTAATATTCAGTGTTCACTACAAGAACAGATTTTAAATCAACATCAGTAAAATTGATGTCTTGCATTATGCATATAAATAAAAACTTATTTTTTCTAAGGTCTGACCTAATGACTGTATATTGTTTAATAATGTAATATTTACACGTTGGGGGGTTAAATTTGCAAGCAAAATCTATTTTAAAATATTTGTAAATACATTTTCTAGAATCCTGGGTAGACTGAGTAGAATTTAAAGAATGCATCAGTGCAATTAGTAACAAGTTCAATCAAATCTTTTACTGTATCAAGTTACTCCTTCTGCCAAATTATGTGAAAGTTTTGAACTACCCTACTTTAAACAGACTTTGTTCACACAGTCCTAGTAGTACAGCATGCAACTAAAATAAACAAATGAGAAATATACAATAAAAATATTTAAAAATATATTTTTCTTCTTCTTGCCTTTTCATAAAGCATAGGATTTTAAAACTAGTTACCTTGCCAAAATCTGTATCTACTGCTATTGGTGTGTTATAGAGTAGCAAATGGACTTAAAACTTTGGTCATCCTTTTTGGGTCAGACATGCTTGACACCAATCCAAGCCAATCTCTCCAGTCCTTGGGATATATAAATTAGAATAGTTTTAAATAATTTTTTTTAATAAATTGAAGATACTTGTATAATATTTTAAAGTTATTGATATTTAAAAAGTAAAACTGTATCATGCATATAGTTTGGGTCATCTATAGTCAAATATGTTTCTAATCTAACAGCTGACAGCTTTCTAATTTCTTTAATATGATCCTCATACTTTAATATGTTTTCTTCTTCATGCACAAAATGTTAAACAAGCCATTTTTTGCCAATAACTTTAGCAAATTCTTTGACTTGACTAATGAATCAAACAAATCCTACTATATTGATAGCTTGGGAGCATCCAGAGGAAAAAAAAGGTGTAGATGATGTTTGCTTGGGAACACTTATAGATCCTAACGGGTTTTCTGCGGGGCTCAGGATCTGTCATGTCAGATATATGTATATCAAGTATTTGAATCTTTTGTCCAACTAGTTAGGAAAAATATAAACATTTGTAACAAACTAAAGCGTTCAAAAATTGAACCTAATTGACTTAGCTTATATATCTATTTTTGGGAAAGTTGAACCCTGTTTCCAGATCACATTGATTGTAGTGATGAGCTCCATTGACTACAGCTTAGGGCAGGAGAAACTTGCGTGTGGACATCTATCTGTCACAAACTGCCCTCAGTTCCCACCTTGCTCCACACTAGTGGTATTAATAAGGAGAGGAAAGGAATTTAACTGTGTTGTAAACTTACATTAAAGTATGCTTCCTTTTGGTGCACCTATCCTGACAGCTTGAATCCATGGTAAGCACAAATCTGAGACTCTGCTCCTTTACCAAACACTTGAGTGGAAAAAGGAAATACTGAGTGCAGTTATTCTTACTTCTTGCACGGAAGGGTGAACAAAACCATAACCTAGTTTATTGCGAATTACTATAATGGAGTGATATTTTGCTGCTGTCTAAGGTGTATTGCTAAATTAAATTTCTACAATAATGATGTTTACTTTGAAGCAACATGAAATTAACTCTTTGGTTTTATGTAATGAAAACATTCCATATCAATTGGAAAGGCATAATTGATGGCTATTTTATTTAACCTCTATCATTTCAATAATATATATAAACTATAAGCAGCAAGGGACCAGAAGTAATTTTATACAGGATACCCAGAAACAAAGCAATAATAATAATAATAATAATAATAAAGTTAGAACTGAGTTTTTGATCTTGGAAGGCCATAATTTAATTTTTGATATTGGAAAATTATTATTTAGAAAACAAAATATAGGAAAATATGCAAACAATATATAATATAAATGAATAATCTGTTTTGCTGGGAATGCTGTTGTAAAGCAAACAGTTTTGGTTCTATGTACCTGGTTATAACCCCCAAATTAACCTTGAGCTGAATATTTATGTTTATTGCAGTCCTATTTTGGAAACAGAGAATTTTAATTCATTAAAAATATGCAAAAAACCCCAGTTAATTTATTTGCTGTGACAGGACCACTTGATGTTGCTAGATTTTGTACCTACAGAAATATTTCAAATGAGCAGCTTTAAGTACTGTTACCGTATAAGGTATCAGTACCAAAGGAAAACATTATTTTCTCAGAGATGCATTGAACTTCATGTTTTTATTGCAATAGTTAGTTAACACAGACTGGGAGTTCTTAAAACCAAACATCAGTATTGAACCAGAAACCATGTTATAAATCTTCCATACTTTAGCTAGAGTGCTAGTAATCAAGCTCAACTCAGTGCAGGTGCCTATGGGTGAAATTCCATGTTCTTTCCTATATAAGAAATTAAATAATTATTTGCCTTCAAATAAATAGATCTTTAACAGCAACAGTTCATTTTTCACTAAATATTTATTTTTTAATTATTAATTTTATTAGTTTATAATACAATTTTTAAAATATTTTTCTTTCAACCAGAAATTCTAGCTTTTGACCATTAGATGATGTTTCCACATTCTTGAAGAATCAAAGAACAGCAAAACCAATGTCTGATAACTTTTTATCAATGTCTGTAGAAGCTGAGATTTGGCAAGAAAATAATACCTCTGAGTAGGCAAGCTTTTGAATTTTTCTTGCTTATTCATTTATTTATTTGTAAATTATCCATCTATTAAAATAGTATTTCATATGTCTGGTGAAGCTGACATAGAATAGTAGCAATATTCTGAAAGTTAGTTGTCCATATGCCTTGTTGAAGCTTCTTTTTAGTATAGAATTTGATTCTGATTCAATAATATTTTTTACTAGAAAGTAGTAATGGCTCTGTAGCTTTTTGGTGATGGGTGTACTATATTGCCTGCTCTCGTGTGTGCTTCCATATCCTGTTCGTGCATCCTGTTACAGTGTGTTTTGGAGTTATGCTTGGTGCCAGTTTTCCCACTGACATGTTTAGGACATGAGGGAAATAGAAAGATTTTACCAAGGGTCATAAACATCTGGTTATGAAGGTCTGTTAACCATGATGTAAGACTCTGCCCCTGATAGAAAGTGCCTGACAGAAACGCAAACCCCCTGATAGAAATGCAAATATATATATATATGTTTGCAAATAATCCCAACTGACTAATTTGTTTTGTAGTTTTTAGTTTTGACTACGTTATTGACTATTTGAAGAGCAAAATTCTTAAAAAATAGCAGCATCCCCACAAAGGAAAACATAATAAACACCCAAGCTGCTGCATATATGAAGGAAAAATTCACAGTCCTACAGAATGGCTGAGGTGGGAAGAAACCTCTAGAGGTCATCTGGTTCATGTCCTCTGCTCAAGCAGGGCCACCTAAAGCCAGTTGCCCAGGACTCTGCCTAGACAGCTTTTGAGTATCTCCAAGGAGGAAGACTCCATGACCTCCCTGGGCAAATTGTTCAGTGCTCAGTCACCCTCACAGTAAATAAGTATTTCCTGATGTTCAGATGAATCCTCCCGTGTTTCAGTTTGTGCCCATTGCCTTTTGTCCTGTCACTGGGCCCCACTGAAAAGAGCCTGGCTCTGTCCTCCTTTCACCCTTCCTTCAGATATTGATGAGATTCATCCCTGAGCCTTCTCTTCTCCAGGCTCAACAATCCCAGCTCTCTAATCTCAGAGAGCAGATGTTCCAGTCCCTTAGTCATTTTAGCGGCCCTCCACTGGACTTTCTCCAGTACCTCCACTTCTCTCTTGTACTGGGGAGCCCAGAACTGGGTGCAGCACTCCAGGTGTGACCTCACCAGTGCTGAGTAGAGGGGAAGGATCACCTCCCTTGACCTGCTGGCAACAGTCCTCCTAATGCAACCCTGGATACAATCAACCCTCTTCATGGCAGGGCTACATTGCCCTGAGATAAGTAGTCAAGAATGGCTGTATATGTACTCACTTCACAGAACATTTCTCTGGCTTCTTCTCTGGTCCTAAAATATAAGTATTCACCTCTCCTACGAAGACAGGCTGAGAGAGTTGGGTTGTGCAGCCTGGAGAAGAGAAGGCTGCGGGGAGACCTTATTGCGGCCTTTCAGTACTTAAAGGGGGACTACAAAGAAGAATGGGGGCAATCTATTTAGCAAGGCCTATTGTGACAGGACAAGGGGTGATGGTTTTAAACTAAAGGAGGGTAGATTTAGACTGGATATAAGGTAAAAATATTTTCAATGAGGGAGGTGAAACACTGGCACAGGTTGCCCAGAGAGGTGGTAGATGCCCCATCCCTGGAAACATTCAAGGTGAGGTTGGATGGGGCTCTGAGCAACCTACTCTAGTTGAAGATGTCCCTGCTCACTGCAGAGAGGTTGGACTAGGTGACCTCTAAAGGTCCCTTCCAACCCAAACCATTCTATGATTCTATGATTCTATGGGCCTATGATCTGTCTAGATTTTCAGATGAAAGTCTGAAATAATCCTTGGGCTACATGAGAAACCATAAAAGAGGGGTATCAGCAATGTATGGATGAGGGTATGTCTCCATGACTTTGGGGTTTGCAAAAGGACATGTCATGTTTCAGAGTGAAAAGCCTGCTGGGGCAGTGCTGAGAAATGCAAGAGATGAGAGAGCCAGGCCTGGTGCAATCTCCTCCTCACCACCTTATAGAAATAACCTCACTTGTGCTCAGTGTGTGCCAGAGCACTGAAGTCTAGCTGGCACTGGGTGAAAACATGCCAGCAAGAACATGATCAAAAAAACAGTATGTGTGACAACAGCTGCTTAAGGCCATATCACAATCCCATGTTATTCAGTTGTAGGAATATATATTGAGATATTAATATTACTTATTCAGACATTAATAATACAAATTTAATTGTAGAAATGCCTTTAAGCACACCTTTGTGTTCACCCTTAATGCTTTTTCACATGCTTAGCTTTAAATTTTTGCTTTGATATCCATGATACTGAGGCATGTACCTAAAATCAAGGATGCATATGAATGCCTTTCTAAGGAGACACTTTGCTATATTTGGCCTGTTATTTATGTTGCGGTGGCAGTTCCCAAGCTCACTTGGGGTGCTTTGCAGGTGTGTGTGAATCTTTCTGCAAAACAAGGAAATGAGGATAAAAGGCTGACAGCTTTCTAAGGCAAATAAATCAACAGCATTAGAGTGAGGACATAAGACTGGGTATTTTCAAGGCTTCTTTTGAAGGAGACTTTGGTTCTGGAAGCATCTCATCTCAGCCAAGTAAAAGACAACTTGCTCAACCAGGGTGTATAATGTAAGAGCACAGGGTTTGACAAGCTGACTGGGTAAAAATCTTTCCTTCAATCTTTGAGCTCTTGTAGGATAAAATCTACCCATCTCCACAAGTGCAAGAGAGGAGTAGCCTCCCAGGGAGAGGGAGCCAGCTGCGGCCGGGCAGCTGGTGAGTGCTGCAGGACACTGACAGCACAGGTGGTGTGAGCTGTGTGCTGATACACCTGCAAGTGCCTAGGCATGTGTCCTGTCCACTCACTGTTTACTGGAGTCCAGGAGATTGCCTCTAGCTTACTTGGAAAATAGAAAACTTGAATGGTGACATTCCACCTCTTGCTGTGTAAGCATAAAAAAAGAAACAGCACCCAATTTTATTCTATTTATTCTATTCTACTAAGACAGTTTTCACATATTTTCATGGGTGGCACAACTATTCATACATTGAATTGATCATGGTAATGCCTTTCTGCACTGACAATTGATACAAATGAGATAAAAAAGAACATTTAGTCATCAGATGATAACTTCTGTATTTAAAATTCTCTCCTAAATTAAATGGGACAATAACTGTCAGGAATTAATACTGAAGGGGACTAAATCTGTAGCTGCCATTATGTGATAAAAATACCCTGCCACTATACACATCTACTAAATCCACAACTTGTATTAGCTTTGAGGAATTATATGACATGTGAATGGACCGCAGAATCAGGAAACATCCCCCCCAAAATGTAATAAGCTTCATAATGTGTATACACAAATAAAATTTAAAATAAAATTTAAAATAAAATAATGGGAAATACAACAAAATGTAAGTTGTGGACACCAGTACAGAGCTTTCTGCTGAGCTCCACAGCTGCAAATAGTGTCAGAGTGGATAGTCTACCACACGCTGAAGACAATATTATCTTCCCTGACTTCCACCAAGTAGTCTCACACTCTTTGAGCAGCACATAGAAATCTGTGAATATGGAGATTAATTGCATTGCCCAGGGAAATACATCAATCTAACTTGTGAGAAATATGTTCTGGACAAATAGTTGAATGTCATATGAACATTTCTTGAGTTTTGAGTGTATAATACCATTTAATTATTTTTGAATTATGAACTTAATTATTAATGTAATGATTCTGTGATGCAGAATATTGGGTTTTTATAATATGAGATATTATTTATTTCCAGTGGCAAGTTTTTACAGACATGTCCTCTGCAGCATTTACATTGTGATTTATTGATGTCTTTAATCCAGATGCTGAAAGAAGTGGACGAGCCCTCTGCCTAAATGTAGACGCTCATTCCTTTTTTTTTCTCCAGTCATTAGTGCTGAAATTGGTATCCATGTAGCTGGACAGTGAACCAGGCCAGGAACAGTTCTAAGTTAAAACTAACCCAGCAAAAAGGGGGTGGGGGGAAGGTTAATTTAACTTGGTTCAGTTTGTTGTCTGGCTCCATAAGTGTTTTTGCTGGCTTAAGAGAAGGGGAGCAAGGGACTGCTGAGGAATGAAGAGTGAGGGTAAGGTTAGAGACTATACAAGTTTATACAAGCTTCAAGTGTTCAGCGATCCATTGTGTTTATGTTGGTAATCTGTTCTGAGTCCATCTCAGCTATGCAATTTCAGAACAAAAAACGTTTTTAAAACTGCAGATTTTAATTAGAAAATTACTAGAAGGAAAAACGGCATAGAATGAATCATACTGTGACACTGAAGTTTTGTCTATATTGTGTGTGTATTTTTTTATCCAGCTGTGTTAGCTTACATTAGCTAACTGTATCTTCCTCTCCTTAAAAGAAATTGTCGTGTGCAAATCATTTCAGGAAAAAAGGCAGTCATCAGTAGAAGGAAATGTATTTCTCTTAATGCAAAGTATTACTGTTTTATGATAAGAGCTATAGAGTTTAGCTCATTATATATAATACAACTCTTAGAAATAAAATAGTGGTATTTTTTTTGAGATAGGCTGTTCACATATAATTTAAAACATAAATGACTGGATAATACTGAAAGATGAATCAAAGACAAAATACTGTTCCTGCTATTTAAGGCTGTATTCATGCTGCAGAGGGAGACTGAGCATTTTTTTTTCTAAAGTGAAATAAAAGTGCATTTTTTAAAAGCAGGAAAAAAGAACTTGGGTCTGGGAGATATCTCTTTGATCCTGAAGTTCCAATGCCTTGTCACAGCAGACAGGAGCATCATATAATCCTATCTGAAAAGGTATCAGGTTCCTACATCAGCTCACTGCTTTCCTGCTTGAAAGTCTTTACCAGAATCTCACTCCTTTAATAGTCAAAACCCTCCAATTTTTCAACTCAAGTTAATTCAAGTGACCAATTAAATTATATGACTAGAGAATCCACATTTGTTTGTCAATGTCTGGATTACCTAGGAACTTGAAAATCTCATTTTATCCCTGTTTTGCTGCCTTTAAGATATATTCTTAATAAAGAAAGGTAATGCAACATGCCATGATAGCATTAATTGCTAATTCTGGCTTTCCAAAATGAGGCTTCACTTTGCAAGCTGAAGTAGTAGTCTAAAATGGCTAAAGGTTCCCGTCCTTTCACTAGCTTGGTGGGATGTTCAGTGGAGAAAGGCACGGGTGGATTTTCTTTAGCAGAAACACCTGCAGTTGGCTTTGACAGTAGACCTACTTCTTTCTATGTTGTTTATGTCTTTTGTGGTCAAGTGGTGGATGAGGTGCTGACACAAAGATATGACAGATGCATGTTTGAATTTTGCTCATTTTTGAATTGGTAAGAAAGACTTACCAAGGAGCATTCCAAAAGTCAATAAAGATGAGACTACATTGTTTTGGTGGGAGGTAGGAGTAGAGCCAGGAGCTGTGGTGTGCTCCTTGGCCTTGGGGTCAGCCGATAGTCTATGGTCCATTTTATTACCAACTATATATAAACATAGTCAAATGAACTTGGCTGTAAATTTTGCTCCTATTCCCAGACTGGTGAAGAAGCTCACTTAGTTTTTGTTTTCTAGACCATACACGCTATTCCTCTTTATCTTGGTTTTATAGGGACTCACATGAACTCATGTCAATGGTGTATATAATGTTACACAGTTGCAATCCCTGTCACAATGAGAGTTGGTTGATGAACTGGTGTGCTTGGTGAAAAATAAACATCTTTTTTAGCTACAACATCATAGCTGTATTTTCTCAAATAGCGCACAATAGTTCGTGAATTCTGTGCTTGTGGAATGCCTTGCAGAAATCACAGTTTCTTTAGAAAAGTTAGCTCCTTAGAAGTGATATGATTTTTAAAAACAAATACATAGTTACTTCAGTGTTTTGTTAAATTTCCTAATAGCTGGCTATTAGTGTGGCAAATCATCTAGACTTATTTCTGTCACTTAATAAAATATTCGAAATTTTGTAGTCTAAAGATTTGCAAAAGCATACAATAACTTCTGTTTACCAAGATGAAAGTTAAAACCTCTGTCACTGTGAACACTCCTGACAAAAAGTACTGTTCTGATGTTTGTGAAGAGCAAACAAAGTTGTGGGTGTAATGGATGTCCAATTTACATATAAAATTTATCCTCTATTTGCAAAATTATCTTTGAATAAAAAGTATGTTGCTCATAAGACCTACTTATGTTTCAGGTGCAGCCATATCTTCATTTTCTTATTCAAGGGTCTTGGTTTTGTGTTTCTATGTGACAGTAATCCTATAGAAACATACTACGTACTGCTGCCAAATCATTTCATCTAGGTTGAAGGAGTGGTTAGAATTCTGTCCTCTTAGGACAAGCAATGTTTGGTACATTCAAAATATTGTGCTTTGAACTAGAATAAACGTTACTTGCTGCACAAGCAGCACCGACATTGTGAGGTGAAATAAAGCTTCCTTTCTCTTCTGTATTTATGTCAGAAGTGGAATCAACAGCAGTAATAGCAGCAGGCCTATTCATGATACTGGGAATATGACTGAAATTTTGTGGCAGAAAGTAAGTATAACACGTAGCCAAGTTTAGCCAACTGATACTGACTCACTAACTTGCACTTCAGCACTTTTCCTCACTTCTGAGATAGACATTTAATTTTGAAGTGGTTTGAAATGTTCAGTCAGAAAAATCACAAATTCTCAAGTAAAACTGTTCCAGCAAAGATTTTATACTGTAGAATTCATCAAGAAAAGAAAGAGGTTCCCAACTGATACTGCTACTCTTTCACTGTAAGCCCCCAGTTTATCTTTTTTTTTCTTCTTCTGTTTTAGACAGAGGAAAGAACATTCTGTGCTGCTGGTACTGTTGCACTTTGCAGACCTTGCCTGTGAGTGTCTACAGCTGTTAAAGCTTCACATCTGTTGTTGGTAGTAGTGCTGGAGAGTGAAGATTTAAGTGGAGCCCTGCTTTTGTGGGTCACCAGGGTCTGAGGTGCCTCATTCTCAATGGTGTCTGCTACAAGAATGTGGTTCTGAAACCATCTATCTACCTCCACCTCGGTTCCATTAATACTGCACAGCCTTTTACTTGTTTCCTGCAACTCGGACACCTGACGCAACAGATCATCAACCTGTGCACACCTTGTGCAGGTACTTACCTTTACACCAGAAGAAGGGTCCGGGCACTGGTTGCAACCTACTGCCTGTAGTGAAGCCTCCTTCATTACCAGTTTCAGCTGGGTGGATGCATTAGAAATCTCTGGGGCTTTCTCCATAGGAACACTGGTTTTAGTTCTGAGGCAAATGCCCACCATTTTGGCAGAGACCTTGAGCAGTTCCCTGGGGTGTGGGCCTATGAGCAGGGTGCACTGCCCTTCCTGCACACCTGTCCGTGCAAACTGCCATGGCACGCCCTGGCTGACGTGCCATGCCCTCTTTGTCTGCCCTGGTCACTCATGCTCTCTTGGACCATTTAAATCTCCCATAATGACCAAGTCATGTCAGCCTCACTTGCGAGAGCTGCTGGGACCTGCTATTCCTCAGGTTTCTCTGGCTCTGGAACCCCGTTGTCCACCCCAATCTAGCACCCAGACATGGAACTTAGTGTGGCTGCTGCTGCATTCCCTGCCAACTCCCTGTATCCCTTGGAGTTACAAGAATGGTGTACTCAAACTCTTCTTGGCAGTGGTGGTTGTAGGGAGTCAGCAGCCACAAGCAGTATCTTGGGAGGTTCAGGATGCAGACTGGGAAAAAATCTTCACTGTGAGGGTACTTCAGCTTTGGAAAAGGTCTTTGAGGGAGGCAGGGAGTCTCCTTCCTTGGGGCTTTCAATACTTAACTACACAAAGCCATGACTGAGTCGGCAACGAACACAGCAGTGGCAAAAGCAGGGTGTCAAGAGGATGGGTCTGGTCTCTTTTCAGTGGTGCCCAATGACAGGACAAGGGGCAGTGGGCACAAGTTGGAGCACAGGAAGTTCCACCTAAACATGAGAACTTCTTTCCTGTGAGGGTGCCAGAGCAGTGGAACAGGCTGCCCAGAGAGGTTGTGGAGTCTCCTTCCCTGGAGACATTTAAAACCTGCCTGGATGGATTCCTGTGCCCTCTGCTCTAGGTGTCCCTGCTCAAGCAGGGGGATTGGGCAAGGTGATCTCCAGAGGTCCCTTCCAACCCCTACCATTCTGTGATTCTGTGACTGAATCAGTCTAGTTCTGTCAATGGTCCTGCTCCATGCAGGAGAAACAGATGAACTTTTGCTTGATTATGGTCCAAAGTAGGCCATCTTCAGAGATAATTCCAATTAATGTTTCTGTGATTTTACAGAATAGTTGAAATCCCAAGCACAACATGCAATACATAAAGGATTTGTTTAGTCCTCTCAAATGTCTATCTCAGTATTTCCAACTCAGTCCATCTAAATGCAGATTTTGGAATTTCAGAAAGTACTGGTATGGATAGTACTTGAATATTGCAGCCACATCTTTGTTCTTGATTATTGTTTGATCTAACCATGTTTAAATCAATTTTAGCAGATATGTTACCAAATATTTCAAAGGTTTCAGGGAGGTACACAGAGACGAAAATATATCATACCTAGAAGAGAATAAGTGGATATTAATTTCCACCTAGTGTTTGACTCACAAGAGCTAGACTTTCATGTCTAAGACAGCCAGACCTGTATGTTAATCAGTCAAGAGAAATGAGCAGCTTGTGAGGGTATGCTGGCTTTCCTAAGATAGTTGTCTAAGATAGGGCACATGAATCACCTTCTGAAAATGCTGATTTCTGTTCATTATGCAGTTTCCAATATGACTCAGACATAAAGCTTTTGAACACCTAAACTAGGGCACATGAACACAGGGCTTGACACTGTGACTGAAAATATATTTATTTTATACAACAGAGCATTAGAAGAAATCAAGTAAGCTTACAGCTTAGCATCCTAATTCAAACCTTCATAACCTCAATATTATGTTTTGGGATATCTTATGCCAGTGCATTACTTTTAAACACATCAGAAAGGGGCTTTAAATTATTACTATGTTTGGAGGTACAAACACTTCAAATCATTTCACCTGCTTTGATGCTGAGGTTTTTTTCATATGATGTATATAACAGAAATTCAAAAGAAAAAATAAAAGGGGAAAACTTAGTGGCTTAAACTGGCATTATACTATGTAAGCATATAGTGTATACTAATAGCAACGGTTAAAAAGAGTAATGCTGACGACAACTCTGTTTTGTGACAAAGCGTCTTGCACATTTCTTTGCCTAAATCCAAGTTAAACTTTCCCTTGATCAATTATTCAGCAGACCTAATAAAAGGAAGAATTCTTTACGTATTCTCATTCAACTGTAATGCCAGCAACCTTGATCTTCATAGTTATCTTTTGATGACTTGGTCAGAGGCACAGCAATGCATTTAGATTTTGATTGATATCAACATAAGCAGTTTAGTCCTAAGATTTTGATTGTTACGCCCATCAGACCTCTGAGATACAAAAGATGACATGATAATATCTAGGCTGAAACATACATCATGGAGGCAATGTTGAGTTATATGAGAAACAATGAACATTTGATCTTCATGAAGACAACAGCCTGACAGGTCAAGAAGAATTGTGAAAATGAGAGTCACTCGGCCATTTATGCTGTGCTCTAATAAATCCATTCACTGCACTGGAATCAATCACTCTCTTTAAATCATCAACGTGCATCTTAGCACTCAAGTAATGCACATCTATAATACAGCTATAGAACAGTCAATCCTGGTCTAGCTAGGTGAAAACCAAGTTTAAATAGTATTTGCTGATTCCTGTGGAGTTAAAGATAATTTTGTTGCGGTAGTGAAGGCATAACTGAAACTGAAATAAATTTCTAGGTATTCTTGCTTGGTCAGTATCAAAATGACTTTTAAAAATTCTACAGGGTCCAACTCTAGTTATTATTCTATGTCTATTATACCAGACTACTGGAAGTTTTCAGAGATCTTCAGGATTATAAATCCAAACCTGAAGTGAAGAATATATAGGCCCTGCTGCCTAATGAAATCTGTTTTCAGACTGTGAGTACAGGTTTTAGTCCCATTAAGAAAATTTTAATGCAGATCTCAGTGTATTGTACTGGCATATCTCATATGTGTTAGATAGACATTTGGCATATATATGCAAGTGTTGCAAAGTTTGGCAGCTGACAGAGCAAAAACACCAGAATAAGGCAGTTTGTTTTGATTTTGACATCAAACAGAAAATTGACATTTGCTGTACCTTAGCCATCTGGGGAATGAGGTACTGCTAATAGAAGAAATACAACTAAGGCTGTTTAAAGAACTGCACAGCAACTAGTGTAAAAGTATAAACCTGTGAGGTACATCTATCACTGTTTATTGATTCCTTAGAGAAAGATTTACTCCCAGTGCTTCTGGATTGAACTTCTGATTAATATAAAATGCCTTGGTCACATTTGCTGAACATTTTCGTATTTCCTTTTCAAGTGTTTGGTTCTCACAGTTTTAGCGTTTAGGTCTATAACCATAGATTTGGGGACAATGGATTTAGTATTATATGGATTATATTACACTGTTGTTGTTATGGCATGTCTATTATTGAATTAGTGTAAGTATTATTTTTGTATGTAGAATCCTATCTAGGTGAGCAGCTCATTCTGTGAGGGACAGTAGGGGATGCTCATAAGCAAAAGAGAAATCCTGGTGGACTTAGAGTCACATAAAAAAAGCAAGAAGCAATTTCTCACCAATTAATTCAGGAACATAATGAGAATTTTTGATAAAAAGAGAAAAAATAAGAGCAGGAACATAAATATAGACTTAATGTGTCTATATTTTTGTAATAAAGAATTCTGTTGAAGTCTACAGTGTTTTCGAGATGGAGTCAGCGCTGCACTGCACAGAGCAGAGAACAGGATACAAAAGTATAAGCTAACAGATCTGCATCTGGAAACCTCTGTCATTACCCGCTCTGTCAGAACAGCACATTAACCTCTTCTAAGATTCAGGGTGGGATAACATAAGAGGAAAAATAGTTAGAAGACTAGCAACCTAAAAGAAGTGGCAACTGGCTGAATGGTGCTCTTCAGAAAGGGAACAGTGCACAGAACAAAATGGGCCTAGTAGCCTTTGTAAGAAATGAAATAACCTGTGGGTCTAAAGGACAGAGCAGGTGGAGCACAAGAAAGAGAATTTCACCCAAAAGAACCCAACCCCTTTTTTCTTCCACAAGGAGGAGACTATTTCTGAACATTTTCTCATAAAAGGAAAGAGGAAGACAAGGCCTGCTGCAAGAAAGAGATTTAATAAGGCTTCATGAACAAAAGATAGCTCATTCCCCAAGGGGGAAAAAAAAGTGGTCGAGGACCATACCTTCTTAAATAAAGAAAACAAGTTTAGTGTATCTTTGTTTCATCAATTCAATCATAGAAACACAAAATTCAATAGGAATTGCATTATTTTTTTTCATTCTCTGTCTTGCCCAAATAAAAAGGTGCCATTTGCCTTAACTGCAGCCCTTGTTAGTATATATCTACCCTTATTATAAGATGTAGCTATATACACAGATGAGAAAGGTTAATGCACAGATTTTAGCAAGTGAGAACATTTTCCCTTCCTGCCTTGCAGCTAGCAGAAAGATTTCCTTTACGAAACTTACTCAGCCTCCAAGCTTGTGGCTGCAGAGTTCCAATACATTTCTAGTGATCTTAACACATACTCTAAATTAAAAATATCAAGGATTTTCATTCAAAAATGCCTAGTAGAGGTTACTTGCAAGGACTATTTTTGCCTTATTTTACTACTCAGTATTATTTTAGCAAATAACTGGTGCAAACAGGAGGGAAAAGAGATTTGCCTTTTATGGCCTTGTCTGGCTGATTGACTGGTAAGTGCTGTTGAAATGTGCTGTGTTGACTTCATGAGTGAACTGATCAAACGCAAATTGTCAAGTCAGTTGACATTTCCTGTTCCCATAGCTCTGACTTCCAGCCACGACAAACACCGTCACTGTATTGCCTGAGCTTTACCTTCACCTTGTCAATGAAAAAGGATTACATAAGTTACTCTTGCTCACCTACTATGCTATGGATCCCTGATAAGTGAGAGACGTGTTGGTGGTGGCAGAAGACCCCTCGCATCTCTGTGATGGCATGTGAGTCTTACTTCTAATTAAATTCCTGACTAAAACCATAAGTTGTTGCCTATCTGCACAATGAAAGAGAAAGTGAAAACCCTGCCAATCTCCTGCTTGCATTCAGCACAGGAGTGTCCTGTCACACTGGCAGGTGGTGGTGGTGGGCACACCTTGCTTTAGAGAAAGGCTGGATGACAGTTATTTCTCCTTTAGAATTAACTTAACTTGTAGGGTAGTCAAAACTTCATTTCTTTAATAATATTGGAGGAAGCACACTCCTAGAAATTCTGGGAGATTTTGCACTTTCTGGAATGGTGATTAGTCTGTATTTTACTGAATGTGAGTTAGTGCCCTGAAGGGACAGTTTTAGCATCAGTGTGTTCAAGGTAATTGTACCATGTTGTCGGTATAGAGCTCTCATAAGAACTTGAAATCAAAAGTTTAGTCATAACTATTTGAAAACATGTTTAATCAGAAATGTCTATGTCCTGAAAACAGACATGAAAAAGACTCAACTCAGAATGTAGAGAAAATTTTACTATGGTTTACATTTAGATTAATATTTGTGTTACTTTTTAATGTCAATCTACTTTTATGTTAAAAAGCCTATTTACCTTACTCCAAAGAGGTAATTTAATTTTATCTAAGAAATTTTCTTCTTGGAGAGAAGTTTTACAAGAGTTCCCTTGATAAAACTAATAATCAACCTGGAATGAAACTCAAAAGTCATGTTTGAAAAAGACAGGTAAGGCAATAAGTAGAGAAAATAATAGAAAATAGATTTCACAGTTAAAGGATCATCTTTTTAATTAGGAAGACTTAGCATGTTATATAATGGGTGGCAAGGAGAAAGTGAACAAACCACTTATTACTCAGAAGTGGCCTATATATCTGTACAGCCAAGCTGTTTGGCTGATTAATTTCTTCCCCAGCACTCTGTGTTACACTAAGCAGCTAACAGACTTCCTGCAAACTACAAGCTTTCTTGGAAACATGTTTTATAGTACTGTTTTATGTTTTTACTTTTGTATTACTCCTTAGATATCCTTTAAAAAATTTACTATATAACGTGCACTCTAATTGTCACGAGAAAGGTGAGGGTAGTTAAATAGTTCACATTCTGAACTATCACTGGGCTACTATAATTACAAATTACTCAGTGTTTGAGCACCATCGGATTCACCTAGAAAAATGTAAATACTTTAAGACTGCGTGTAAGTGAGATGGTAACACAAAAAATAATTCTACTGTTTAGTAGAGGTGTGTCAAAAAATGGAAAAAGATTTTTTTGTTTTAATGATTCAACCTTTTTCAGACCATCAGTCTTGGAATGCAGTTATGTCACCAAAACCCCCCCTTTTTGTCTGAGGTTGTCTCTAAGTTTGGCTTATTTCAGGATAGCCACATTGTACCATTTATATGACTAAAAGGAACGGTACCTTGTGAAATATGACTGACCATACACTTTGCATAACCCCTCAGTGAATATTTGAACATTTCAGTGAAAACATATTTGCTGTGATCATTTATGTCATCCAAATGCTTGATGAAAATAAAAATAAAAATAAGAAAAGCCTAAGAATACCGTCACATTCAAATTCACATTTTTTTTGAATGACTATTTTTGCTACATATTCTCTGTGGTTCAGATGTTAATCTCATCAACACATGCAAGAGCTGTTCACATGGGAGGTGATTCCAGTTACAGGTGGTGTGCAGCATGTGTATGCTCCGCTGTCTTCATTTGTTTTTGCACGTTAACCCTTCTGCCTGTAATAGCTATCATTTCTCTTGTTTAAATAGCCTAATACTGCACACCATTGTGGCTTAATAATTACCATTGACACACAACTAATTCAGTTCCCCAGCCCTCTTCAGCTATTCCTCTGGCACATTTTCTGTGTTAGACATGCTGCTCTTTGACAGTCATGGCTCAAGTACAAACTGCTGTGACGGCTAATTTACAATTTAGATGTTGTAGGAGGAGTAATTCAAGACTTTAAAAAAATCTGTAAAACGTTTCTTTTTCTTATCATATACTGTAGAGTTTCCTTCAGATGGTGCTACATTTACTTTCATTTCTTTATTAAGTTTGGGTTGGTTTTTTTTTTTTTAAAATTAAGTGTCTCTAACAGGTTTTTAATTTGACATATGGATAGACACTAATGGTGTGAAGTGTTGATAAAGAAACTGTTATGTTTTCAGGGCAAAATTGGGAATCTCAAAGCTCCTCTGTATTGTTCTGGTGTGGGTAGAAGAGAATTAAAATCCAATAATGTACACCAATCTGCATATGAAGAAGTGTGCATATGAAGAGAAGAAGTACTGCTCTTTATGTATTAATTCTATACAGCTCTCTGCCACATGTTCAGAAGGAGAGGGTGATGAAAGGCTGCTCTTTTCCAGTCCTGAATAACAATATAGGCAGCAGACCTACTAGGGAAACAGAATACGTTACTTGGGGGAAAGTGACAAACTTCAGCTTCTCTGTTAGAGTTAAAAAAATCTTTGGAAGAAATTATTCATTATTCTTTGTTAAGTGCTATGTTTAATGTGTATGGGTAAGTATAGCTTCTCATCTCCTCTCTAAAAAAGCAAAGCCTGAAGAAAAAGCCCCAACAAACAAACAAAAAATTAGGTCAATGTAATTCTAGGATCAGGGAGCAAAACTGCAAACCTACGTTAATTACATGATATTGCATTTAACTGCAATAGCAACAGAACACAGCCATACCGAAAGGGAAGGCAAGTGTGTTTGGGGTGCTGGGTCTGTATGTATTGTTGTTAGGTAGTGGAATCATTCTCAAACACTGTATACATTGAGCTGTACTGTACATCATTTATTTATTACCAACTTTGGAGATAACTAAGTAGTTGAACAACCTTACACCTCAGATCTCATAAAGGGAGATATATTTACAGGGACCACTAAGCTTAAAAGAATAGCAAAACACACTCAGTATACTGTGAATGACGATCACTGAGGGGAAGCATGAACAGGGAGGGTAGGGCATTTATCTTCTTTTGGCACCATTAATTTTAATGTGAAGCTTGGGTCTGAAAGGCAAATTCAAACGAGCACACAGGACTTTGCAAAAAGTTCCCTTGGAGCCTGAACCTACTCAGAACAATGAAGAAGGCTGAAATGCTGAACATTAAAGCACTTGGAGATTTGAGCTGATGCAAACCCCTGTCATTCAGCTATATCCTGGTCTGCCCCTTCCATTAAGTGCTTGGGAACACCATTGCATAATATGGTGCTATACAAGAAATTAAAGATATTCTATGCCATATTAGTGGAAAACTCTGGAGCCACCCTTTTTTAGAACCATTGCATGAGGATATTTGAGTGCATTATTGTGTGAATTCAGTTACTGGACTTTTCTTGGTGTAGCCCCTAAAGTGGATGAAGCTGTGCCTACATGTTCCTAATCAGTTGCTTCCTGCCTTCAACACTTGCTTGCTTCACGTTGCTTGCATGGACAGCAAAAAGTGTTTGTAGGAAAAAGGGAGTAGGACGGGGAAAAACAATGTTTGTAGAAGAGCACCTGGATGCTCAACTGAATGAAATGGTCAGTTAACAGCTCCTGTGGACAGTAAGGATCCACAACTTATTCAGCCCTATAATAATCCATGTGGATAATTTAATGTATCTGGACATTACCAGATGCACTAACTCAACTGCTAGCATATGACACTAGGGTAATTTATATACCAGCACTTTTATAAGGAGAACTTAGACTTCTATCATTTCATTTTCCTGCCCTGTGAAAGAAGAAAGATGAATCTCGACAGTTTTGACTGATGAGTCAAATAACTGTAATGAATCAAAGTATATTTCTAGCTGCCAGATATAATGTGTTAACTGTAATGTTACTGAACAAAACTATTTTCGTAAAATACCAGCAAATGAAGGAACTGAAGCCATTCTTTTTACCTCTTTGAGCTTACCATCATGAAGAAAGAAAAGCCTAGTACATTTATATTCACACCATTCTTAGCATCTTGACTTGTTCCTCTGTGCATACATAGACGTTCTTGACTAGCCATAAAAATATTAATTCAAGAGGAGGCATCTAACTTCCCATGTAGCTCATTGGGAACTGACAGCTAAACAATTTTCAGTTTTGAACAATGATTTGTTATGAAATTCATCTGAGTTTGAAATAGATTAGAATAAAATATTCATAAAGATAAGCATATGTTTAATGTGACATCTTTTTTAGTGTTCATTTTTTCCTGAAAAAGTAAAAGAATTTAAAATTATATCAAAGTGAATGCACTTTTTCTGGTTTTATTGACTAATTTTGTTTGGTGCCCGAACCAAATAATTAGTTATTAATATATCTTTGCTTCAGTTGTGTTTTAATTTCACATTGTGTTGTACATCGTAGAGAGAGAAGAGCGTCCTGAGCCATTCAAGGGTTGCAAGTCTATTTTGCCTTCAGAGTAGACCTGAGGCAGATATGTAGATGAATAGTCAAGTCTGAGACATAATCTTTGTTGATACACAACTGTTGAATAGTGTAAATAATCCACATGACAGCAAAAAGAGTCCATGCAACTTTTTCTTTGCTCGCTAGTAGTTACCAAATAGTTTGACAGGAGAAATGCTGTTATGATTGACAGATATTTCCTTATAAATTTCTCTACAAATAAAATGGATGCATCTTTATAATTGTAAGTAGATCCTAACCCCTCTCCTTCTCCCTCAAGAGGCCCAACACTTCACATGAGGCTTCATATTCTGGTCCAAAAGACAGTGTAGAAAATAGAAGCATTTAATGAGGTACACATAGCTGTGGGGGTGTAATGCATTGGTGCAAGTGTTTGTTATGATACTTGTGACAAAGGCACTCAGACTCTCTAAGGTTGGGGTTGGGTGTCGGTGCCCAGGTTGGCGGGGGGCCGCGGGGCGGCTGCGGGGAGGCCTCTGTGGGGAGAAGCCAGGGATGCCCCGTGCCGGCCATGGCCAGTCCCAGCCGGCTCCAACCACCCGCCCCAGGGCACGTGCCCCGGCCATGATAATGAATTTTAAAAAGGGAAACAAAGCCTGAGAGAGGAGGAGGGAGCAAAAAGGAGTGAGAAAAAGCAAAGGAAACACCAAGGTCAGAGGAGGAGGAGAGGAAGAGGTGCTCCAGGCATCGGATCAGAGATTCCCTGCAGCTTGTGGAAGAGACCAGAGAGCAGAGGGAAAGTGTGAGGAGGGAGGAGCAGAATGCGGAAACCTCTACATCTGACCATAAACCCCATCGCCAATCCCCCAGTGCTGCTTGGGGTGGGGAGTGAAGTTACATCTGGAAAAGGGGGAAAGAAAGGTGTGGAAAGGTGTTGGTTTAATATTTGCCATTTTGCTTCTCACTACCGGAATTAGTAATTACATTTTCTTTTTAACTGGCGATAATTTAATTTTTCCAAGCTGAGTCTTTCTTGCCTGTGAAGGTAATTGGTAAGTGACCTCCCTGTCTGCCTCAACCCACAAACTTTCTTGCTCCTGTTCTTCCTGTTTTCTCCCTTGTCCTGCTGGGAAGAGAGTGAGTGAGCAGCTGTGTGGGCATTTAGCTGATAGCCAAGGCTAACCTGCCACAACAATGTTCTCTAACATACCATTTAATAGAGCTAACACAAGATGGGGAAAAAAAAAAAAAAAAGGATAGATAATCTTACATACCTCCAGATTCTGGAAATACCAACTTAAGCAGCATCAGACAGATCTCCCATCAGGGCACTGCATGCAGTGTAGATCCTGTCCTTGGACAGGTTCACCAGAATTTAGAGCTCTAATAGGATTTTCTTAGAAGAAAAAAGCTCTCTTCATCATTTCCATGTAAAGCAAAAGGATGTTTGCATGAGAACATGTTGCTTCACTTTTAGATATAACCAAGGACTCACAAGCAGTGTCATCGCTGGTGCCAAGTGAGAGCTCTCTACAGGCTCCTCCGTTACTGTCAGCCTTTTGAGTTTGTCCTGTGGCCAAGGGATTTGTGCATCACAGCACAGGCCTGAAGGCACAACTATATGTGCAGGACAGCACAGCACAGGACAGGCCTGCACCTACTCAGATTATGTTGTGTGGATGTTATGTGGATCACAAACTCTGTGGTGTACAACGGTCAGTATTGCTACCTCTGGCCGCACAAAAAAGGAAGGTCTGAATGAGGGATATACTTGGGTGATGGAGTGTGGTGGGTCAGCCTTGGCTGACAGACAAAAATCCAGCCAGCCCCTTACTCACCCCACCACCTCAGCAAGAAAGGGGGAGAAAATAAGATGAGAAAGTTCATGGGTCAAGACAAATACAGGGAGATTGCTTAATAATTACTCTCATGGGCAAACCCAACTCAAACTGGGGAAAATTATTTTATTGCCAGTTAAAGTAGATTTGGGTAGTAAGAAAAAATGTCAAACATTAAAATAACACTTTTCCTCCTCCCTCTCCCAGGCTCAACTTCACTCCCTCACTCTCCTCACTCCTCTCCTGCCATGAGTGGTGCAGGAGGGGATGAGGGCTGTGGGTGATCAGTACACAGTGGCTACTCTATGCCATTCCTTGCTTCTCACACTTCCTCTGCCCCAGCCTGTGTTCCCCACTGGAGCCAGCTGGAACCAGCTGTATCCAGCCCAGGGCAGCCCCTGGCCTCATCTCATAGAGGCCACCGCTGTCAACACCTGAGTACTGTCACGCAACACACAGACCCTGAAGATGTATCTGAGTGTGACCTCTAGCAGGACTCTGGCTTTTCCATCTCACTGTGCCTGTCTATGGGTGCATCAGGACAGTCAGTTTTTTGTAGTGTATGGGATTGCAGCATGGGAGAAAGGCTTTCACTCATCCTTACCAATGGTGAAAATCCACCACACAGATGATTGGCTGCTGTTTTTCTGTGGATTATACTTCAGGTCTGAATTTCTCTTTGCCCTTAATGTGCAGAATAATTTCCTTGATTTGTCAAAACTCTAGATCAAAATAACTTATGATCCTAGCCTTTTTCCATTCAAAATGTCTGCTTGCAATGTTATTTGTTTTCCGAGAAAATGCGTGAACACACATCAGATTCTTTTTTGAAACAAAAAGCTTTTCTCAGTTCATATCATGTGTAGACTTAATACACTCTCCAGCAATAAAGTAGCTGTTGATTATTGCCCTGCACAGTTGCAGCAGCCTCATTAGTTTCACTACGTAGCTTGCAGTAGTTTCATGCCAAATTAAAAATAGAGGTTATTCAAAGGACTAATGTGAGATCAGCCTGCAGAGGTTTGAAGCTCACCTAAATCCAACATTTTATAAACATACAAAGCTACTTCACACTCCATCCAAAAGCAAAAATTCACAATGGGTATAATTAGGAGTGATGTTCTGTCTTAGCAATTAGGCTGTGGCTGATATGTACATGATTATGAAAATAAGAATGATGTTTTCTGTTGTTCACATGCTATTTAAATATTGAATGCTTATCCAGGGTTACCTCAGTCATGGGAAATGTTAAACAACTGAAACAACTTATACTTTTAAAAACAAACAACTTACACTTTTAAAAACATTGCATACTGGGCAACAAGCCTGATTTGAAGATCACTGAAGTCAAGGAGTTCTTTTCGTTGTGTGGAATACATTATTGGTCATGCTCAGTATCTAGCTTTGGGTGGGACAGTACAAACAGTCACCGTCCCTGTGACAATATTTTGATGGAATAAGAGAGGTCCTTCCTATATCCAGAACACGTTAGGACAGTGTTAAAAATACGGTAGCAGGTACTGATGGGTCTCCCTTTGGAGAACAAATAGGGTAATGAGGAATGGAGAGGCTCTTGTACAAGCAGGTTGAAAGAGCTGGCTTGCTTAGCCTAGTGAAGGCTCTTAGAGGACATTATTCTTCTCTACAGGTAAAACAAAATGATAAATCAGGTAGGTGGCCACTTGTGAATACCTTTAAGGTCTCCTTTCACACGAGTCATATGCTATGGGGAGGTGAAGGGAGGAGACAGGAGCAGAAGAGATACTAAGCCCCATCTCCTCCCTCCTTTGCATGAGAGACTTCCCTGCATGTCAGCATTACAACTTCTTCCTGGCTTGTCAACCTGGCATATGGGATTAGGGAGATAAGAAGAAGCATGCTGAAGACAGGAGCTAATGGAAGGCTAAAGTTCCCATAATCTTCCCTGGTAAATCATCACCTGGGTAAACACCAAGGAGGGAGACCATCTGCTTATGAAAAATAAATATGTTGGCTGTGGAACGTGTGTGAGAACTGATGAGAAATGTTGAAAGTCAGAATAAGTTTGCCAGTAAGCTGAAAAGTAAAGTTTCCAAGTGCTCTGTTGTTAACATAGTTTTATGTTTAACTGGTTCAAGGAGGGAACTTAATGAAATTATGAAGAAGGTTGTATGACTTGGCTGCAGGGAACTGGTTTCAATTGCCCAAGGTGTTCTTTCCAAGCTTTCATAATCTATCTCTAAGTAATTTTTCTTCTGATGATTGAAGATTGCCAGTTTTCAAAATCATACCCTAGTTGATGTAACTACAAAAGCTATTTTTGCATAGCTGTTTACAGATCTCTTCTCAGTGTTATGTGCTTTACTCTTTTTCTTCTTTTCTCTGACTCTTTTTTCCTCTGTCATTTACATGAAACATTTTCTCTAGCATGCAAACACCTACCATCAAAAGGCTTAAAGAAGCTGTTTTTCTAGTGATTGCCCGTTACTGGAAAATTCTATAAATGTGAAAATCTTGTTGACATTCAAATAATTAAGTAATTGAAATGAAATAATTTAATTTTAACAATACTTTTAATACAGTGCAGTATGTTTTTTGCTTGCAGACAATAACAGGTTTTCAAAAAATTCACAAGTCCTCTGTATGGTTGAATGTCTCAGAATGCATTCTCTTCCTAAGATCTTCATGCCCTTAGAAGAAAGTGATTTTTCCCCATTTGAAATCCACGTACAAACCATCTGCACCAACAAACAACTAAAATGCTAGAACACAAAGGAGCCATTCAGATTTTAATTTGGCCCGATATATGCAGATAATACACTTGCCTTACCATCGAGGAGTATTAATAGAAATAAAGGCAAATTTGCATCAAACTCATGATGAATAATTGTAAACAATAGTTGCAAAGTAGTTAATTAGCAGATTCATAATAAAAGGTTTTAATGGATGCTACATTTCTGAAGCTACGTGAAATAGAGAGCACTTACCAGAGGTAATAACTAGTTTAATTTCCTTCCATAAGTGTAACAGCCATTCTTTGCGAATTATTGTGCTTAGGAGCTGTGAACTGAGACCACGGAGAGGAAGTTTCTTCTCAGTTTGGAAAATATGTATATGAAAATGTAATTCTGCCCAGGTGTGACCCCAAATCACCGAGATTAACAAGGATGTCCTCATTGACTTCAGTTGCAGTGGTGTTCTCCATGAATATATGTAGTGTTTAAGTATATTGAAGGTATAGTACAATATTAAAAGTGGTAATAATGCTTACCACCATCACTGTAAAATCATCCAGTACTGAAATAAAGCAATATAAGACCCCATAAAGAAATCTAAGCATCCAACATTTCAGTAATGGTATCATATTCATACACATAATCGGTCCTCTTCAATAGCATTGCATGAGGAGTGTCCACAGTGTCAAAAGACAAAGACATATTTTTCACCTGTTAGGCAGCAGGCATGGTTCCATAGATGTTAAGGATTTTAATAGCGTTACACAAATTTACTTGAGGCCATTATATATTTGAAACCTCAGGTAAGAGGGAATGCATTGTTAATTACTGGAATAAATTAAAAAAATCCCAACTACTTCACAAAACCACTTGAATAAATTTTAAATAGGTATATTTAATAAACATATTAATGAGATTAAATTACTACATATTGATTAGAAGGGAAAACCTTCTTAAATTAGAGGAAAGTGACTGATTTCTTTATCAACCTCCATATTAGATTTCCATGTAATGTCAATATACACAGGACTTTAAAACTCAAATAAAATCCACTGCATGCATATGGCACATATATTATAAATCAAAACTAAATGGAAAGAGAAATGCATTCTAAAAGGTCTCTTCCTAAGAAATCCAGAAGTATCAAGGTAGTTATAGTGTAACGGGGAGGCCAGATAACAATTCGGAATAGGTATTAGAAGTTTTGCTCTAGTGGAGAGAGTTTAACAAAGAAGAATTTGAACTTCTCTAAACATCTCTAAACATGACATTCTAATGAGCAAAAGGTGTGATTCACATCTTTGTAAGCACAATTTCTTTCCCTGAGTAGTAGATAAGTAGTTTATCTGCCTCAACATCTAGACAAAATGAGATGTCAGAGTGAAGGATTTAGCAGCTTTGATGATTTGTTTCTATTCTCCAGGAAAATGATAATTGGGATCTAAAGGATACAGGAACTTTCACTTGCAGACTGCTGACAACTATCCCAATTTCAGGTAATAAAAGGATATCAAAAAATCTGCCAGGTGCTGAAAGAATGGGGCAGTCCTTGACTGGGCTGGAAAGACTGGACGGTGAAACCCTGGAAGTACATTCAGGCTAAAATATGCTGCTTAAAATGCCCACCACATCTCTCCTGCTTAACTCTGCCCTCAGGATCTTCTTTGTCTGGGCAAGGGGAGAGGTGCAGCTATCACTTTCTGTGTCTGCAGGTTAGGATTGACTAGATCAGGACTTCTCTCATTTTTAATAATGCCCACAGAAACAGAAACCCTGAGATACCATGGTAAGGAATTCAGTATAAGGACATAGATAAGAGAAAGCTTTGGAAAGGAATATGTCAATGTGCAGATGAACTAAAAATAGCCCACAGCCCTCCAAACATCCTTCACTCACCACACTTCCCCATATCTTTCAGCTGACCACAAGAATATTTCTTTCTTACATCATAAATGATGTGAGAAGCTGAGGTGGTAACTTTGTTGTTGATAAGCAGCTTGAATACTCAGAGGCAAGAGGCCAGTGAGAACTGAAACTTCATGTTCAACATGAACATGTTTGGATGCAGCAGAAGGGCTAGCGAGAGCTATCCTCACCACGAATTTCTAATTCCTCTGCTACTACTAATGGGCTGCTCACCAGTCCTGAGGACAGCAAATTCCATTCCATCAGAGTATTAAAAAAATATGCAAATGAGACATGGAGACCTAATTAGAGTACAGGAATTGCATGGTTTAAGGAAAAGTTCAGTTATGTATCGGTAATTACACAACAGCCCTTTCCTAACAGGCTAAAACAACTCCATTTCAGCATAATAAGTATTATAATTAAAACAGCTTTTCAAAGTAATGATGCATGAAATATATAATAAAAAAATTAAAGTCCAAACATCTATAGAATTTGTTTAAAGACCCAGGAAGCATGCAAAATAGGAAAAGCTTTATTTTGATGCAGATAATGTAATAACCTTTTATTTTTAGCAACAGAATGCAAATGGCAAGTGCAAAATATTCAATGTCAAGGAAGATTCATGCTCAGCTACAATATGAATTTCAAATTTTAACTTTGTTCTTGTTCTTAGAAGCAAAGCAGAATGAATTACATAGATATGGATGCTGAAGGAGGGGCCCGGGTAGTAGCAATGGTTGTTCAGAATGAAAGTTTTGCAAAGATGAATTAAATTTAATGGGACAATTCAGTCTTTTCAGTCATACTATTAAAGCTAAGTATTGAAATGCACATTTTCTCCTAGTAATTACTGTTCATTTTGTATCTTCCTGACTTTTGCTTCAGTTATCAAAAGATTTTTTTCTTCTCTAAAAGATGAAATCGTGGCAGCCTAACAAATTGTAACAAAGCAAAAAGAATTGTGCTTCCCAAAAAGGAAAAATGATGAAACAGCAGGGACATAAACTTCTGGGTATTGAATTACTTTTATATATATTTAAATGATAGTTTTGGATCACAGGAGTTCAGAATCCTCTACTCTAGACAGAAACTAATGAAAACTTGATTCTGGGATGTTAAAAAACAAAGTCTTTTTCTTAGCTTGCAAAGACCTGGCAGAACTAAACCCTGAAGTTATACTGCATTTTCTTTCCGTTTTTTGTTTGGTTGGTTGGTTTTATTGGTTTTTTTTTTCCTTGCAAAGCTCTCTTTGTTGATCAGGCCACTGATACTGATGAGCTAAAATGTGTTATGTTGTATTGATTTTTTCAGAGAGGAGAATGCCCTCTGACACAAGAAAAGCTGAAGGAAAACAAAAATACCAAGAAAAACACATATGAATGTCCTTTTTTTCATCCTGGTACATGCTGGGGAAGAAAACTGTGAGAGTAGTTAAAAGTCCAAGATATACATATTACCAGATCTTGGGGGGATTTTTGTGGTTTTGGGGTTTATTTTTGTGGGTTTTTTTTTTTTTTTTTTGTGGTTTTTTTTGAAGTTTGTTCCAGCTTCCTTGGATATTTCACCACAAATCTGACTAGTTCGGGCTGTCTGTGTAACACACAGAGTAAATCTTTAGTGAAAAAAATAACATTAATCTTCAAGATAAATAATTGCTCTCATAAGCTGGTGTAAATAATATGCCCAGCACATCAGCTTTTTGAGCTTTTTGTACCTCTGAGATATCCTTAACTATGCCAAGCAATTATTGGAATTATAATTCTTCAATTATTCCTATGTCTAGGATTATGCATAAGAGCCTTAAAGGAGCAGAAAGGCCTGTCTTCTTCCCCTAACACCAATTTAATTGTGTTGATGTTGAAGACATGCACAATTGAATTATGTTTGCTATGAGGAGATGAAAGAAGCTTATAAACCAAATTACTTACGGATCAGAAATGATGAAGCCAAATAATTCTATATGTAATTTAGGATTTTTTTTTCTCCAAGCTGTTTTTTGTGGGAACTGAACCTTAATGTTACTTATTGCATTCCTTTCAATTTTATTCCTCTTTTGAAGAGATTTGTACTTTGAACTTCCAGGAATCTACTTGCTGTATAAGGCAACACATCCATCTGCTGTAGTTGTATGCCATCACATCTTTACCGCACATAAATAAGAAAACCTAACCCAAGTTTTCTTATTAAATTAGTGCTTCTAGAATACGGTATGATGATAATTTCCTCTCCCCAAATAACTGTGAACTGGAGGCTTAGGATAGCAGATGACGGAGTTTATTTCAGTAATTTACTGGTGCCATGAGTAATGTTTGAGACCATGCCATTTCCCAAACACTCCTGACATAAAAAGTCAGTTTTGCAGCAAGACTTTTATTCAATTTGGCATAACGAAGTTTGTTTTTCCAGGACTATTAAGCTCCCCAGCTACCAGACTTGGAAGAAGGAGCAAAGAGGACTCTACCAGACATTTTTTTCACAGAGCTTATTTGTACTTCAGCTACCAAAATACATCTGTAAAGTTCCCTTTGGAATATTTTCAAATAAAATGTTTGACAATAAATATATTCAATTTCAATAGAAAATGAAAATACTTGCAAATGTTTCACAAAAATCTATATTTCTGTGTACACTAATGTATCAATGCCCACTTAAAGGAGTGCCCATCCAGGGCTCTTCCTGAAGACATAGTGCTAAAATGTCAATAGAAAAGTATGATTGGCTTTCAGGAAATTGAATCTGTGCTTTTGTCAGTGCTGTCTGTGCTTTTTATCTGTGTATGTAAAACTGTCAGGTGCAAGTAGCTTAGACTGCTGTCAGAAAAATAAAGGACATGTGGAATGATTTTAGAGGAAGTTATACTTTTGCAGAAAGAAGTGTTCTATGCCATGCTGTTAATGATTCTGTTTCTCAGATAGTGATTGTTGGTTACTGCTCACGAACTTTTAATACAAATCTGCCTTTTGACATTATTGGAATGTCCTGTTATTTCACTGCATCAACTCCTTGAAGTTAGTGGCTATTTACACATTTTTCAGGATATTTATGTAAAGAAGATGTCTTTTCAGACTAAGAAGCTGAAGAACTAGGTGCTGTTGCCCAGTGCATATGGTAAGGCATCTACAGACATGGTTTCTATTCCTGAAACCAATGGAAAACCATTGTTCTCTGCACTCTCAGATTATTTTTGTCTCTGTTAAGATCCTGACTGAAAGATGATCTGCAGGGTAAATTTCTCAAACAACTTGTTTCTCTCTATCTGATCTTTCCTGGTCATCCATGAAATTAGGATGGCACAATTTTCTTTGTCCTACCCTCCAGCTATTTTGTCTTTTCAGGCCAAAGGGATAGTTTTGTATTTTAAATCTTGTAGTAACTTCTATGTAGCTTTATGTTTAACCCCTTCATCTCCAGATCTCACAAATTTACTTCGATGAAACAGCGCTTCAATATTTCTTTTATGAGAGGAGCATTATCAGATGCCTCCCCATCTCAAGTGTTTTCTTTCTCAACTCAAAACATTTCTTTGCTGGTGTGGTGTAATCTTTGGCTTTTACCTTCTTATTTACTTTTCCTGTATAACTGCTGTCAAGAAGACTGAAATCTCACATATTACCTACATTATTCCAACTTTGCTCATCTTTATCCTCAATTCTGTCTTTTCTCGATTTCTTCTTTCCACAGTCTACCATTTTATCTTCAGCAGATGAATGGTATAGGTGAAAATTTCTTAAGTAAAAATAGGCAACTGGTCATTCCTTACATCCTAAAGTCCCATCCTAAACTGCATCCTTTGACTTTTGAAGTTCTTGTATGATTATCTGGTCATATCTCCTACACTTGTTATGTTTTTCTATCTTTGTTTCTTCTCTCTGCTCATGGTCACTATCTCACACACACATAGCACTGACAATATATTTCTTGGACACACCTTCCTAAATGTGGTGGGATTTCTTTCCTTCTGTAACAAAGCACACTTCATCATTCTCTACCATTATTTTCTGCTTCCTTAAAACCTATCCAGACTCATAGTCTGTGTGAGAGATGTGCATAAAATAGAGGTAAAAAAAATTTCATTTCAGCCCCACTGAAAAGGTACTTGTCAAACACAGCAGAGGCTTTTTCCCAGTCTGTTCAACCATAGGCATATATTATCAAATGTCAAATACAAACAGAGGAAATCAGAGAAAAAAAAATCTTGAGTGAGAAGTGACTGTTTTCTTTGAATTCTTTTGAATGGATGCTTTTAGTTATTTTCTTCAAGTCTTGCAGTGAGATTATAACCTGAAGATCAGTATAAGAAAGGCATAGTGCATGGTTGTGGTAGTCTAAGAGCAAGGCAAGAACCAGAATGGGACCTTAGGTCACAGCGTGGGTCCAGCTCCTGCCTTGCCTATGGCAGGAAACTAGCTGCAAACCCTGAAGCTAGTCCAGGTAACACCTTCATCTCTGTTTCTTCAGTGTAACAGCTGGTGGCTGCTACAGAGTGACTATTTCCATGTCTATCTCTGTTCTTAATTGTTTTGTTTCATGAGCAGAAGTGTAGCTACTTTGGACTATTTTCAGTTTTCATGATTTTTACATGGGGATGTGCAGCTGTCTAGCACGCGGCTTAGTCGTGTGAATGCTGTTCCAAAAACCTTTTTAGAAAATGTCTTCTTCTAAGACCTTACTGCTGTCCTCTGCAGACAAATAGGAGGGATTCCAACACCATTCTGATTTAGAAATAATAATTTCTGATTATTTTATTTTTAGAATTAGTTAATTATTTATTAATTATTAGCATCTATAGTCCCCTTTGGGACTTGTGCATTTCTTCAGCACATCAGTCAAAGTACAGTGAAACCACGTGATGTAATTCTGCTATCTTTAATGAGTTAAGCCCACAGCTTCTCCTTTTGCTCTGGCAGTTTCAGTGGAAATGATTCAACATAAGAAGCAATGGTGGTTCCTAAAAAAGGAACATTTGCATGATGTAAGTTGGTGTGGGTGTCTGCTAGAGACCACATGACCAGAAATAACTAGAAGATCCCTTCTTTGGTGCTGATGAAATGCATCCATGGGTGCTGAGAAACTCTGAATTATCTTTTAAAGCTCATGGTGGAGGTGCCTAATGACTGGAAGGCAGCAAATGTCTCTCCTGTCTTCAGGGAGGGCAAGAAAGAGGGACTGGGGAACCACAGGCCAGTCAGCTTCACCTTGCTCCCTGGGAAGGTGTTGGAGCAAATGTTGCTGGAAGACGTTTCCAAAGATGTTTAGGACAAGAAGGTGACTGGGAGTAGTCAGCATAGATTTATGAAGGGAAAAAAATACTTAACCAGCCTGGTATCCTTTTACAATTACATGATTGGCTTGGTGGATCGGGGAGAGCAGTGGCTGTTTTTCATCTTGACTTTGGCAGGACTATCAACACTATTTCCCATCGTGTCCTCATAGAACAGGTCATGAAGTACAGGCTAGATAAGCATACATCGAGGTGGACTGAAAAGTGGCTGAGCTCCTTGGCTTCAAGGGTTGTGATCAGTAGGGCACAGTCTAGCTAGAGGCCAGTCACCAGCGGTGCACCCAAGGAGTTGATAATGATGCCAATACTGCCTAATATCTTCATTAATGACCTGGATGATGGGACAGAGTACATCCTCAGCAGGTCTGCAGACTACATAGACTTAGGAGAAGTGGCTGATACACCAGAGCAGACTGGACAAATGGGTAAATGGGAATCTCATGAAGTTCAACAAAGAGAAAAGCCAAGTCCTGCATATGGGAAGGAACAACTACATGCACTGGTACATGCTGAGGGCTGACTGGAAAGGTTCTGGTGGACAAGAAGTTCAATTTGAGTGAGCAATGTACGCTAGAGACAAAGCTGATTAACAGTATCCTGGGTTGCATTAGGAGGAAGGCTGATGGTGTGATCCTTCCCCTCTCCTTAGCACCAGAGAGGCCTCAGCTGGACCACTGGCTACAGTCCTGGGCTTCCCTATAGAAGAGGGACATGGACGTAATGGAGTGTAGCGAAGGGTCACAAACGTGCTGAAGGGCTTGGAGCATGTGAGCTCCATGGTTGCCTGGAGAATATATGGAGTCTCCACCCTTGGATATACTCAAAACCCAACTGAACACAGCCCTGAGCATGTTGCTCTTGGTGACCCTGCTTTGAGCATGGGGGCTGGGTGGGTGGGCGGGCTAGGCAATTTCCAGGTGTCCTTTTCAGTTGCAGTGGCTCTGTGATCTTCTGACAAATACTTAAGTCCTGTTGAAGCACTGGTAGGAGGTTTGTGTGTTTTTGTGTATGTGTGTGTGTGTTTTCAATGAGAGAGAGTGAGAAAACATATGTGTGTCTCCCATATATGTATATAAGAGAAGAGCTAAAGCACGCTTTTATTGCTTAAATATAATCTAATTCTTCCTGGGCTGCTGTTCTCTGCTCTGGAAAGTGCCAGCAACCACTCAGTTTAATGTCAAATTTCCACTTCTGTCCCACATTTGTGGGTAACTGAGATTAAAAGAACTCTGTGGAAAGCAAAACAGAATAAATCTGTGCAGGATATTTTAGCATGCCGAGCAGCTGCTACTTAAAATACAGATCAGAACTTGTTCTTTTGGGAGAGTACCCAGTGACGGTTTTCCAGAAGCACAAGCAATATGTTTACTAATCTGTCCTGGCTAGCAGCAGTATGTTTAGCTTCCATAAGCCTGGAGGCCAGTAGTCCTGTGAGAACTTACAGTTGCAGCAGTTCAAGCATAATAATTTTGACTTCGAATGACACAGTAATTCTTCAGCTTTTATGCAGTTCCAGCTGCACATTTCAGCTCTACGAGGAATACAAAAGAAGTGACATCATGACTACCTACATAGTATTTTTAGATTGTGCTGGAATCAAATTACTGTTAAGAGACTGAAAAAAGAAACTGAGTTCTAAATCCTTCAAAACATCAGGCATTCGGCAATCACATCTGCATTGTCCTATTAAGTTATGCTGGATTTCAGTGACATTTTAGAGGATATTTGTGTATCTGACAGTCTTTTTTAACATCTACTGACTATAAAGAGTACAGGCACCAGTAAAAATATTGTAAAAATGCATTGAAGGCAGCATTTTTCAGCTCTTTTTGCCTTTTTCTGGCAGTTTTTTGACCAGTATCATTTGACTTGATTTTGTTTATTTAGATTGTTACAATTATGTGGACACAAATATATACAAAATGCATCAACATGTATTATATATTCATAAATGCACACACACACACTTTTCCCCACACGCTAATGCGCTACTTATATTTCTGAATTTGCAGCAGGCATCCATGGCAAGATGCTGGCAGCGGGGGCTGCGGGGCAGCCTCTCTGAGGAGGGGCCAGGGTTGCCACATGCTGGACACGGACAATTCCAGACGGCTCCAACAGACCCACTGCTGGGCACAGCTGAGCCCCTCAGCCAAGATGGTGAAAACATATTTATGTTCCCATATGCTCTGTGAAAATATATTTAAGAAAGGGCAGAAAACGCTAGACAGTCAGAGGAGGGAGAAAAAAGTGTGAAACGGTAGAGGGAACACCAAGGTCGGAGGAGGAGGAGGAGGAGGAGCAGAGCAGATACTGCTGAAGGACTACGGCTCCTGGAGGACCCATGCTGGAGCAGAGGAAAAGGGTGAGGAGGAAAGCGTGGCAGTGGGAAACCACTGTGTACTGGCAATAACAGCCCCAACCCCGCCACTCCTTGTGCTGCATGTTGCCTCATGGAAGGGACTAAGCGTAACCTGCAGTGGTAACAAGGAGGGAGGAGAAGAGTTTGGGATAAAGTTTAGCAGGGAAGTGGGGGGAGGAAGGGTGTTGTGCTTTCCCCAGATGTTTTGTTGATGGGGGTTTTTGATTGGTTTTGTTTCACAATACCTGAATTGGTAATTAAATACGTACATCTTAATTAGCAATGAATTAATTTTCCCCAAGCTGAGCCTGGTTCTCCTGTGATGGTAATTGGTAAGAGACCTCCCTGTCTTTATCTTGATCCACAAGCTTTCTTGTGCCTGTTCTTTCTATTTTCTCCCTCTGTCCTACTGAGGGGGTGGCAAGTGAGAAAGCAGCTGGATGGATTTTTGGCTGCTAGCCAAGGCCAACCCACCACATAATTTTGTGTTAATGCTCATGCACATATATTTTAAAATTTTGGCTAGAAGTTTCATGGAGTTTCTTGGAGTACTTTAAAGTAATTTGATTAACACACAAATAAATTATCAAAAATGTTACCTTTTTTTTGTGTGTGTGTAATTGATATGGCAATGTTTCAAATGGAGCAGTTAGCATGCACTCACCAGACAGATTTCCAAATGAATTTAATCTCAGCCAGGCACCTCCGGTCACCCCATATTCCTTAGCCCTTCTACTCCTTTTCTCAGGTTCAGTGCAGTCCCCAGCCAGAACCACGGTTCTAGCTATGAAATTTGGGTTGGTTTTTTTGTCTTTCCTAACCTCCTCCTACATGCCTCATGTTTGATTTTTATCCTAAGCTTTATTTTTTTAATCTTTTTTTCTTGTCAGTCTACCTACATTTTTTTTTCAACTTACATGCATCTACTTTTCAGTTCTTTCTGTCCAGACAGATATAGTGCAGCAGAGAGAGACATTGTGATTGTTGATGATCACGAGCATACATTAATATTTCTTGGATGTATCAATTTCTTTTTGGTATCATTGTGAGATAATAATGACAGGTTTTTTTTCTGGGTCTGGTCAGGATACTCTTGTTGGCTAAGAAACTCATGGTGCTTTTCTCTCTCCGAGAAGTCATGAGATAATATTTAGTTATAGTTTACCTACAAACTTTTCAAGTTGGGTTTTTACACAGCTCCTTCTTTTCTCCATGTTTTGTAAGTAGTCCAGGAATGTTGGAACAGACAGTGAGGTATTGATGGTAACCAACCACCTAGTGGCCAGCTGTGCAGTCAGATGTCCTAGTAAAGAATGGTATACCTGTTAAAACTTGGGTTTAACTTGGAAAGTATTTGAAGCTATTGGGCTGTGCAATATGTTTGGAGGCCTTACTGTGTTGTTCTTGTGAACGTAGTCATCTGAGTTTCAACCTAGAGTTTCAAGTAGTTCTTTAGTGCTGGTCATTAAGTTAAAGTAAAATCAGTGAAGACTGGGTTTTAGCACCAAGGGACTGTGAGGGTTTACTTTGGGTGGGGAATCTTTTTTCTGTGAACTCCACTTTCAAGGCAGGGCTGAACTCATGATTGTCTGAAGGTATACCAGTGTGAATTGTTTTGGAAACAAGGGCTGATATATAATACAGCAGGTTATATATTGAATGGCTTATCTGCATAAAAGAAAATTTCAGCTTATATCAGTTGTAACCTGCATTTACTGTTTGAGCATTGTCATGCACTCTTCAAAATATGTCATTTGACATTCTGAGTGTCCTGGGGTTTACCTTTCAAAGCTGTCACATTACTGCTGAGAACTAATGTTAACTCAATTTAAAGGAGAAATAAAGATTTTAAGCAGAACTTTGCTAGATTCTAGAGCCAGACTATCTACAGTCTGGTTTAAATAAACTTTGTGAAAGATGACAAAATCATTTATGAAGGTGTTAAGGATGACAGAAGTGACTAAAAGCTAAAATGCTAAGGAAGATCATGCTTTTCAAGTCAATATATGTAACTGGTTATACCATTACACATGTGGGATGAATTGCTGAATTGTATTGCATTATGTATGGTATTTTGTACTGTATTATGTATGGTTCTAACAGAAGAGGATCTGCAGGTTTTCTCTTAATTATTTATGCACCTGAATACATAAAAATGAACAAATAATGATATGTTATCAATGTTCCTTTATTAGCATATGGCTTTCAGTAGTTCAAGGGGCTTAATCAGTCTTCATTTGCTTGCACTTAAGTGGCCTTCTTCAGCAGGAATGGTATGGCTGATTGAATACCTATTTTAAAATTTTAAAAATGCTGGTATGCTCTGGGAGATAACAACTGACTCTTCATCTGAAAGGAGAAGATTACTTTGTATAACCTGCAGTCTTAACAATGAGTCTAATTTAATGGATGTATATTTATTACTTACATATTTTTGTTAAGTTCTGCTCAGTACTTAAGTGAATTTAACCTACAGGAAAGATACTAGGCTGTGAGCCAGGGCCATCAGCAGGCCAAGTACCCTTGTCCTGCATTTTAGTGCTGATTTGCAAAGTTAACTTTTAAGATTAATAATTAAAGTGCTTCATGCAAAGGTGTACACAAAAGAAACCAGTGTGCAACAGATTTTATTGATCCATAGCACCAAAACTGTATTATGTGCTTGTGTGCCATCTGCTGTACCTCGTCTATCTACTAGCTCTAGACATATGTACAAATCACAGCTTTATGGAATGCTCTATAACATGGTAGCTTAAGGGAGCACTTGGATTTTCTGCCTGAACTACAGGAAAGGTGACAGTAAAGGTACAAATTATGATGCATGAAACTGTACAGTGAACTGAGCAGAAAACACAAATTTATTGTAGAAGCTATACAATCTCAAATTTACTGGACACTGATCTGTGTTGGAGCTATGACCATGCCAATATTATTACTATTTTTATTATTACCTCCATGACTAGCTATAAGGTTTGCACAGAATGAATCTAAATAGAAGGTGTGAGAAACATTTTCTTCCTTTCCTCTCTAAGTGTGGCATGGAAAGATTGTATGATTTACCAAAAAACTTTATGGCAAAGCTAAGAGAAAAGTCTATAGTTTGGGTCAAGCAATTTAATAACAGACTAGATTTTCACTCTGACCCTAGAGAGAAAACTCTGGATATTACTTTGCTAATATCCTAAATGTTGCACATGTCCCTGAACATTAAATTTTGGCAGACACTCTAGGAAATATATTTTTAAAAAAACATATTTTCTGAGGTTGATAGACACTTACATAATCCAGTAAATATGTATTTAGCTAGAAGAGCATTCCAAAATAAGGAATGGAAGACCTATACAAATCCGAAGGAAACAAGAAATGAGTTCTGCTTCTTGATTATGAAAGCTGGCTTAGTTGTCATTCGTCACTGGAGAGTGTCTACGAACTGCTCCACGGCAATGAGATTAACGATGATTCTCACAATTACATTTAGTCATGAAGGAATGGGATTCTTCCCTTCTCTGTGGCTTGTATACTATAGTCATTTCAAACCCACTGAATGCAAATGTACAGTCTGGTAGTATTCCAATAGGATAGGTGAATTGCTTTATACAGGTGTGAAGGACTACCCATGCTGAAAGGGAGGGTAATCAATCCCAGATCCAGAGCATCACTCTGGGAAAAGTGACACAAGGGGAATCACAAGGGGAAAGAACAGCTCAACACACAGAAGAGGCTTTTCTAGGGCCTAGGCACATCTGTACAGAGAAGTTCCTTTAATGCAAACTATACAAGCTGACAAGCTGGCCTTCCCTGTGCCAGCTGCCTCTGGATGTAAGCAAATGTCAGGGGATCAGGGTGCAAGGAAATTGAAACTGGATGTCCTACTCCAGCTTCTGTGGGACTGCTGTTTAAGAAAACCTGCTACAACAATCCAAGTTTATCCAAAGATACCTTTGTGTAGGGGTGAGCTCCCTGAACTGCTTTACACTACTGAAGCAGGGTGAGGACAAAGAGAAAGGACCAAGATTAGGGTCCACATCTTCAGAAGAGAAAAAGAAGTAGTCAGTTATTTCTCTTAATCTATATTTAACATAAAGATGAATAGGTTTTGCCTGGTATTGCTTGGTGTAGTATAATGTTGGTAATGTAGGAAGCATTAGCATGCTTTTTAGCCTGATCTTTCGGGCAAACAAGATCTCTGTGACTGTATGCTGCATTTGTTTGCTTGTTCTTCTGTCTGTATTATTACTTTTCCTAAAAGGTTTTGAACCAATTACCAATTTCAACTAAAGAGACAGAGATCTAGGACATATTGGCTTTCTACAAGCATGGTGAAAACCAGCCACTGACTGGAAGATAGAGATGGGAGAACTGGAAAGCTCTGACAGAAAGGCTACAACATGAGTGTCCCATTCAAGTAATCCTGACAAGTTCCCCCAGCTGCTTCAGCCAGCCATGCAAAACCTGACTGGCCAGACAGCACACGTGTGTGCCGGCACGCGTGTGTGCCGGCACCGCCTCTGACCCAGCTGCACGGTGCGCTCAGGGAAGAGAACTGCTGCTGGAGCAGCTAGGGAACGTAGGTAAGAGGGCAAAGAAATAATGAAGAAGTGATGAGTGATGTGAATTTCCTGAGGATGCAGATGGCAGAACTCTTGCGGTGGCATAGGGTATAGGACAGAAATCTATAGGAAATCAGGCTTCATTTAGCCCGTGTTTACAGAATAAGATGTTTTCTATCTGACCAAACATCTATCTAATCAATAAGCATTTCATTCTGTTATGAACAGAACACGGTAGAGAAGTCATCCGGGTAAAGCTCTTAAGAAGCTGATTTCTAGAGGTGAAGGTTGTATGTGTGTGTTTAAGCATTATTTATTTCTTATTTTTCTGCTGGTAATGTCTTTCTGAATTATATTTAGGTAAAATATTTAAAACGAAAACCACAGTCCTTGTGATATGTCAGGTGTACCATAAAATATTATTTGGAACTTGCAACATGCTATTTTGAACCTCTGTGTATTTTACACTTTTTCAATATTAATGGGAAAAACGACTTGTAGCTAGACAGAAATCTGAAAAGTCACAAGTGGTCTTTACAGATTGACAAGGGCATGCTTCTGGAGAGAAAACAACTTCCTTGAGCAAAACTAGTGGTAGCTTCTTAAGTTACCCTTTCTGCTGGTGCATTTTCCTTTAATAGTTCTGACTTTGATAAATGCTCAGGCCTACTTTATTTGAGGGAAAATAAGAATTCTCCTTTCAAATACTTACAAAAATGAGACTCTCTAGCCTGTAGCCCTTAGGAGTGGAGAACAGCTCTGATTCCAGGCAGAGATTTATTATGGAAATCTCCAGAGTGAATGGAAAGCAGCCCACACGGTGTATAATCACTGCTTGTGAGTTTCCTCTACGGGTTATTAAGATTAAAATGATTAGGTTACTGACTGTGTGCTAGGAACAATTGTTCATTTAAGTATGCATAAATTGTCTTAAAGGTGTGAATAGGTCTTGTTGCTGAATCAAACATTTTGCATAAGAGCGTCATTAGAAAGACACCCTAGTGTGGTGTTATGGGATAATAATCTCAGTAATGGAAATATGAACTCTGTTATATACAACATAAAAGCTTGTTACCCTGTAGAGTCCACAGAAAGTGAGACCACCACAATTCCCTTGTATGTTGCTGCCCTTTTATTGATGGAGAAATAATGTAGCTAGATGTTGGTACTAAATCATCCTGTAAGCTCTGCCCCATTATCTTGTACACTTCATGTTGGAACTAAAATTATATTGAAATATAAATTTATACAATAACACTAAAAAACTTCAAACTCAATGTGTTTCTTCAAGGATGAACTAACTCTTCATATGTATTTTATATTTAAGTGTCTGCAAAAATATACTAGAAAGCCAGAAGTGGGGTATAGACCACTTATTGTTCCTGTATTTGGAACAAAAGATCTTAGAACAACTGAAAAAGTTCTGTTAAATGCACTGCATTTTATGATCTAATTTTTTGCAAACTGTAGTGATCAAAACTATTGTGGCAGCAGAAATGGAGCAACAGAGTAATAGCCAAGCTCCTTCATGCAACCAAATAATAGCATGGAGTAGTAAATGGAAAGCAAGACGAAGAGGACCAGAGAGATCACATAAAATGTGGTATTGCAGAATATTAAATCCACTGCAGATAACCAGTGGCATATGAACAAAATTAAAATAGACAGTTTGAAGCTGCAAGCTGGGAAACATAAATTTGTATCTCACTAATGTTACCCTAATGGATAGCTCCAATGCATGATGGGGAATTATTTTTAAATAATATTATTTCACTGCTAACTGACCTTCCTGTCCACTTCAATTTACATAAGGAATCAAGATGCTTAGAAGGTATGATTTTTGGAGGAACGAGAATTTTTGCAAAGTCACTCCGAAAGTCAGAGTCAGAACAAGATTTGTTCTGTTTTGACTTAGAGAGTATTATGATAAACAGAATTCTTAAAATAGAAGAACAGAAAAGCAATTCTATTTAAATGTAATTCTAAAGCCATTTTACATTGCCAAGCTTGGAGTGAGCTGCATTTTGTCTGAGTCTTGTGCTCCTGTGAAGCTTTAGAGGCTTTAACAGGGCTTTGGGCAAATGGAGGCATCCACCCACAAGGAGCTTATTTCAAGCCAGGGGCCTAACACTAGATTAACTATATTGGACCATAAATACTGCACCTGTCAATTGCACAAAATAGAACAGATGGTTCCTCAGAGTAAGTGATGTGGGGCAATGTGCTAGTAATGCCAAGGCTTTGGGCAGTCGTAAGGATAGACCCTGATCTTGCTCAGGTGTATGTAATAATTACATTGCAAGTAATTTTTAATGTAATTATCACTTCCTATTTGCTTTCAGTAGCTCTTGTTTCCTGCAAATTTAGTGCAGGACCCTCTTGTTTTAAAAAAAAATTATTTATAAGACCATGGCATGTCATTGCAGTGTGTGACTGAAAAAACTGTTAATTCTGCTTTGTCCTGGTTGTCAGGGTTAGTGCTTGATAACATGAAAACCTGTTCATATACCTGCATTTTAACATATATTAAATCAGTCTGTACAGTCATATTCTGTTTTTACTAACAAATTAAACAGTGCCAGGCAACATTTTTCATACCAGTATTCAGTTGTCTACATTGTTGAATTATTAGTAAAATTCTATTTTCAGTTTTGGCCTGGGCAAACTAGCTGTGTCCTAAATAATTCTTGGGTACAGTTTGGGAGTTATCCCAGTCCAATGACTATCCCAGTAGCCATCTTGGATTTTGTCAGTGTGTTCTGCATAGAAAGACTGTTTAACAGTATGGATGCCAGCCTTTCTAGGTTAGCTGGCTTCAGTGCCGGAGAAAGGTCAGAAGCATATTTAATTTATTAGCATTGAAATTGCTTCACAGTCTGCTAGTACATCACAGTTGTAACTTAGCAATTAGTAGTCCTGGGCCTCGGGAAAGAAACAGCTTCCAAGAAAGCTTTTGAGCTGCAAATGATCATGTGAGCAGATGCTGTTCTTTTAGGCCAGACTTAAACAAAATTATTCAGAAATGGCTTAACTTTGCCTTTTCACTTTGTTTTGCAATACTTTAGAAGATCTTCTCACAGTCTGTAAGAGCTGAGAAGTATGTAGGCAGCTGCCTGTCTCCTTGTTGCTGTTAGTTGAGCTATTGGGAGATAGCTTTTAGCTCCTAGACATCATCTTAGAGCTCTGGATGTCGAATCACTCAGCAAGAAACACATGCTTAGTCAGGCTCTGTTCAGCTTCTACCACAGCAATTTACTCGCCTTCCACTATGGTCTGATTACATCAGAATTATTGTTCTGTGGACACAAGGCACAGCTAATGACTGCATGGACATGCTTTACAGGCATCTCAGAATTTTGGTTTATGCTAAACCCTAGGCAGATGAACGTGAAGTTGTAAAATACACACACACACAAAAAAAATAGCGTGGCAGCTGTCCCAAAGGATGGGGAGAATTAAATTTCGCACCTTGAGAAGAGTGTGATAGCGGCCACCAGCGAGACTTCAGACAAGGGAAGCCTCCAACATCCTTGTGAATCCTCTGGTTCTCTCCTGCCACATCTCTGCCAGCACGTGTGGTCTGGGAGAGGGACTGAAGCTTCCTTCTGATGTGGACTCTGGCTGGAGGGCTAAGGGAGAGCTGTACTGGGAGACCATAGCAAGGCTGGGAAAGTATGACCCAAGCCTTCCCTGGTAAATCCGTGCTTGAGCTGTGTTCCTAGTTTCCTAATCACACACACAGCTTCTGCTTCTGTTCTTCTTATTGGTCCTTATGGAGTCTAGTTATTTTAGGAGGTGAACAGGAAAAATCTCAATAGAGAATATTCAACAGAGAAAAAAGACAGAAGACATGACTTTTGTCTGGGGGAATTTTTAGCAGAGATACATATCCCTTTTCATATGGCATCTGTATCTCACTATTAAATTGCCATTAAATAAGGCAATGGCTTCTTTCCCCATTAAACAAGAACAAATGGGAAAATATTTTCACAACAGTGACCTACTGATTACAAATCTGAAATGTATATTCCAAGTCCATTTTCTAGATTTATTATTTTCTGCCAAAATTGATTTGGACAAAAACCATAGTAATCACCTAATATGTGGTTAGCAATTTTCCATCTCATTACACAACCCTTGTATCTTATTACCCATTTAAATGAATACCTGTTAAATGAACAGACCTGTACAATGCATACAATTTTTCGATCCATCAAGCCAAAACAAATAGAGGACTCCAATGAAGTCTTTAAAACAGTATACCACAGTATAGAATGCAACAAAAATGACATTTATCAGTGTAATTAATCAACTAAATGAATACAAAACTTTGTAACAGAATCAAAATTACTTTTGGGGATGTCACATGATTGTATGATAACCCTAATCATTCAAAATCCCAAGATGCTCTGAGGAGGCATTTTGCATCATCCAGATAAGATCTTTGAGTATTTGTCACTATAGTGTTCATAAAAGTGACACTGTTAATGCTGGCTGCAGCTGAACTTGATACCAAACGTGCAACAATCTATCCTACTGACTTCTGTCACCACATCTGTCCTGATTTCCACTACTGTGAATCTGCAGGCCTGAACCTCTTTAAAACAGAGATAATCGTGGCAAGATGCAGTGAACCTGAAGATTGCAGTGGATTAGATTTATCTATTAATGAAACCTGTCATTTAGACACAAGCTCTCAGATGTGGAAGGAAACACATTCACTCCTGGTTCTCTTCACAACAAAATCCAGATTGAAAGCTGCACACTTTAGGACATTTTTTATGTGTGTAACTGGAGTTAATTAGGAAACTTACTGACAGAGTGAGAAGGAAGAGGGCAAATACTGGCTGATCATCTCAGAAACATTACCAAAGCAATTTGTTTTTAACAAAGATTAGAAGAGGGGAGAGAGGGAATATATATTTTTACTAGGAATCCAGTGAAAGGGAAGCAACATTAGAATGAAGTGGTAAGGCAAACCCTCCGAAAGCAGTATTTTAGAATTACTCAACCAGAGTGATTTTTTTACTTGTCAAAGTTACTAAGTAACTAGTTACTAGGTTAAAGTTGACCTCTCTTTTTTCCCAGACATGTGCTTGAATGTAGTTAATAATTTCTGAGTTATATTGAGTGACCTTGCATGGACCTCCCAATTCTAGTCCTTTCTGTCTCTACAAGTATCTAAGGATATGCCTGCGCAGCTACATGAGTGTAGTCACATAGCTCACTCATAACATTTACTCCTTTATCTGCCAAGAATACTTTAGACTTGTTACTTCACTTCCACAGCTGGGGGTAGCTGAGAGGCAGTTTAATAAGCTATCCTGTTGCACTGCTACACATCTGCTAGCAGCTATGCTCCATTTCAGATCCTCTAGCTCTTTGAAAGCACTTCTGCTTCAGGAAGAACAGCCTTACAGTTATGAGACTGAGCTGCAGCCTGTCATTTCTGAACACTTACTCCTATCCAGCAGAGAAGGTCTTCATATAAACACCTTTATCAGCCAAGACGTGGCAACAACTTGTCTCACCTGAATGGTAGCTGATACATTGGTCTCTTCAGCTGTGTTACTCTCAGCTGAAACAGATGTCTCATCTCTCAGAAAAGACTTAAGGATTACATATTGTCCATTTCCTGAACCTATTGCCTTTTACCCACACTCCAACTCCAAATTTCATGCAATTTTTGCATTGCAAATGGTGGAATGCTGAGCCTCAAGCATAAGATCAGTGAGGAAGTAATAAGACCATGACTAAAAATAGCTAGACTTCATGCTCAAATCTTCTTAGTGGCTAAATAGCTCTGCCAGAGTTTTGTCCCAGAAGAAGAATCATACGGACTTCATTCCATTTCATCAATATTCCATATGAAATGTGTAGATACTCTGGGGATAGCAAAACAATGCTGTCTCTGTTTAGACAAATACCCATTTTCAACATATATTGTTTCCTCATTTACTGGCCAGCTCCTCCTAGGATGTGTGTGAGTTCTGACAGCACGAATATTGACACTTTTTTGTCTCAGTAAAACCTACTACATTTAAGTTATAACAGATGAAAAATGCATAGCATATCCTGTATATGCAGAAACAACCAGGAGAAAGACTGATTTGCAAACATCTCAGAAGTTGAATTGCACTCAAAACAGTTGCTGTTTTTAAAAGGATCACCACCTTGAATTGTTCTAGAGGATGATCTGTATTTGCTACCCATAGGATTTCTACCCTTACCTGAATTACTGGCAGTTTTATGTGCAGGACAGTCTTCTGTATTATGATGACATCAACATCGTGTGAGTGTTTGTGGTTAGCCTCTGATAGAATCTGTTCTCTTCAAGTGCTTACATATTCTCTAATGAATGGATTTCAGCCATGAACATCCAAAAGAGACTTTTATTTCAGAAGAAAAATCCCTGTCGAAACAAAGGTGTCAGAGTTTTCCTTATGCTAATTCTCACTGTAATTGTAGTGTAGCAGATACAAACCCAAGAACACTTACCATTTCCCAATGATCAAACAAAGCAAGTGAGAACATAGTCAATAGAGAGGTGGAAAATGCAAAATCGTGTCTTGGTTGCAGTGAGTACTTAACTGAATATACAGAGTAGCACAGTTCAAACTGAAAAGCCTAAGAACATTAATCTCATAACAGACAACTATTCATAAGAACCACTTCTTTTTGTGATATGTGGGCATCTTAGTTTCATGGCCCACTTCAAGTTCCCAGCTAGGACTTGATGTTGGCTCTCGGACATGCAAAATGGTTATTTATCTATTGATTACTCCATCATGAAAAGAATACACTTCAAAGATTGACTGTCCTCAGTTTCATGCTGATGCAGAAAAGGAATAATTTCAAAATAACACATTTTTCTTGAGCTATAGTTATGTGTTTAAGATTTTCAATGTCTTGACTCATGAGCTTGCTTTAGTTAACATTTTTTTTTTTGACACACAGCTGTAGTACCCCGCAGTAAAATGTTGGAGAAAACAGAGGCATAGGACAAAGTTCATATAAACTTTATCTGAAGCCAAAAAATATAACTCTTGCAACAAGGCAAAAATTATATCCAACCTAGAAAATAAGGAAAGTAACTTGATTTAAAACAAAACAAAAAAATATGACCCTGTGCAACAATTGGATGTATTATAGATGTCAGAAGCCTTTTAAAGTGCATTTTTCCTTGGAAATATCTAGGCATTAATGTCCTTTAGTAGTAAGTAATGGTCTGAAAAACTAATGTTCAAAAGACAAAAACAATACAGGCTCTGTGGGAAGTTTTTTCTTACTCTATCTTTCTCTCTTTATTTCCTTACAATTCTATTCCTGAAACTGATTATTTTGGTTTTTTTTTCTGAATGAAATAAAGTATGTTAAATCACAGAAGCCTTGTTTTCACAGTTGAGTGAATTTCTATTGTCTTGTGATAAATCTCAAGAAGCAAGGAATTATGATGGAAACACTGAGATGTTCCTGGCTACATAATACAGTTACTAGGCACTGAGCCATGCATGTATGCACACACGTACTTTAAAATAAATATAGTTGAGCAGAGTAAAATAAATTTTCTAAGAGCAAAAGCTGAGCTAAGCTTTTTAATACAAAAAGTCAGCTTGATTAAGGAATCAGACCACCCACTGCTGGAAGAAAAATACTTGTACCATATATTATGCATCTTTGGTATCCACAGGCTGATATGAAGCATTGCAAGGTGGAACTGCACTGACTGGGTAATGAAAAAAAGATGCATTGAGACAATAAAAGAAAGCCAAAAAGATTTATTAATTCATGAATTTACATTCTCCATAGCCAAAATGTAAATCTTCCTGTACAGAAATCTTCAGCATATTCACATTAAAGGTTCAAATCATGAAGCCATTTGTATACATGACTAACTCTACCCATTTATTAAAGCGATCTAAATATGTGCTTAACATTTACAAATGCGTAAAAGTCTTACTGAATTAAGGCCTGTTTATCTGATCTGAAGTTCTTTGTCATCACTATGAGTCTTTCTATCAACCAGAAAGACCTTTGTGTCTATGCAAGTGTAATACTTAGCTAGAACATTAGAACATGCTCCTAAATACCCATCACACCATAAAGGTAAGATTAAAATTAACATTTTGAATCACAGGTTACACTGCTTTGGTCTTGTTTGCATTTCTTTTTGTTACTAATACCATTGTTGTATACCAAGTTTAGTTTCTGATATGAAATTGAAGTGCTTGTCTTATACAATGATAAACTATTTGATTTGATTTCAGCAGACCTGTTTGTTTCCAAAGAGAAGACTAATTTGTTTGGTTAAAGAATTGCCCCATTAATGTTACATGAAATCAGCACAATTTATATAAATAATTCCCTTGCCACAGAAGGGAAGCATGTGTTTGCATTGTATGAGTTGCAAAACCTCACTCGTTCTGTGCCAAGTCATAATGGCAGCTCTTAAAATGGCGACCTTATCTGAGAAGAAGAAATACCTAAATTTATAAGAGTTTTTCCTTCTTTCAATGAAATGGTTCTGTTGAAGTTGCCACCTTATTCAAGCATAGTTTTCTGTAAGGGATTGCTCCTTTTTCTTCACGGTAACTTACCACTTCCTCCTCAGCTATCGATAAGGACATTCAACATCTCCTTAAGGAGTGGTTTAATACAGATTATTTTCCCTATGAGAATTGTATAAGGAAGATATACAACATGAATTTCAACTGGAGCACCTGAGTTGAGAAATGCAATGGCTAATGTCACCAGAAGTGCTCATTCACTGAGGTCTTGATCCAAATTTCACTGAGCCCAGTGTGACTATAACTTTGATAAGTGGAAAACATACCCACCTGGTAGTTTGAGTGAGTTGAAAGCAGGAAGCATATGAAGTACTGTCTTCCAAAAGTATGGGGTGTAACAAATATATCAGGTAGATAGATGCTAGATAATTAAAATGCCTGTGGGTGACTAATAACAACTCAGTAAGAATAAGAGTTAGTACAGTTCTTGAAGAACACAAATATACTAACACTTCACTTCACACTTCACATTTCAGATCATATTACCATTTTCAGGACTTCAGTTCTGAAGCAAATGAGTGCCTACTGATGGCTAACAATCACTGTGCACCAGGGAAAAGTTGCAGTAATAAAGACCACAGAACTGGAAATGAAGTATCCCATTTAGCTGGTTATGTTTTGCAGATAAGAGATTCTGGCAAGGATGAGGATGGTCATCACTGAATGGTTACATTTTAGCCCATTTTTAGTTGGTGGCAATACTGTGAAACCCTTAAACAAAGTTAGTTAACTACCCTTAGCTTTCTTCTTCAAGAAGCAAAGTCAGGTTCTGGGGCAACTGGGAAAGCTGTGTGGCTTAAAGCCACAGCAAATTCCAGGGTCCCTGAGTGACCTTGTCCACAGGGGCTGCAGAAGCTTTGGAAGGTTGTTGCAGCAATGATGTTCCCCAAGAACACCCAATAAAGAGCCTGCCTTGGCTGGTTTTGTTCACAGTTAACAGTATCGACAAAATGAGAATGCTTTCCTTATACATGCTCACACTGTTCCTCTGCTCCCTATTATTTCCAACTCGTTTCAGCATTCATGATATGTTTCTCTTTCCAGAGATCCACTTTAGTTTGCTACTGTCCTCTGTGGTATCAATCAACCAACCAGACTGAGCTAGTACATTTATCTGGGACCTTACTGTAAAATAAAAATGGGTCCCTTATCCACCCAAACTACCTCCTATCTATAAAGCTCAATTAGAGCTCTGGCCTGTGGACACTGGACAGCTATGCCACTGTTTCAGCCCCTGGCTTCACTCCAGCATTGCTTCTGTGTTAGTAGTTAGAGGTCCCCACCACCTGAGATTGCACCGGGACAGGAAAATAATCAAGTGATTTGGAAGCTAGTCTGTAATCCTGAAGACCTGTGGTTAGTTTCTTTCTTTGTCAAGGACTTCTGTTACTGGGGAATTAATTATTTGTGTTGACCAACTCGTGTTGAATCAACACAAGTTTTGTGTTGATTTTTGGTCTGTGACTCTTGTCAAACAGCAGCCCTGTTTCTTTTTCCACGCTTTATTGACTTGTAGGAATTAGTATAATATCAATATAATAATATAAGTGAAAAAAAAATTCTTGTAGAAACTTAAGTGGTCTTTTGTAAAACCAAAGAGCATACAGGAACACTGTACATTATGGAGGCAATATCACCCTAGTATGGACATTACTTAGACCAGCAGAACAGTTCTACTGCTGGAATAGCTGATTTCTGGTCACTGTAGAAGGCTCCAAGGAAGAACCCTACCTGTTCACTAAGGCAAATTTTCCCTTTTTCTGGTTGCATAGTACTGTGTTCCTATTTTACCCCTGAAGCTCTTTGCAGATCACCTCCTTCAGTCTCAGACTGTCACACTTATGATTGTAAACCAGATCCCCAGCTCCACACTTTTTACTTTGCAAGCTTCCTGCATAGGAGCTTCTTCAGAAGCAGTATTGTGGGCACTGCTGATACGTATACACAGGAAACACTTATCATCATCTAAGTGAACTGCTATAAGAAAACTCTTTTTTGAGGCTCACACAAAAAATAACTCCAAGTCACCCTCACTTTAATAGATGACTGAGCTAAATACCTCTCCTTTGTTACTGGACAGATACCTCAGAGCAGTTGATATGTCATAACCCAATATAGGGAAGCATTGGATTAGCTGTACCTCTGCAGTTACTTAAAAGCATGGGACTTCAAGCACTCATTTGGACTACTTGTGCCTGAGGCTGTCACCCACACTGAGCAAAATGATCTATACCAACCAAATCATCCCCATCTCATTAAAAGAGAGTTACTGGCATAGCTGTCCATCAAAGGCAACATCGTGCCTCTGGCTGATTTGCCAGTAGAAATTTTTTGTTTGAAGCTAGCCAAAGTTTTAAAAGATGAAATGGCATAGGGGTGTTCACTAGGGACCCAATTAAAATTAAATTCATGCTTAATTATGTGTGCTTTTGGAATAGAACAAATAAAATTATTTTAAAGTAAAAATGTATAGCTTCTCTAAGTGGCAAAGTTAATTACAGTATTTTTTTATGTTACCTCTTCAGGCCATTTTTAAATTAACAATCAACAATTATCTTCTGAACCCTTCTTCCAGTCCTGAGAGGAGTATATTTAATCATCAAGTGTCAGATCCTGTTATGATTTTTTCTTTCTGTTTGATAAGTTTCCTAATTATGAATTCAGTTTCTTATTTACAGAACATAATTCTAAAACAAGAAAGCCCATTGAAACCTTTCAAACTGAGTACAAAACACACTGTTGTGTACAGCACCATGGACTTGAATATGAAGCAAGAGTTTAATGTCTTAATAGGATACAGGATATTCTTTGTGACATTTAATTTATACTAGCAGCACTTACATCAAATGTATAGTAAATAGTCCAAACATCCCTTAGAATTCATCTAAGCCTGTTAAGAGAGCAAATCCTTCGTATGTCAAATACTGTCGTAACTGTGACTCTGACCTGTTCCCACCACACAAACTCTTGTGCTCCCAGGTATACTCCAAGGTAGCTTGCCTACTTAAATTGTTTATTTTATGAAAGGATCGTAGGATAACAAGGCCTATGAAAGTCAGGGAATAGATTTGGAGACTGTAGAGGCATCTCTAATCCCTATTCAACACCATACAACATTTAAAAATTCCTCTAAGAAAGTGTCCATATGGCAATTCCATGCTGTGTGAGGCTAAATAAATTGGACAAAAATGAGAGTTATTGCCTTACAGGGATTTTACATAAGATTTTGCCTAATTCTGACTCTTCCTACTCTATAGTCAAAGTGTCATAGTAAAGTGATTTAGCTCAAAATAATATAACAAATAACTTCTGGTCTTTGAAATGAGAAAATATAAATTCTGAAAAAATAGGTATTTTCTGTTTCCTTTCAAGAGTTTTTATTAAAAAGGACTAGGCTATCACAAAGAAACTGGATATCATATTAAGGTTCCCATAGAACAATGGAATTCCAGCATAACCATTTAAGTGGAAAATACCCCTTAGAACACAAACAATTCATTTTTATCTCAACCTTAAAGTGAGAGTGGTTTCTACATGGGCCAAAATCAAAGCAAATGGAATCCAGTGTGAGATTTTTCAATGCATTCAATGGTTCTTGGGTCTAATTCTTTGGAGAACATCCAGATTTTTCTCTTTTATGTTAATATTGGTAAAAAAATATTGCTGCTTCTCTCAGCAGCTAGAACAAAGAAGAAAGAGAAATAACAGATGCTTAACCTAACAGTTATTTTCAAATAACATTCATCCTTGCGCAATGTACCCAGAGCCTGAAATGTTACAAAACAAAGCTCAGTCTTGCAGTACTAATTTGGAAAGTGTAAAATATTAAAATTCAGAATGACCATTACTTAAGAAGATGTTTCCCTACTTGCTTAAACTACAGTGATTTTATTATTCTCTCTGTGTAAATAACACTACTTTTTTATCATTTATGTATGATAGTTGCATAGATGATAGATGAGACTTAGAAAGGTAACAATAAAGGGCAGTCCCTTATCCACAGAAATCTTAGTTTATCAAAAACGTACAGTGAGATGCATATTGCTGAATAATGAAACTCTTATTCATATTTAATACTAGCTTAGTTTCAGTGGAATCAGGATGAGATAGTTTTTATAACAAATAAAAGAATTAGTTGTATAAAAGGAGTAGGAAGGAAATGAAGAAGCAAAAGGTATAGTCTGACATGAGTGGTTTTATTTACGCTGTTATTATACCTCATTTCAGTTAATTACTTATGGCTAAATGGAAGGTGAGAAACCATTTTCCTACTTTTGCTTGAAATTTTTATCATAGTTTTCCTCAGACACTTAGTAGCAATGCTAAATGTATGCGTCTCTACTGGTCTTCCCATAATAACTTTTAAATCTATGAGTTTATTCAGTCAAATCTGCCAAGAAAGGTTTCAAAAGCATGGGATGGTTTCAGAGATGACCACATTTCCACCAGTTCTATGAATAGTAAGGGCTGAATATCTGTTTAAGTGCCATGGCACTTAAGGCTACAGCATGGGTTTAATCCCTTAGAAGACATAGTGGTATCCACTTTGCAGAGAAACCTTATAAATGATCCAGCTTTGGAGCTGGGAAAAATTCAGTTCGAACTCATCCCTCCTTGACCATCAAAGTCAGTTCATCATAAATCGTAGAGTGGAATTTATCACCTACCTGTAAATGCCTACAGTGTAGACGTGTACATCTGAGCTAGTCATGCTTTTTATAGCCAGTGGGGAGTAAAAGGCACTGCAAGGGCACAATTCGTCTGACCTGCTTTAGACATCTATTTTAAGATGAGATAAATTGTGTCCTAGAAATGCCAACTTCTCTCCACTGACTGCAAAGGCAGTCTAAGGCAAGTTACTCAAATACAGATGGTCATTTAAATCCCAGTCAAAAACCATGGGAAATCAAGGTACTTATTCCTCAGCTACTTAATAGAATTTTAACTCTGAAAAAAAATGTTTCCCATGCTCATGACTCATCTGAAAATAATGTGAAATTTTTTAATTCATTAAAGTTTTTGAAAAAAGCTGAGTCAATTGTGTATTTCTCTCATGGGGACAAGCACACCATCTTTCCATTACCTGTTTAGATGTTTGTTATATGTGTGCATGTGCACACACAGGGACACTGCACAGTTTTCTGGGCCTCTTACTGCCTTGTGCTTTGGTTGCGTGACCATGTCATGAGAACCTCAGCCTGGGGTGCTTGCCAGGTAACGGAGGTAAAGTGAGGGGCTAAAGACCTTAGCTGAAACTTGCAGGTAGGAGTTATTGCCTTCAACTGAGACTCTGCAAAGCCTGAAACCTTACCAGGAGACAGCCTTCCCTAACAGCAGTGAAACTGTCTGGCAATGAGTCCTCTCCTGAATGGGCTCAATAGTGGTGATGAGTCTAACCGGAGATTAGAGGATATGTGACCAGCTGCCTGTGTTCAGTCAGGCCACGGAAAGAAGAGATACTCTGGATCTGCATTGCAAGTATGGGAGCTACAGCTCTCATTTCAGGGAAGTGTAAGGGAGTTCTCAATCTCAGTGCATAGAACTGAACTTTCAAATCCACAAAGACTGCAAGTGTATACATAATTACGTGTAATATATATGCATTATATATAAATGTATTGCTCCATTTGATTTTGCATATATATCTACCTAGGTCTAGTAAGTGCATAGCTGTGAGATGTATTAGATTAATATTACCCAGAATCAGATTAGGGAAATAATCTAGTAGCCAGTACTCTTTTTTTTCCAAAAGCAGTATAAAAGATTAATCTAATATGCTCCCCTTCCTAATAATTTCAGTGTATGATCTCTTGTTGCTGCTGCTTGCCTGGATGAAGTCCCATAAAGAAAACAATGGAATAGCTGAAGCAATCATTATGTTTTCTGTGTGCCCTCAGTCTGTTAGCTCTAGCATGCTGAAAGAATGGAAGTGATTGGACTTGGAAACCTAGAAAATAATAGGCTTATAAGAAATGCATATATAAAATTATGTTTACAATTTATAAACTTATGCAATTCTGAATTACAGAATCACAGAATCACAGAATCAAAGAATCACAGAATCACAGAATAAAGGTTGGAAGAGACCTCAGGGGTCATCTAGTCCAACCCTTCTAGGAAGAGCACAGTCTAAACAAGATGGCCCAGCACCCTGTCCAGCCAACTCTTGAAGGTGTCCAATGTGGCCGAGTCAACCACTTCCCTGGGGAGATTATTCCAATGATTGACTGTCCTCAGTGTGAAAAATTTCCCTCTGGTGTCCAACCGGAATCTCCCCAAGAGCAATTTATGTCCATTCCCCCTTGTCCTCTCCATGTGACTCCGTGTAAAAAGGGAGTCTCCATCTTCTTTGTAGCTACCCCTTAAGTACTGATACATGGTGATGAGATCCCCTCTGAGCCTCCTTTTCTCAAGGCTGAACAAACCCTGTTCCTCCAGCCTATCCTCATATGGCAGCTTCCCAATCCTTTGATCATCTTGGTGGCCCTTCTCTGGACCCCTTCCAGCCTGTCCACATCCTTTTTGTAGAGCGGGGACCAGAACTGTACACAGTACTCCAGGCGTGGCCTGACAAGCACTGAGCAGAGTGGGGTAATGACTTCCTTCTCTCTGCTGGTGATGCCCTTTTTGATGCAACCCAGCATCCTGTTGGCCTTCTTGGCCTCAGCAGCACACTGTTTGCTCATGTTGAGCTTCCTGTCCACCAGGACTGCCGCGTCCCTTTCCACAGAGCTGCTCTCCAGCCGGGTGGATCCCAGCCTGTGCTGCACTCCCGGATTATGTTTTCCCAGGTGCATGATCTTACACTTTTCCTTGTTGAACTTCATAAGGTTCTTGCTGGGCCACTCCTCCAGCCTATCCAGATCTCCCTGCAGAGCAGCTCTCCCTTCTGGAGTGTCTACTTCCCCACTCAACTTGGTGTCATCTGCAAACTTCATCAGGCTACACTTGATGCTGTTACCCAGATCACTTATAAAGATGTTGAATAACATTGGGCCCAATATTGATGCCTGGAGGACTCCACTAGTGACAGGTTGCCAGTTTGAGAACGATCTATTTACCACCACTCCTTGGGTGCAGCCTGTCAGCCAGTTCCCCACCCACTGCACAGACCACTTGTCTAGGCCATAACACATCAATTTCTCCAGGAGGAAACTATGGGGGACCATATCAAAGGCCTTGGAGAAGTCCAGGTAAACAATGTCCACTGCCCACCCCATGTCAACCAGGCAAGTCACTTTGTCATAGAAGGCCACCAGGTTTGTCAAGCATGATCTGCCTTTAGTGAAGCCATGTTGACTTTTCCCAATCACGTGCTTCAATTGACTTGTGATGGCCCCCAGGAGGATTCGTTCCATAACCTTTCCAGGGATTGAAGTAAGGCTGATGGGCCTATAGTTACCCAGATCCTCCCTCAAGACCTTCTTGTAGATAGGGGTAACATTGGCCTTCCTCCAGTTCTCTGGGACATCCCCCATTCTCCATGACTTCTCAAAGATTATGGAGAGTGGCCTTGCGATGACATCATCCATTTCTCTCAACACCCTCGGGTGGATGGCATCGGGGCCCATTGTTTTGTGGGGGTCAAGCTCCTGTAGTAATTCATATACTAACTCTTCCTTCACCGATGGTGGGTCGGTGTTTGGTTCAATTGGCAATTTTGTTCCCAAAGCCTGGGACCCCACAGTGCTGGTAAAGACCGAGGTGAAGAAGGTGTTGAGGCCCTCTGCCTTTTCTGCATCATTGGTGATTGATTCTCCTTTTCTGTTTAACAATGGGCCTATGTTTTCCTTCTTTTTCTCCTTATGGCTGACATGTCTGAAGAACCCTTTCTTGTTATTTTTTATGTCTACAGCCAGTTTCAATTCAAATTGGGCTTTTGCTTTTCTGACTGCATCTCTGCACTCTCTGGCTATGCCCTTGTAGTTCTCAGAGGATAATCCTCCACTTCTCCATTTCTGGTGTGGTTCCCTTTTGGATGAATAGCCTCAGGAGGTCATGGCTGAGCCATGGGGGCCTCTTGCTCTGCTTACTTCCCTTACTTTTGTAGGGGATAAATTGGCTTTGTGCTTCCAATAGAGAGTTCTTGAAGAATTCCCAGCACTCACTAGCTCCTTTGCCTTCCATGGAACCTTCCCATCGAATCCCTCCCAGTTGAGCCCTGAGTGCACTGAAGTTTGCTCTTCTAAAATCCAGAACCCTTGTCTTAGAGCTGACCTTCAGCACACTCAGCAGGATCCCAAACTCCACAATATTGTGGTCACTGCAGCCAAGGCTATCATTAACCGAGATATTAAAAAGCAGGCTTTCTCGGTTTGTGAATAGCAAGTCCAGCAGCGCCTCATTCCTGGTTGGCACATCTAACATTTGTATCAGGAAACAGTCCTCTATACATTCCAGGAACTTGGTGGATGACATATGAGCTGCCGTATTGTTCTTCCAGCAGATATCTGGGTAGTTGAAGTCAGCCATCAGGACCAGGTTCTGTTGGCCAGAAGCTTGCTTTAGTGCCCGAAATATCACTTCATTGGCTTCGTCACCGTGGTTAGGAGGTTGGTAGCAGATGCCCACTGTGAGGTCCTGCTTGGAGATGACCCCTTTGACTTTAACCCAGAGGCATTTGATAGAGCAGTCGCAATCACCATAGTTGACTTCGATGCATTCAAGGTGTTCCTTGATGTAGAGTGCAACTCCTCCACCTCTTCTACCTTGCCTGTCTTTATGAAAGAGCTTGTAACCGTCCATTGCGATCCCCTAGTTGTTTCAGGTGTCCCACCATGTTTCAGTTACTCCTATGATGTTGTACCCTTCTGAGTGGGCATGGAGCTCTAGTTCCTCCTGTTTGTTGCCTAGACTGCATGCATTCGTATACATACACTTGAGGTGTTTACTCTTTTGTTTCACCTCTTGGGAGACAGCTAAGGAACCATTGTCACCTCACTGCTTGGCCTGACTTACTCCCCCATTGGATGTGCTGGTGTGATCGTTTTCTCCATGGATCCCACCCCCAAGTCCTTCAGTTTAAAGCCCGCATCACCAAATTAGCCAGCCTACTGCTGAAGATTCCCTTACCCCTTTTAGACAGATGGTTTCCATCCCTCCCTAGCATGTTTAATTAATTAATTAATTAATTAATTTCTCTTTTCTTGATCCTCACCTCAACTTTTCTTTTGCTGCACTTGTGTTTTCATTCCTGCTTTATTGACTTCATACTGTTTCTCTTCACATTTCATTCTCTTTAGTTTCTCCAAGGATTCATGGAGATTATTGTTCCAAGGATTACAGACTTCAAACTCTGAAGTATTGTGATGTGACTGCTATCATACTGTTTTGTTTTTACTCCTGGCAACTCTCTTGTTCATTTAGATTAGAGAGAACATACATTATTATGTGCCTTCTGTAGTTGAATAAGTGAATTTTTTTTGTGTATGTGTGGGCCCTTAGACACTGAAGTAATAGATCTGACTGATAATTCTAATGGTAATACAGACACAAAATTCCAGGAGAAAGTTGGGTGCTCTTGCTCTTCAGCAAAATAAAAGTAATTGAAAGGATTTTAAGTATTATGCCTGAGCAATGTGTTTTTTCACTGGCATTTGTCTTTATGCATGTGGAACTCCATGCTTGGCAATTATTATATGATCTAGTTTCCAGCTGTAGCGGCCAGACTATTTATCACCAGGAGCTAGGCAAGGAGCTATAGCATTTCAAAGCCGGAATCAGAGAGTTTGGAACAGACACCTGAAAATTTGATTGTGTTAAATGGCCAAGAACTATTTAGGAAGGTTCCATGATCTTAGTTAAGTTTTCTCTCACATCCAAGTCAATTTTTTTGGAACATTCTCAATTTCTATTTAGATCATCCCACCAAAATAATGTTGTTGGGTTTACCAGCAGGGCAAGAAGAGACAGAACTTGGAAGAGGCTGTGATAACGTTATCTGGTTGGCATACTTTGGTTAGTTCAGGAAATTACAGGTATGACAAATGTCATTAAATGTTCAGTTTTGTTACCTTATTGTTTCACATTATACATGAGAAAGGCTCCTGATTTCAGAACTTAATGGAAACTTTCAAGGACTTAAAATGTTTTGTTTAATCTAAAGCAATTTTTTAATTTAACTTTTAACATTATTAAAAAAATTTGGTTTTAAACAGTAGGTGAATTTCAAGACAAAACCCCTAGAATTTACCAAGAGTATTGGAAAAAACCTGGCTTTTCAGTCACATCTGAGTGTCTTCTTTAGTTCTATGTGCAAAACTTCAGTGAATGGTTTCACTGCAAGAAAGTGAGAAAAGTTCTATGTGAAAGAAGTGGATGGGATACAAATAATGATTCAACAACAGCACTTGCTATTCACGTGCCTTCCTTCCCACATTCATTTAGAACTAAAAGTACTTTTCTCAAGGCTTTTGTAGGGAGGAGAAAAGAAGGAAAAGAAAGAGTACAAGAATTTCAAGATTCAAATAAGTTTTTTAAACAGTGCTTAGATATTTTATTTACTGTAATAGGTAGAAAACAGCCTGTTCACGGCAGGGAGCTGACTCTTTTACACATAAACACAGCTTCTTCAACTACTTTGCTGTACTTCAGGAACAAATGAAATGATGAATACAGTTTCTATTAGGCAGAAACCCCAGGAAATTGGTAGTTACAGATTCTAGCAACCAGACTGGTGGAGTGTTAATGATTAGTTACTTTTTACTGTGTATTACTCTGATAAAAAACATTTTCTCCAGGATTAGGGGCTAAGATAAGCATCTGCCTTTTTTTCTTTTAAAAATGTTATTGAAATTATAAAACCAAACTCCAGCAGAACTGCAAATTTAGTAGCTTTTTGCTGTTGTAATTATATGTTGTATTTCTCTAGCAAATGAATGTAGATAATTGCTGCATTTGTACTTTTACCGGTAGGCTGAAAATGAAATATAGAGTACTATTGCTGAAGAAGGTATAACAAAAGATATGAACAATAAATTACTGTGTTTGCTTCAAGCATGTAAAAGGCAATGCTTTTTCCAATCACTTTGTTCATTCAGCAGTTTTCCTGTGGACAAAAGACACTTTTACACAGCCAGAAGAATAGTTATCGATCTGTTAGACAAAGACTCTGTGGTTATGTGCTATCATGACCCTTACATCCCATAGAATGGAAGTGTTCCGCTTATTTTTTTTTCTTGTTTTCTTATCTATTTTTGCACAATATATGTTGTTTTTGAATCACCAGTTCAGTGCCAGATTCCTGTTTGGGGAATGAGGAATGGCTTGCCATTTCTGCAGCTCTAACTTGCTTCCTCAGCAAGTTCTTAAGCTTCCACCAACGGAATCATATTACCAGAGGTCACTGAAGAGGCTGCTCCTGACAGTATGTATTATAATGGAGAGTCGTCATTGTTGCAGCCGTAATTTTTGTTAACATTACTCACAACCTGTAAATGTCAAGAGTAATTCAGGCCCAAATCCCTTTCTCACTTTCCTTCCCACAACTAATTCTTTCATTTTCCTGCCAGCTTGCTTATCTCCAGGGTTTCTTTGAAATACTGACCTGCTAAATCAAAACAGCAAACACAAGTAGATTTATTTAACTTTGAAAGCCTTGTTGGCAGAGTCTTTTCACTTTGTTGTGAACTTCTTCATTGGAAGAGCTTCTTAATGTGATATTATTCTGTTCATTACTTTTTATCACATGCACAGCTTGCTTTCCCATAAACTCCAGAGCTTTATTTCATTAATTGTCAATGTGATAACTTACTCTACATCATGAATGTTATCTGACGTGTTTGGTGCGCTTTTCTGCCTGGTGCTCAAAATGTATTGCTGTAAGTACTAAAAAAATATGTTTTGTATGTTAGTATTTTCTTCCAAGTTGCATGAAAAAGCCTTGCTTTGCTAAGTGTACTTGCACTGGTCAGGAATGGCAAGGGGAAGACTCTTACCTCAAAGGAATATTCCTTGAACATTTTGCTCATTGGCAGCAGCTGCTTCTGGCACCTTACTCCCACTTCATCACTGTGTGAGACTCCCAGTTGTCACTGGGCACATCTACATGGGTGCATGGGCTGCACTTCCCCTCCAGGGCATTTCCATCCTTCTGGGAAGCCAGGGCAAAAGGCATCATGACAGGGTGGAGCAGGGCTATTGGACACGCTGATATAGGGAGTTTGTTTACCTGAGCACTCTAAGCACTATAAATTTACTGCATAAAAATTGGGATCAGTTGGGAAGATGTGTAGCTGCACTAATGCAGACCCGTGGCCCAAATAATGGACTGTCACCTCCCTAAAGACTTCAGTAGCTCCTGTGTGGTACCATGAGAACGTGTGACTGAGCTGGCTTGTTTCTGGCAGATCAACACATGGGTAAGAACGAATATATATGTCTCTGCACCTGCCTATATAGAAACATCCAAAGACATCAGTGGCTTTAAAACAATGATATGTTAAAGCTAAAACCCTCAGGTGAGACAGCTAAGTGTTCAGGGTTCATTGGCACTCAATGCCTCTCACCAATGGTGAACAATGAAATCCTAATTCAAAATAGTTAATCCAAGCACAAACTAAAAAGTGCTGTCAATTAGACCTCAAAGTACCTTCTATTGTTAACCTCTTACCTATACATGACAATATGTGAATATCGGTATATTGTTTTCATGATAGTAAATTTTCATTCACAAGCACATATCTATACTAGAAAACCCAAATCATCCTTGAGATAAAAGCAGACTGCCGGATTCAATTCTAATAACTAGTTGTTAACTGAAAGCTTCCCCTCTGAATGATTTGTATTTTAAAATGAAGGGATTTTTAGTAAATCCTTTACTGTTACTGCTACAGACACGTCACATGTCCTGTTTTTGTACACAAATTATTCCATCCTTTATGATGGCACAACTTCAATCTTCATCAGGTGCATTAAGCTTCTCATGGCAGGTTTTATAAATTACAAATTACAACATAATGTAACTTTTGACCAGAAGGGATTGTAGTAATTAAAGCCTGATCTCTTGACCGCATTATAACATTAAATTTCCTATGGCGGAAAAATATTTATTGAGGGCATAAAAAGCAAGGATAAACACTCAGCCTTTTTGTCATTATTATTTAACTACTCCAGTCACTGAACCTGTCTGGTTCCATTTTTGTAGATACTACACTATATGACCTACCTTGACCAATACATTTTACAAGCTGGAATAATCCATTAAACTTGTGAAATGACTTTGCCAATACAGCTTGTAAAAAGAGCCAATAAGTAAAAACTGGTTCTCCTATGGGCTGTCTTAACATTTCTTGCCATGATTAATACAAGCAATTGTCTCATTTTGACTCTTTAAGGACCGAGAACTAAACAAAAATAATGATGCTAATTGAAGGTAAAGATAAACTTGTATTTTATACCATTGCCTGGAATTTACATGCAAAATGTGTTTAATATGTATGAGATTTACTGCATTACTAAAAGACATGGGAGGGTGATGGTGGGGATACAAATATTAATGTCACTTACTGAAAGTGCCAAATGCAGAGTATGCTGGCAGTGCGTGATACAGAAATGATGAATTTCCTTTGCAAAATATGATAAATAACAATAGCCTAGTCTTTTAAGGTTTCTATTCCAGTGGCTATGCCTCCATAAATGAGAATTAGCTTAGACTAATAAAAAAATCTGTCTCCAGAATTAGCTGAACCATTATAATATTCACTAATGATACATAACAAACCAATATGAATACCACAAACTCTGTTGCCTTAAACTGTCCTAGCAATTGTCTTCCATGTTACTCTAAATTTTGAAAAGTCTTTCACTAGTCTTTCACAGCCTCAAAACTTTTTGGAAGGAGACCTTTCAGCAGTATTAAGATAATGTGGTGTTTGTAGGATGCTGCTGGCCAGCATCTAGCCTCATTTAGACCTGTAATTAGAGAGAGATTACTTATTTTTTAAAAAATTGAGGATCATGGGAGGGAAAAGGAGTCTAATAATTAAAACAGCCTCCAACAGAACATCATGCCTATTCTCTGCTAAAAATGGTCTTCCTATGATTAAATATAAACTATTCTGTCCTTCTAATATAGAACTAATTTGTGCAATGTTTCTATTATTTATAATTTTCTGTGTCATCAGCTGCTCAGCAGATTAACAACACTTCTTTTCTTTCTGAGAGTAATTATAATGGGAGAGCTTTTGTATTCATCAGACTTTTTAATGAGGTTATTAATATTTACATCTCATTACATCTGTTGAATCATAATTTAATTTTTAATTACTACATGCATTTGTGTGTTTTGTGTATCTGTATATGTACATGCTGATTATTGCAATTGTTTATATCATAGAGGCTAAGAATGATTCATTTTAGACAAGAAAACAGTTATTGTGATATTGTTTCCAGTAGAATTAGTATATTGCAGGAATTCTGATCTTTTGGCTATTGATCAGAGAATTCTTTAACTGTTCTTCCCTAAATTTAACATTTTAGAACCCAGTTCAAAACCTGTTGAAGTCAATGGAGAAACTCCCACTGGTTTCAATGGCTGTTATGTCAGGTCATTAACATATTTTATTACTACATCTCTTTGTTTCTTAAGAAAAAGAAAATGTCTTAATACTATCGGAAATGAAGGACAAAAAGGAACCGTGAACATCAAGAATGTTGCATAGCTACTTCAAGTGAACTACTCTCAGAAGATGCAGAATTTGTATTTGGTGAAGAGAAATGAAATGTGACCTTTTTTTTCCCCAACCGTAAAAGTCTGTTCAGCAAAGCTAAGGTAAAGATAAAGAAGCCACCAGGAAACCTGGAGAATATTTTGGCCTTGATCCAGCAAAGCACTCAGACAAGTGCTTATCTTTAAGCATGTGAATACTCCCACTTGAGCCAAGGGATAACTCCACCACATGTCTGGCTGGGTAGAGGAAGTGGGTAGGAATTTAATAGTGGATTCATAATTACAGTCATGATTAAGGCCAACCTCTGGTCACAAGTACAGCCTAATTTATATCAAATCAAAACTTCTACTACCTAAACTTGAAGACTTATTCTGACACTTCACTTCATACAAGACTGTATTGAGCCACTCGGAGACCAAATTTTTATGTTGTGAAATTGAAGAAGTGACTTAAGATGGGATTTATTTTCATTTACTTCAGTGTTCTGGCATCTAGCCAATGTTAGTTACAAGAAGTGCTTCTAGGGTTATTCATATCACCTGTAATTATTTTACTTTTGAATGGGATGAATTACCCTTTCAGATTTCCTAATTCTCTCCAGAAGTTATGAAGGGGGCTTAGAGAACTAGTTTACTATGGCATCATCATTTTTTAGGTATCTAAAATTAGTGGAGATAATGAAGCTGAACATAAATTTATACCATTAACAGGTGTTCCACTGGCCCAGCTGAACCTGTAGTGAACTAAAAATACATTAAGCAATGAATTAGCTGCTATGGGTTTTTAAGGAATCCTATTTATCCATATTTACAAGTACATAACCCCAAATGAATGTTCAATTAAGTGCATTCATTTGCATTACATGTACAGAAATCCACTGTCTTCTCCCTACTAAAACCAAGTATCAATGAATGCACAAATACCCAATGACTCTATGTGCAAGCATGCTATTTAGCTTGTGTAAATTTATACTACTTTAAAAATGTGGAGCAAGATAATAAATCAATTCTTCAATGACAAGGGAAAACAAAGTAAAGTTGATGATTATAGGTCTCTGATAACTCAAATGGCCATGAATGAACACAGCATGAAGGCAGACAAAACCTCCTAAAATCAAAGCCATGAGAAAGCATGAAGAAGCAACAAAATAAACAAGATAAATTTGAATAAAAATTCACCAATTGTAAATTAATTGGAGGTAAAAGCAAGATAAGTTCCTTGATAAATAATGGAATCATGCAATCATAATGCCTTTATTCAAAATATATAGCTGAAACTACATTCCAGCTATCAAAACCAAATTATATATATTTGTTAGTAATTTAATTAAAACTTTATAAATTATGAAATTTTCCCTTTATAAGCAGTTTCCTTGTTTTTAATGTGGTTATACACCTGTTTTTAATGTTATAATCTCTTACTCCAGTTTTTATCATTGACAAAATTATCATCTACCAGTCAGCTGTCCCCTCCCAACCTCTTGCCCACCGCCAGCCTACTCACTAGGGCAGCAAAGTGAGAAACAGAGGAGACATTGATACTATGCAAGCACTGTTCAGTCATAGATAAAGTATTGCTGTGTTATCAACACTGTTTCAGTCACACATGCAAAACACAGCACTGTATGGGCTGCCGTGAATAAAATTAACTCCTTCCCAGCCAGACCCAGTATAGTGTGTACCTTTAAAATAGAGTTGCTTTTGAGAGCTAATTGTCCCATTTTTGCTCTGTTCTCTTGGTAGCTCTTATTGAAAAAAAAAATGTAATAAGTAAGTAAATTGTAATGTAGTAAGTTAGCTGTCTGAGAAGACAAGATTTAAAATGGTACAGAAATGAGAAATTAAGTAAAAGGGAAGATCTATGAACAGGAAATATAGAAAAATAACAATGAGATTAATATTTTAATTAGAGAGATTGTGACCAGAAGAGAAATGTTTTTATAGTGCATTGTCTTGTAAGTAATCTTATAAAATTCTCTGTAAGCAATATCAGCTCAAGTTAGACTGTGTCACAGGCAATTTAGTCTAAAGTAAAATGTTACCTTAAAGTGAATATAAAGCAAAGTTGCAAATAATTAATCTGGTAGTACTGTAAGTAGTGTTTGGATCAAATAACTGCCAGATAAGCTCTTAAACAATAAGGTGTATTAAGTGAGCGCTGTGGTTTTTAAATTATAACTTTATGCAAAATGCAAAGAAATTAGCAAGCAGAGTAGAAGTCACAACCGACTTAATAAGCAGAAGGCAGTGAGGTTCCAACCCTCAACCTTTGGATATAACTGTCTAATGCTAATTAAAGTTTCCTGATCCACAGTTACTTACAGATTTATGGTATCTAGGAACTCCAAAACTCTTCTAGCATTTCCTAGGAATAATGGTTCTGCAATCCTGTAATTTCTTTAAACATTTTCTTTGTCTGCCAGCTGCATGACAAAATGAAACTTGCCAATTGTAATTCTGCAGTTGGCTTGACAGTACTCAGTTTATTTAAGTGAATGTCCAGTTGGGTGATATCTTTCTATGAGTTGGTGGCTTCATCAATATTTTAGTATGGAGACAAAATATGAATTGACAGAAATAATGAGGATATTGGAGTCTTTTACTTTTTTAGCTGGGGAAGAGAGGTGATCCTGTAAATCTCACTCATGCATAGTCTCATTTATTCTTACCAAACTGTCCTGTTAGAAAGCTTCTCCATATGTTTTTCTGGCACAGAAATAGAAAGTTCAGTGAATGTGAGCTATGTAATTTTTCAATTAATTGACAGGAAGGCATGTTTTTTTACCTGCAAGAAAATACAGAACTATCTATCTTCATATGGGGAAAAAAAATAGTCTGTCTATCAGTCAACCTAACAAGCTACACCCCACACTCTGACAGTACTGTCACACACCAAGTCTTTTGGGCTGCATTTCTAACATTGCTCACTGACTTCGCACAGGAGCTCCGGCTGTGCTCACCTGCAACTGCTGCAATTCCCTTGCTGCTCGACTGCTCCCACATTTTGCTCTTCAGCACAGAACGGGCAGCTTGTGCACGACATGCCAAGGCAGACAAGGAGTGAGGAACCTTGCTGAGTCTGTCTACATGGTATTTTCCAGACACCTGACCATGAGCCTTATTTTTCACTCACTTGAACCTGAATGAATGGTATTACTGTTGTTGCATCTGAACTAAAATGTTGAAACACAAAGTGTATTACCTCAACATTACATTACATAGAGTTATCTCACATTTGTCTAAAAACAGTGCAGATGACTTAAGGCTTTGAGGATTAGGACTTTACATTGTCACTAGGAGACCGAGTTGACTGCAAATATTTTTCCCCAAATATGAATTGTTCCTTAGCTGTGTGTGTAGCAGCTCTATGGAAAAACTTGTATCTCATTCTCAGAGATAAAATTCCCCAGTACAAATTAGACAGCAATAGAAAGATTTGCTTATAACAACCTTTCTGAGAAGTCAATTTATAAAGTTAGATATTTTTTGTGTGTTGTTATTGAAATACTGGTTTTTAGCTTTCAGTTTCATTCAGCAGGCAGAAAAAAAAATTTTTTTAAATGACAAGAAATATTTTCTGGCCAAAATAGCTTTTTTTCCCCATGTTAACACTTTTAAATTAGTTTAAAGATAAACCAGGTGTAGAAAATTGTGTGACTGCTATTTAGAGTCACACATTTGCAAAGAATTTTAGTGCTTGTCCAGCTGGTGGTTTTGTCTGTGACAGTGTGTAAAGGTCTCCTGTCTTTTCTGGGTTATATTAAATGGTGTTTATGAACACGTAATTTTATTTCCGAGATGAAGAAAATATAATGTAAAATCTGAGTAAGTGGATCATAAACTCTGTGAAGCAACAGTGCAGCATAGTTGCTTTTTTTTTCCCAAATGGAAGGTAATTAAAAGGACCTTTCTTGGTTTATAGAATATCTCTTGTTCTTATTATGCTGCTAAGTTGAACAAGTTTTATCCCCATATTAGCTGGATTCTGATTTGTTTTATTTTGTAAATTTGCCCCACGAGGCTAGATTTGGAATTATCTTCTGAGCTGCCTTAGATTAGCTGCTTTTCTTCATCAACTAAGACAACTAGTACTTTTATCTTTAACTCCCAGACAAGAACATTTACAGGGAGAGAAAGGTAATTTCATATGTGAGATATTTTTGGAGAGGTTTAACACAGATTCTGAAGAAAAGGATTCAATAACTAGCAGAAGGTACAAGAAACCTCTTCATTCCAGTCCATTCTCCTGATAATTTTTTGGTTTAGGGTCTTGGGTTGCCTATTTATACAAGAGTTTCTCCCAGCATGTTTTCAAATTTTGGCAGTTCTGCATGAGAGAAGGGTGAGATAAGGTATGTGGTTTTCAGGATTACTCCCCAGGTGGGACAGAGTGGTAGGCAACTTTAGGGTTGTCTCCATCCCATCAGCCTTTAAGTGTGATGAATCTCCTGCCATGAACTGTAGAGGGCACCTCACGCCACTACCTTGGAGTAGATGTAGACGCATGTCTTTTACACAACTCATCCAAGCTGCTGCTAATACTTCAGAACATCTAATTTTATAGTGTGTTAGGAGTCAACGAATTTAGTAATCTGCCCTGTAAGTGTACCTCTATGCAGTGCCACTGCAGAAGAGACCTGGTTTTGATTTCCTATTGTCAATCAACCCAGCAGCTAGCAAGAGATCAATGTCAGTGTTAACTGAAGTTCTTTGTGTATAATCAGAAACAATGAGCTCTGGTGCTTTCCCTAGAAAAGAGCATGATAAATACAACCACAGTTAGCATATGATACTCCCAGCTCAGTATCTTTAGGTATGTAATAAATAAGGGAAGTTTCGGGGATTCTGCTTAAAGATAGAAAGATATGATCAGTACCCTGCCACTGAAAGTCCTCAGGAAGGACTAAGCAATAGATGCAGATATGCCATCTTCTGAACACTAGCCTGTCTTTTATCTTCTTAATTGCATGACCTAGGTAATCTGAATTTTTTTTGTACTGCTTTATCTGAGGTTTTCATATAATCTAATAATCATTGTTTCAGGCTGAAAGCCTATGAAGGTGAAAGATGACAAACTGTTATTCCTGCTTTCTCAATGGGAAACTTTTAGAAAACAGCAATTTTTGACATCAAACCAAAAATAATAGTCTAACATTGACCTTCTAATTCTTTCTTCTGTATTTAATCCAGTAAGACATTATTGCTCCAATTGGGAAGGAGTGAAAGGGAAGATGACAGAGGAAAATAGGACATTACCCAACACAGACCTGCACATTTCTCTCATACATGTTGTTCAGAGTCAAAGGACAGCCTTTAGGGATCCTACTATCAAGTTTTATTTCCTGAGGATAAGGTCCAAGGAAGAAAAAATATTGAAAAATACAGCATAAGCTACACTACCTTCCAGCAAGCTTTCTGTGCAAAGCAACTAGATTACTTGACTGTCTCTCAGGATCCTGAGAATTAATTAATACTTGACTGGCTCTTTGAAGGAATGAAGTATGGAGTTCTTCCACAGTTAATGCTGTAACTAAGTTTCCCTTTAAAGCATATGATGGGTTTCTGTGTCCCTTTCTAATTATGTATCATAAATGCCAGATGTTCTGGGTGTACAAAGTGGCACTGATGTGGGGATAGAAATAATGGCATTTCAGGGACTTTAATCGTGCATTCCTATGCCGACAGCAATGCTGGGGATTTGGTAAGTGCTTTAAAATAGAACTGTTGGGCAATCGAATACTGTAGTATAAAAGTTACCATTAAGGGAATTTTTACTAAAGTTGCTGATGTAATTTTGTGCTTAACCATGTGTTTGGGTTTCATTATGATTCAGAGCACTAGAAGCGCAGCCATCAATATCCCCGTGTTTTACCACTCACAGGCCCCTAGCTCTAGCAAAACTTGAAAGATCAAGCTTTTATTTGTAGGGGGGGTTGTTTGTTTGCTTGCTTGTTTGTTTGTTTTCAAATCTTAGTCTGACTTTGCTGCTCCTTCATTTGGGCTAGATAGACTGAAAAGAATCCTCTGAGGCGACTGCCTTCATTGCTATTGTTAATAGTGGAAGAAACTCCTGCAGGGTATGAGGTGGGCCCCTCTGGGCAGCTGAGACACCAGTGTCTAAAATAGTAAATCTGCAAAAGAGACTTATGCTAAGGGACCTTTTCTCCTTGCTTCAGTTTGTTCTAGTGATGCTATTGTATCACCCACCACCATATTGTACAATACCTTTGTTTCTATTTGTGTGTCTCCTCACATCACTTCTTCCAGTGTGTTGAAATTCCTGTGGTAGCTTGTGTTAAAGATCAGCTTCTTTGGTGGTAAGGATCACTGTTTTCCTATGTGTGCATACAGTGCTTAACATAAAGAATCTTAAAAATGAATAGATGCACACATATGTTACTGCAATACAGGTAATAACAGCCCATTGGGTTCTCTGCAAAGCTTCATTCTTGATAAGATATTTGAGTCTGTTGCAAGTGAATTTTTATTGCTCTTTTTCCTTCTGGTGTCCTCAGGAGAGTAATAATTGCTTTCCTTTTATGCAACAATTGGGGACACCATACTTTTTTTTTATTTCTGAACTGCTGATAGAGAATTTTCAGAAATTAGATTTATACTGTAGTGGATGAAGCATAGCCACACCCAGACTAACTCGATTACATTTGATTTAGATTGAAGATATGGATCTCTATACCACAGCACAAGAAAAGTAGAAAAGTGCTTACATAAGAATTACAAAACATTACTGTTGATTGGCTGGCAAATTTCATAGTATAACCTATTATCCCTTTGAAAGTGCATGAATTATTTTTTAAAGATGTAAATAGCTTTGACAGAGACAGTAACAACTGAAAAGTTGTTGCTTATAGTTCATTAAGGAATGGCTTTTGTTAGCTCTAGAGAATGCATGGGTATTTATTCCCAGGGCTGTATTTCCAATTAATATTTAATTGGTAGTCACTAACATAGCAATAAAAATAATTTGCTTTTCAAGTAAAAGAACAGAATAAATGCTCAGATTCTCCAGAAAAGCTATAGTGCATCTTTATTTTTTGAGAAGGAAGCTTAAAGAAATCAGACAGGATTATACAAAGGATAGTAATTAGGACTTACTAAATCCGTCCTGTAAAACTATTAAAGATTCCCAGCAAAATACCAGCTATTTGTTTTAAGTGGGAGAAAGTAGTTACTGCTCCTTCATGGGGGCAGTTTCAGGGCTAAAGCTTACATATTCCTTTATTGCATTCCAAGTACAACAAACCAAAATTAGTGCAAGTATACTGTTTGACATTTTAGTGTTCTGTGGCAAACTATGATCTGCAAGTTCAGACCCGCCTTCGCTCTGGTTATGGGATGAGTACTGAAGCAATGGATTCCAGCTCTGACAGAGAGCACTCTGACAGCAGATATACCTCTGCAGTGCTATGTTATCATGCTTGTACAGTTTTGAAGCTTGAAGCTTCTTGGACAGTCATTTATAGTACATTAATGTTCACAAAGGTTTTGCTGGTTTTGTTATCGATAACCTTAGAAATAACTTGCAGGTCTGAAATATCCATTCACATGCCTGTGTCCAGCATTGATTTTACTAAGTTTAAGTGTCAGAAAGAAAAACATTGGGGCCATATATTAGTTCAGGTGTTCTGCAGAGGGAAAAGACTACTTAACTGCACTGTGTGGGAGACATCTCTGTGAGGAGCTCAGTCCTCTATTGTTCTCTCTCCGCATTAAATTCTCCTTCTTCCTTAAGAATATTTATTTGGAAAGCTCATTTTAGTTATAAGGTATCTGGGGTGATTTATTTAGAAAGCAGATTACTAGCTAGTTCTTAAAAGGACACTGAAAGTTTTTAGCTCCTGCCCTGATTCCAATCCCTATAATTGCTCTTAATAGCGGACAGCAAATCTAGTGGCTGCATTTGTTTCTTCTTCCCTCACATGAGGTAAGTTATGGGTTGTCTGAAAAATCATATGGCCAGTGGCCAGGCATGACTATATTAAAAGGGTATAGGAGAGGAAAATGCACCAAGAAAACATTTCTACCACAGTTACAGATTCAATGAGATGATACCTGAATGATAAAAAATTACTGTAAAAAATAACACCAGTTAAAAGCCCCAAACTGATTTAAAATCAAAACCACCTTGATATACATCTTGGGTAAACATAAGCCTTGAGGAGGTTTCAAATGAGATTGTAAAATATTGAACGATTTAATTTTAAACAAAACATCTCAATTACAAAAACCCTTGATAAAAAATTTAGGAATGTGGTTGTCAGAGGAGGAAAATCTGTTATGTCAAGGAAGTGAGAAATGCAGATTGTCAGGCAACATAAACTTGACAACTGTTGTCCTGACCTGGCTTGTTAATGACAGCCAGAAAACACTGTATGCACTCAGGTGACAGAAGTAAGAGGAAAGGCTGTCCATGAGAAACTCAACACAAGAGATACCCTGAACCTAATATGAATCATAATAGCCTCATTGTAGAGCTGATTCTCTTCAGCTGCACAAGGCCTTTAACTCCTCTATGTCCACAGATTGCTTACATGTCCCTCAGATTTTCTCATAAGAGAAACTTTGCATGAAAACAAACAAAATTCATTCCTTACTGCACACAAAAGCAACTATCTTATGCTAATACATATTATATTTTATATACTGGTTCTCCTCTTTAAATCCACTTCCTACATAACATGTATTTTCGGGAAACACTCTGTTTTAAGATGAGTTTGTACTTTTGGTGAAGAGGAACTTCTCTATAAACTTCTCAGAGTACTTCTGAAAGTTATTAAAAGCGTATCTACCTTTACTTTTACCAAAATTATCTCTTTAGTTTAACTATTCTGCTGTGCAAATTCCTGATTAAGAATATGTTGTGAAGAGAGAAAAAGATTTGAATACAAATTGGAAAGTAGAATATATGCATGCATACAGCTATAAATTCCTATCTCCTGAGAAAATGATGGGTTAACCTTGGTGAGGGAGTGATACTGTTGGTGGGGATATTTACAAATTTCAAGTGGTTAACTTTACCAGCTAATTGAAATAAAAGCCCTAGAGAATAAAATGTAAATGATCTGATGAACTGTAGGATAATGATTAGCTCTCACTGTAAGGGTATTGTTTACCATGGACTATTTCCAAAGTCTCCAAAGCTCAAAGGAAATTGGAGCATTCCATATTTGACCTATCACATGGGAAATACTTTTTTTTTAAACGCAGAACTGAGGGCTGTGTAACGCTAAGAACTGCATGGTATGGTATTGCATGATAAGTGGAGAATAGATGTGCAATTCATAAGGATAGAAAGTCTGTTTACAGACTTGTTGCCTCTAAAACGTTATCCCTGGTTTTCTAAGAAACCTTCACCACCTAAGGAACTGCATTAGTGTTCTGAAGCACAATATTAAAGAACCATTATGAAGATGAAATATTAAGTGTTAGGAAAAGTATACATCTATAAACATTTTTGGAGCTAGAGAAAGTAACTTTTTTTAAAAAAGAAGCTACTTTTTCACATTTCTGTTGCTGCTCTAAAACTGAAACTAAATGGAGGTGAAAACCTATGCAATATTATTTGTAATGTAGGCTTGACCTTGCTTGTATACACTGTACCAGACTATGCATGTGTACCAGAGTCTGTCTTTCAGCCTATTTCACCATAAAAGCCATCAGAATAGTGTAAGTAAGACTGATGATCTAAGAATGGTGCCTGCAAACGTTTATGGTAATTTTACTCTAGCTACTTTATTTCCACAGCCAGACACACTCATCACTGGTGATCCATACAGGAACAACATAAAGCATTAAAATTGAGAAACTTTTCTTTCCTTCTTTTTTTTTCTTTTGAGTAGGGATGTTAAAAGGGAAGAACTGTTGTTTAGTACCTTGAAAAGGGGGAAGCCCAGAGATTTAATTTTGGTTTCAGTTTCTGTTGATAGTATTGGAACTTATTTTAGTTAATTTTAATGAACAGTAATTGGGAGTCAAGTCTCTCCAGCTTCAGTGCAACTGCTGAAGAAAGATAAGTGCTATCAGATGACAGTTTGTGTTATCAGAACAGTTGCTGAAAATAGTTGCAGCCATTCTGCTAGTGTGCTTACTTCTCTGGATTGGCAAAGATAAATGGCTTGAGCAAGATACCTGACTCTCAAATGACAAGATGAGTGAGGTGTATCATGTAATATACATTGAATGAGGGTCACTTAGGCTGTATTCAGACTGCGTATGAGAGATGACTTACACAGCCGTTGTGACAATGAAGCATGTAAATAGAGATCTGAGAAATGTACAGTTAATATTACTGTGGGCTTCCACATCCAGAGTCTATAGCAGAGTAGCTGTGATGCCTAACTGGACCTTCAAATAGGCAGTTTGCAACTATTTTTTTGACTATGCTACCTAATGTAGGTATCAAGTGCTCTGAATTCCTGATAATTTTCTGAACAGAAAAGCTATGACAATTCATGATAGGGAGTCAGAAAACTCCCTTTACAATGGTTAGAAAAGAGATACTAGTACCTTGAAGTCTGATGATTTATCATTTGTTCAGGATCTTCTTCTCAGTATACAATACAGAATGCAAAATGAAAAAGGCTTTCAGAAGAAAACAAATAGAGGAGTCTAGTAGGATTCCTTTACAATGAAATATTAACAAAATATCTAATTTTGGCACATTGCTGAGTCAGTGTGACACAGGTCTAGCCATTTGAATTCATTGTAACTGTAAAACCACACTGAAGCTAAATGCAAATATTTGTATTTCATATGTATTTCAGAACTTCCCTGTTCTACATATGTAGCAATATATGTTTTAAACAGGGTTGCAGAAAAAGTTCAGTGTCACATGGGTTACTTTAAATCTACTGATATCTCTGTTAGCTTCAGAAGGGGAGGATCTTGGCTCTCTGCTTTTATTCCACAAAACAAACATTATTATTCTGTTACTCTCTCTTAGTTCTCTGTATCCTAATACTGGCTTTCCTTTTCCTGTATATCTTCAGCCTAATTCAGTATTATAGTGCCATGTCTGCACTATTATCAGGAACCATAGAGAATCACTTAGAGCCATAGAGGAGTTGACAAAAGGTGGCTTTTGTTGTTTTACTGAAGAGAAGCCTATTTAAGAGCAGTAACCCTGTAATATTAGTCAAGACTTTGAAAGGAATTATTTTCACTCAAGCGCAATCCTCATTCTGCTGAACATGTACAGCTTTGTAACTCCAAAATCACATTACCTGAAGCCAAAATTGTGCTTTTCAGGCCTACACACTTCATATGCTTCTTAACGATTCATTTGTTCCTGTGTTGTCTGTGTTGGTAATGAACCTGCCATCTGATTCAGCATGTCAAGTCTTTGCTGCCAAATCATTCCACATGTGCTCGGTGACTTGTTCTATTTCATGTGTTCGGCTCTATCCTTTTCTCCCAGCTATGTTTTCTCCCAGACTTTTGTGTCTTTCCTGCATAATTTCCTGCTGTGAGGAACTCTGCTGGGCTCTGGCTTGGGCTGTGCTCTGGTAACAGTTGTGTTACACAGTTGTGAGCAATTAAAATTCTCATATGAAGGAAACTGGCCTCTGTCAAACTCCTGGGCTGTGAACACCTGCTGAACAATGCAAACATCGCGACTTAATTTGCAAGAAGTGAATAGAATATGACAATTGAAGGCAATATGTAGCTGTAAGTAACAAATATATCTGCTTTTTGAAAACAATGTATTTTAAAATTAATAGTTGTCAAAATATATGACTGAGGAGCTGTGTTCTTTTTGATTCCTGTGAAACAAATATGATAATTTATCTCGTTTATTATGTTGGATTTTTAAAAAAGGCCTGACCTTGCAAGTTGCCTATAGCAGCAAATTCCTGGCCTCACGTGGAGACTTGTTAACGTCAGTGTGTCTCTGTCTGGCAGAAGTCTACCCACTTGATTTAGTGCAAAAGGGCTCAGCATCATAAAATCTTCAAGCCAAGATTTGTGCTTTTTACTTTCTTTAATAAAGAACCACACATATAAATTTTCCTAAATAAATAATAATGTCAATAACTGCAGAGGGTTTTCATGAACAAATCCTGCCTTTCCATTTTTAAGAATGTCACATCTGGCAGAATGTTATAGGTACTAAAGGGTTGATTGAGCATGCTAATCTGAGCAGACTATGTTTGGGGGTATAGATTGTCTGTATATACTGTTGTCCACTTTGCCTAGTATTGACTTTCTCTATATATTAATCAAACATTCTCTTTTCCCTTCTTACCTCTTTAATATGACACAGATTGCTAAAATAAATTTCAAATGCCCCTCTATTACATCTCATTTACATCTGCTCTTGACAGGTTTCTCACTGTTTTCAGAACTGGCGATGTAATGAAAATTATATGAGTCATAAGAAACTGGAATAGAAGATAAAGGCAAAATTATAAAGAAAATAAAAATGAGAAAAAGTAGGGAGGGGAGGGATTCAGTCAGATATATTGAAAGATATATAAAAGGGTAAAAATCATCCTAATAAGATGCAATAGAGTAGATGAACTAAAAATGTCAAGGGGTAAATCCTCACTGTTCATTTGTATACAGAGCTGAAAGCTAAATAAATCCTCAACAGGCAGAAACAAATTTCTGTTCATTGATGGCAGGTATCTGTGCAGCTCTGTTCACAAAAAGCATGGCTGCAGACTTGCTAATATTTGCCTGTGCTGGCATAAAGGAAGCAGCAGGAATACCTGCAAAATGTGCACATGTGGGATTAATTTAAGCAGCTTATAGAGCAATGAAAATCAATGCAACTTATCAGACAGGTATTTCACCACCTTTTCTTCACACATAATTTTAAAAAATATCCTAAAATTTAAAAAGAAGTATCTAAAGAGGATGAATACCATGAAGAGAACATAAAACTGCATCTTGTCCAGAATGATCATACACTTAACAATTTTTTTTAGCTAACAAAAAATATTTTGTATTTGTGTCTTGGGAGCTCCTCTGGTTTGTGGAAACATTCTTAAAATCAGCAATGAAATACTCTAGAGCCAAAAATATCTCTCATACTTCTATTTGTATGGTAAGTATCTTGCAAGTGTCATGTCTACGGTCCCAGGGGACTTGCAGTTGCCTCTAGTCCCAAACTAAGGTGAAGTTGGTCATACCAGCTCAAATCAAAAGCCTATGCAGCCTAGCATCTTGCCTTTGATGAGGACTGTTAGCAGATACCTTGCAAAGAATGTAAGAATAGAATACACGTAGGCCACATAAAAAGCTTATCTTGGGGATTTACCAAACACCAGAAATGTGGAGGTCAAGAATACCAAAGACGTGTATTAGTTTTGTGTTTTTAATAAATTTTGCTGGATTGCTTTTCCACAAATTCATCTATGACTAGTGTGTACCTCAGTTGTTATGCATATCATTGGGCTGGAGCCTGGTTCAAATGATGTTAAGAGATTTCTTGATCAACCACATCTTATTTGGTACGTTAGAAGAACTTAGAGCACCAGGCAGTTTTGTACATTGGTTTGTAAAACAAAAAACACAGGTTTGTTTTTGTCTCAGATAACATAATCTGGGGTATTTCAGCCTTATCTCCGTTAGTCTTCTGGATAATGCTAGTTTGTCAGTGTCCTGACAGTTCTGTCAGTTGTCACTAATCTGTTAGTCACTTAAGTATAGTTGCCCCTTATTAGCTCCTAAATATCACACTAATAACTGTGGTTAACATATGGCAAAGAAAATGTTTTAATGCTCCTCAGGTCCATTTTGTTTCTATTTATTGAAAGCACATTGAACTTCTTGTCAAAACTATAATTTCAACATTTGAGAAAATTTTCTTTTTGCTGAGAGATCTTAACATATTTACAAAAATAAGCCCCAAGCCATTCTTCTCTGGGGACCATTGATAATATAAAGAGGCAATTGCCTCTTTAACCTCATCCTGTGAAATCTGATCCAACAGAGCAGTGGAATCCTTAACTAGAACTCCAGGGAGCTGCATGTTATCCAAACAAGTCTTAATCTGGGCAACATCAATATTTGTTTTATTAAAAGCTTTCTGCAAATAATGTAACAAGGGAATATATCTAGCTTTTAGGATGTTATTGTATTTTAATTATTGTGTTATTATTACATCTTAATAGCTTAATACTTGCCATAAGGTTTAAAAAATAATAACGGAATTCAGAGATGTAAGCAGATCTGATCTTTTAAGTATATGCTTCAAAGATCATCTACGATAGTGAAGCATCTTTATTAATGGCTGCATCACTTGTCTATCTCCTTTGCAAATCAGATGAATCCTACTGAGAGTGCCAAATGCAAATGTTAAATTGCATTCTCTCTTCTCCATATGTGCCCAGCCCTGGTATTGCTATCATGGTATCCTTGATCAGTGGGAATGACTATCTTTAAGGAAGCCATGCTGCTGAAGCGTGAAAAATATATAGTGTCATTTTGCTAGGATTATTCCCAGAATAATATTGCTGCTGACATTGACCACAGAGTCACTCCTATCAGGATAAGTTTATACTGTTGTTGACACATTTGTGGGTGTTTAATAAAAACCAAGTTAAAATAAGCATAAGCTATAATACCAAACTGTTTTATTTTTTGCACAGTTTCATGACATAGGAGAAAGAAAATAGATATTCCACCTTGTTCTGAAGTTACTAGAGTTACTAGAACTTTTGTTGTAGTAATATTTCATTAATAAGATACCAAAGAGTTCAGGCAATGCAAATGATATCACAGTTTCCCATTTTATTTTTAACCTTAAAATATTGTAGAAATAAAACCTGTTGTAATTCATTCCAACACTGAATCGTAGATAACAGAGACAGAAAAGCCTTTAGAACAATGAGATCTTCTGGTCCTCTCTTGAGACCTATTGCATTTGTGAGGCTAGTTTCATACTTTTTTTTTTTGAGACAGGTTTTCCTATCATACATATTTCTTTGATCTGTTGTTATTTCTAAGGTCCATGTCCCAGATTAATGAATTTGGTCCCAAGGAAACAAACCAAACTTGGACCAAAATTATTTCAATATTTCATCCAGAACTGGAACAACTGTCCCCAAAATTTTTGGTCACCTCTAACTGGAACCAAACAGGAACTTTTTCAGTCACAGATGAAATAATGTTGGAACTAAAGAGAGAATGTTCTACTTTAACTTCTTGTTCAGTATTTTTCTGTCAGTTAGTACTCAAGCTTACTTAAATGAAGAAATTTCATACAAGAGAAATCAGGGTCAAAGCTATGGCCAAGGCTATAAAACAAGTTACTAGGAAGTCGTATGTTGTGGGTCCATAATACATCAGCAATGACACAGTAAGTTCTTGCAGCAGAGAAACACTGAGGTAATTAGATAACAAACAGGTAAGCTGGCTCATGTTCACCATAGTGCTGGATCATGGGCCAGCACAGCCGATTGTGGGGTGACATCCTCAGGTGGTACCACCCTGACCACTGCTGTAGAACAGCTGGAACACTTGTTCACAGCACAGCCCTCCTGGAGGCTATGTCATTCAGTCGCCTACTCCCTCAAGCACCATACCCTCAGCTTCTTGTTATTAGTGTGGGAAAGCTAGGGAAATACTACTCTGGATTGAAAACCATTAATTCACAGGCATTTTGCTATCTAAAATTTTTATCTCATAAAAATATTTCAGTTCCTTATGATAAATTCAATATCTAAAGTATTGTCATTGATTATTGGATGCTGTGTTAGGTAAATGAATCCAGCTTCTCAAACCCTAATGCAATAAACTGTGAAAGGACATTTCTTAGGAAGGGAGACTGTTATCTTTAAAGATAAAACGTTATTGCCTATTTTGCTAACTAATCTGAAATCATTAGATCCCCCTAGTAGTAGTGGTAGTACCTTAAATGGAGGATAAAGAAAGCTGTTTTCTTAGCAAGGTTATGTATGAGACAAGGGCATGCTGCTAAAATCCATGGTTGGGTGGGAAGGGTAATGCTGACTGTGATAGGAGCTTCCTAGTTTTAAAAGCTGCTCTACAGATGATTTTGGTAACTCCTCCCCTGTGACTTACAATGAAAGCAGAAATATCAATCACTTGACAGAATGACTCCCTCTACTTTCATTTTCCTACCTTATTCTATAGCATTTTGCAGGTACAATACATCAGCAAATCAAAACAGCCTTTGTGGTTCCTACTCCAATTTGGGGAGTGACTGCGGAAACCCAAGTTTTCTCATGCTGTTCTAATTTATACTGTCTGCACTGAAGAATTTATTTCAAACAAACTTTTGTCCAGAATAATTCCTGAACACTACAGGCTACCATGAGGACGTGTAAATTAACCTGAATGAAGATATTGTTTCACCAGTCCTGGTCTATCAAAGATAAAATTCCTGGAAATAAGGAAGATAAGCAGAAGAATTCAAACAGTTCTTCATGTTAGTAAAGTGGAAGATAATTTGAAGGTGGTTTTATTTTTTGTAATAGCATTTAGAGCAACTGATTTTTCAAATTAATATGTTTTCTTGCACACATTACTCTGCTTGAGTGAATACTTCATTATTGAAATGTGAACAACGATGCACTATAGCATATATAGCATATAGTTCCTGGGAAAAGGTGTGAGGACCTCATCTGACACAAGCTGGTCAGAGCTGCAAACATCAAAATGTACATATAGCATAGAGAAAAAGGTGTTGGTAGCTTTGGTGAATCCCTTCCTATAATCTTTGTGGCGGAAGATGAATGGACTGTTCACCTGAGGGCAAACTGCACATTCGTTATTTTAATATGGGAACTGGTACATGGGTATTGCAGCAAGCACTAACACTGGAAAACATGAAAACGTAGTAAAAGGCAAAGAGATAAAATTTGGCATTGAGGAAAATGAACTAACTCTAAAAAAAAGGAAAAAAGCGAAGTAGGCGTATACGTCATAAAGGTGAATTCAGAAAAAGGTGTCGTGAGCTGAGGAAAAGCTCTATGGTGCTTTTCAAGAGAATCTTACACTAACAATGTGGCAGAATAGAATTGGAAGACCCAGGTCACCCCGTTATCTGTGCATTTAAGCAACCTTCACTTATACTATGGGGGAAATTAAAGGAGAATCATAACTGACCTATGACTACAAGAGTTATATTGCAAGGTTCTTGGTTTTGGTCACTTTAGGAGTAAAGAAAGAAAACAGAAAAAAGGAACCATTCACTTATGTTTTAGCCAAGGCAATGGACATAAATATATGAAAATGCATTTTACCAACTACAAGGATGAAAATGTTATGAGAAATGGCTGATGCTAAATAATTTTTATGCATGATTGATAAGCAACATCCAATAGACACCCCCTAGACAAGCATGAGACACATTTATAAACACTTATACTTTGAGAGATCTCCTTAAACAGCCATGTGAGCTATGCTCACTTTGTGTTATGGAAAAAATAGAATTAATTTTTAGTTATAAAAATGCCACCACAGTTTACATAAATTAACTTTTAGTCCAGGGAGAAAACATAGATGAGCATGACCATAAAATGAAAATGGTGTAGCTGGAACAGAAGACAAGAAGATAAGATATTCAGGTGCATTGTTGTCACACACACTGCAGCGACTTAACAGGCAAGGAAGGGAAAACAATATTTGGCAGCAAAAAGACTCAAATAACTTCAATTTTGCTCAATCTAAGTGATGAAATAGGTTTAAAGCACATGTCTACAAAGATGTCCAATGAGTATACGGGCTAAGTATGTAAAAATAAAGAGTAAGAAACTGAGGTTGTTAATTTTGGAGGCCCTAATCCTGAGGCAGAAAAACAGCATGTACAAAAACTAGGAAGGTATTTGATATTTTTCCAAATAGCACAAACAAATATATCACACTTGCTAACATAAGCTAAGTATCGGTATTCTCCAGCAGAGAAGGAAACTTGAGCAGTAATATGTGGATATAAAAAGATCCTTTCTTTAAATATGCTGAAATGCACCACATACCACTTGTTACAGCTGCCAAAAGAAAGCTGGAGTGTCCCCTTTCCCAAGAACACAGGTTTTATTTTTCTGTATAGCTTATGATTTGTAAATCGAATATAAATTTCAGTGCACTTTGCTGATTGCAGCTGCCCACTTTGAAATATTTGTCAAATTTTAATGCAGTGCAGGCCAGATCTCGGCAATCAATGTATTGATTTGATTTTTTCAAAAGTCTGCTTTTAGGCAAAATGTAGACTGTATTAGCCAGCATAAAATCTCAGGAGAGCATGAAGGATTTTAAACCACAACAGCAAGAATATATATCCAGACCCTCTCCCAGCCACGCAGGGAACTTTCCAAGGTGGAAATTTGTTTACAAATATCAGGATAGTGATTCAGAAAAATGTGATAGAAGAGACATTACTTCTATTTGGCACCTGAAAAATGTAAGAGTAGAGGAGGTTACACACCAGATTTATTTGAGTTAGCTCTGGCCTACCTGATAGCAATATCTGTCAGGAGGGTATAATTCAGTGGGTGTGAGTTTAAATGGCTTGCAGTGAAGATTAGTTTCATGGTGACAGTCAGAGACTGAATGAGGGGTCAAATTTGAAACAAGAATCAATAATGAGCCAAAGGCATTAATCCTTTTTGTGTGGTTGTGTAACATGTGAGTGGGAGGCTTTAAGTTTTATATGAAATGTATGATTCAATGTATTAAAAAACTGACTTATTTGAACACAGTCCTTCCAGGCAGAAGATAGCGGTTTTCCTCACAGTAAGCTAATCAATGGAGAATAGTTTAGTTAAGGACTAAGTCAGTCAATAGGTGAAGACAGCCAGACCCCTAATTTTACATTGTCAAAACAAATGATCTTAACTTCTACCAGCTGTAGTTTTTGTGTTTCAAGGGAGACCACAGGGCAATGCAACAGTGCAAGCCATGCCGGGGGTCAATTAGATATGGCTTGTCAGTTCACTAAAGGCTTGTGTTTGAGTGCCTGGAAGAGTCTTGCATATCAAAGTAGCTGGAAAGGTGTGAACGATTTTGCTGGAGAATGATGTCTATCACTAACTTAGTTTTATGAGAGAAGGTGCTGGAGCAGGGATGGGAGAAGCTCAAGTTCCATTAGGCAGCTGAAATCTGAACAGGGTTGTCAGTGAGAAAGTGTTAGCCAAGCACCCTGAACAATATATTTGTTACAGCATTAGCCTCCTAAACCTTTTTTTTTTAAGTGTTCTAGGAAGGGAAATTTTATTTTAGTTATATTGTCAATATTATTCCTAGGGAGAGTTTGTCCCTAGAGGAATTACATTTTCTGTGCATTTCACTAATACTCCTAAATATGTGATATTCCTTTATGTGTTCCCCTTCACTGAACTTGCAACTTTTCTTAGTTAGTTATCATCTGTAAAAATGATTACTATGCCATCTTTCCTCTTCCTCCAGAATATGAATCGAAACGCTAAATCAGAATGGACCTAAGACAAATTTCAGAGGTAGGGGAGAGCTCACCTAAAACAATATCCTTCCCTTTAAAATTACTTTACATTAACTATCTTTGAACCGTTACTCATATGACAATATACTCCTCCAGCCTCATTTTGTTTAATTCTGTAAGTCTAATTTTGTAATATACTGTGTAAAAAAAAATCTGCCAAACTCAAGTTATACTCAGCTCATTTAGTTCCCTTTGTTAACTGATAATGTAATCTTATTCAAAATAATTCAAATTTACTTTCCATTTTTATACTTCAAACGTTTGCACTGACTATTATTCTTGACTTTGTTGTTAACCTTTGAATGCTCATAGATCTTCTTTCCTAATATTTGTTTCAGTATTTTGTTAGGGAGAGAATTTCTCAGTATCTTCTTTGTCCTATTCACTCTCTGCCTGAAGCTCTTTCTCTCCCTCCCATAGTGACTGCTTAATGCTTTTTGTCCTGTAATGAATTCTGCCTGCAGACATAGGAACCAAACCTCAGAGCAGATTTTGCACAGCTTCGCACAATTCAACAAAAAGTGTTGACAAAAACTCTGTCATGTGAAGTCCTGGAATAGAGAGTCTCAAAAGATTATACTGAGAAACAGCCTGGTTTCTGACCGGGTCACCAGCGTCTCTATAATTTGATCAGCACAGAGGAGTATGTCTGTCCTGTCAGAGGGACAGCCTGAGAATGGGCCTTATACAATACAGTGGAAGAGTGACTTAGTTTCTTCCCAAGACTCAGTTTTGTTGTCATTCCACCAAAAGGTGCAATTTAGCATCATCCTCTCTAAGGGAATATGGTATGTAAACCACAGGTTGTTTTATGTGTCATCTGCAAATACAATTCTCAAATTAACCTTGATTTATTGGCAATTGCACTGAATGGAAAAGTAAACCCAGTCTTGTTTTCTTCCTTGTGTTCACTTCAAGGTTTCTCTTCTGTCTCTGTCCCTGAGTCTAGAACACACTCTGTGTTCTGGGACTTTTAGAGCATGATGGAGACAAGACAAGACTTACAATGCCTTGTTCTGCTTTAGATATTCAACATTCCTAAAAGTTAGTCTAGGTTTCTAAAAGTTGACGGGTATGTGATTGCATTGTTGTGTCCATCAAAGACCTTGAGAAACTACTGAGAATAGTGAGGTTAACAGTTTCAATTTTGTTTTAATGAGATACTGCAGTCTTGAGAAGCTGTAGAGATAAGGAGAGAAATAACTCCAAAATAAATGAGAAAAAGCAGAGATGTAACAGAGAACTAGGAGATACAGGGCTCTACAAATGGAAGTCTTGGGGAATATGCTGTGGGTAATAAAATAAGAAACAGTCAAAGGGAAAGATCTCATCTTTGTATTGAGTGTTTCTATTTTTGTACAGCAGTGACAGTCATAAAAAACGTGTATTGGGATCACCATCTGGTTCTGAGATCAGATTACGGTAACGCAAAATATAATGCTGTTCAGCAGGACTGGGTGAATGATTTGAAAATATGTTGAGCTGTTGCTGCATCAGACTTCAAAGTGAAAGTCAGATTAGAGGTAGAAAGGAGACTGTGCAACATTTGGTTGTCCCAGGGTCACTGCAAGCAGCTTTTACAAGTCTTTGTCCCTAGTTTGTGATGAACCTGGTGCTTTGAAACTCATGTTTGCAAACCGGATGATTGAGGAATGTTGTGGTCTTTTAATTCGTTTTCCAGCTGTTCAAAATAAAGACCAAGCAGCATAACAACAATATTCATTTTGATTTTCAGAAGTGTTTGGGTTTGTCTGCCTGTAAGACTGCACTTTCAAAAAGTTGCAATCTTATTCCGAGATGGACACTACTTGTGACTCTGTCCAATGCTGCCTTCTGAGGAAAGAAATACCACAAACCTTTTGAACATCTCATCTGAGTGTGCTACAATTCTACAGTAAGCTCATGAGAAAAATCAGAAAGAAAGTATTAAAATAACTTAAGTTCATTGTCATAGATTTAAAAAATGTCAGGATGATTTCTGACTTTGTGCTTCCAAGACAGCAAGTGTAATCATTATGTAATGTAAAATGCTTACACCAGTTCTCGGCACAGAGTATGTTGTCCTACATAACTGTGTATGTTAATAAGTAAAGTGGGTTTGAATGGAGTTATATTGCTTTAGATTGTTAATGCCAAATGTGGTTTTTTTTACTGTAGGTGAAAAGCTTTTCTTAATAATTTTACCTTTACCCTAGGCAGATTCTTTCTGTTAGCTCTCAGGCTGTAGAAGATTGTGTTTTCTCAGAAGTCAGGTTCTCCCTTGTAAATGTATTTTTTAATACCGTTTTTTTTTTAAGGGAAACTTTTGATTAAAATGACTTGTTCAGAATGTATAACATGATAATGAAGGTAGATGTCCAGCCCTTGAGGGTGGATAATTTTACTCTCTGCGTGAAATTTTGTTGAATATATCCACCAGTTGGTGCAAAGTTTCCTGTTCCAGGGGCAAACTATTTTGTTTTTCTGAGTCTCCTGTCTAAGTCAAATCTGGTGGAGAAGATTTAATAGAAGCAGATAGAGGGAAAAAGTGAAACTGCTTAATTGGCTTTTCATTTTGATTGTAGCAGAGTAGCAAGAGGCCCTCCAGCACACACTGTTTTGTCTCTCTAGGCAAGCACAGCTGTGAACTGGGCTCCCAGATCCAACTGGAACTGAGAAGTGAATGGGAGGAAAAAGGTAAGAGTTTTTTTGCCCTGGCTTAGCTTTCTAATCTGCAGCTTCTGCTGCCTGACTCTCCACTGCTCAGCAGACGCTGACTCTGTGATGCTGCCAGCCTTACTAGGAACGTTAACAGTTCCTCTCCAGTTGTTGCAGCTGGGCTGTGTGTTTCTATATTACAATGATTTCTAGTCTGGCAAGAGAATGATTGATTTGGAATCTGTTTTTCTGATGTATGGGAGTAATGGCCTGAAATTTTAGGTTTGTCATTGATGGTATTTGTTTTCCAGTAGAAGCTGTATTAAATTGAAAACAGATTAATTTTGCATTTTGTTAGGAAGTTACCTTAAACAAAACATGTTTTTTTTACAAAACCATGAATTGTGTTAACTTGTTAACTGTTAATGTGGAAAGATGTATTCTAGCGTACTTCTTTGACAATGAAAAAGCCCCAGCCATTATAGAAATTTTGGGAGAAGGGAATAGATTTAAACATGCTAAGTTAATAAAAAGTAAAGAATTAACATAGAGTAAAAATGAAAGAGTTAACAGGAATATGTGGTTGAAGCTGGGTGAAATTAATTCAGAAAACAGTAAAATTACTAAAAATACACAGCTGAAAGAGATAGAAGATATTAATCAATGGGAATCCAGAAACAGTTTCATCCATGAGAAACAGTTTCCTCCATGAAAAACAGTCAGAAAGGTATGTGAACTACTGGTTTCAAAATCAGCCCAAGATTTAAAAGTTTAAAAAAGGTGTTAAGAAATCACACACACAATAATTTTTCTGTTTAACTTGAAGATGTATGTGAGTCTTGGGAGATTAAAAATAAAGCTGGGTTTTGGGGGTTTTGTTGGCTTATTTTTTGCTGAAAAAAATGAAGCATCATTTTTCAGGGCAAATGGCAAAAGACCTTCTTTTCCTCAGTTTTAAGTTGAACAATCCAACTAAAAGTCCATTAGTCACATCATACTTGTTGCTTTAGAAAGGACTTTTCTAGCATGAATGGATGTTTGGCTGTTCCTTTTCATGTTCTCCCTTTATCTCTGTGAATCACTTCCACTGAGTTCCTCTGCTGGTAACTCCCTCACCAATCTTCTCCAGTGATCAAAGTCTCCCATCTGGTCATCTGTTGCTTATTTACACTCCCCTAGCATAAAACTTTGAAGACCTGGCTTGCTTTGGCAAAGGGACAGGTATTTTACCGTTCAAGGTTGCCCATTTGAACAGATGATCATTAAAGGTTAGTAGCCCTCATTTTATGGCATTTCCACAGAATCAGAGGTATTTCTTGTCAGCCCCTCTGGAATTATCCATTTAAGGAGACAAAAGTAAGTACAGAATGTGATTGAAACCTGTATTGAAAATATTTTTGAAGTCTATCTCACATTTACAAAGTCAATTTCTAAAGCAAATGGCAGGAATAATTTCTAGATGTACAGCCTCCATAAATCGACATAAAAATGTATATCAAAAGTCCTTCTAGATGAGGATTAAGACACTTTAAATCCATTTCTCTGTGTTTTCATTTCCACGTACTAAGCAAATTTTCTATTTAATTTAGAAGGTTTCTATAGAAATATAGAAGATTCTGTAGAAATACAGAATTTTTGAATTCTTAAAAAAATGGGAAGAGAAATAATTTTTACATCATACAGAAGCACTTAGATATATTTTGGATTTTTTAAAAAATCTGTTTATTCTGCATGCAGGATTTAATACTTTCAATAAATATATTAAGAAACTATGCCTTGATGACAAAGCGTGTCTTTCCATATTTAGCACAGATAAAAACAAATCACTGGAGATGATATATGTCATTGCTCCCAAAGGAAAAAAAAAAAGACAAGTAGGCTATTCTATCCCAATAGTTATAAATTAAAAATAAGGAAAATATTTTACATTCTGAGTACTTGAGAGGGGTTTTTTCCTTTAATGTGCTAGAACTGTTCCTTGCAGGTTAGTTTTGTAGAAGATACTGATATTATGGTGGTTTTTTTCTTCACAGATATTTTCTGGCATCAACAATGGCTTCTCAATCTCTGAGTTGGTAATCCATTGCTTCAGATGCCGCCCCTGCTCTCCACAAGAGACTTCCAAGGGAGGAACTGGGGCTGTATCTATACTTCACGGAAATTTTATTTGCCTTTCAGCAGTATTGGCCAGTTGGTAGATCAACTGAAGTATATGTACACTGTGGGAGAAGTATGTGAAGAGAATGCACTTTAAGGTAGTCTTGTATCTATCTTTGCAATATTTTATTAATTTAAATGCAGTATCGTTCAAATTAACTGACTTGCCCAGAAGAGAAATACATTCTTTACACGGGCAATGCAAGCGTTAACCAGGAAGTCTGTCCATGAACATCTGATGGAAATAAAAATGATCCTTAAACTTGAAGATATTGTCCCTGTTCTGCCTCAAAATTGCAGAGCAAAAGAGTTTTGAGTGCACAAATAACTTTGAACAGGTTTACATTTACTTTGAGGACTCCAGAGTTGAGAAAATCATAGGAGGTCTACAATGAATGCCCAGGAAAAACTGTGTTAGGCATATGCAGACAAATGATAAGGCACCTTGCAATAATTTTCCTTTTTTAAAACAATGTGTATGACAGACTGGTGCAATGGAACCCTTATTCCAGCTTTTCTCTCTGACATTATTTTCATGCCTTACTTTTGTAAATGTGTTGTGGGACACTCACCACCATTTTTATCTCTTATGAATCTCCACATTGTCATTACTGATGCTTCTGATAAACCCTACTGGGTATACAGGACAGAGTACAGGAGACTTCCCAGAGAAAAATCATTTGGCATTCAAATCTGAATACTGATTGTGTTTTTTGGATCAGAGTTGACCTAAACTGTACCAAAACATCTCCCATCACCATCTTGTTAAGTACCATTCATGCTAAAAAAAGAAAAAAAAATCCATTCTCTGATATCTTTTTATTTCCTGAGAGCAACAATCTTTACTCTTGAGTGTAACATATTTATCATAATTAAGTACAGGTGCACTGACATCCAGACAGTAGCATCTTTGTAAGCCATCTGAGATCACAATCAGGAGTTCAATACTGGAAATCACAGACATTTCTTTAGTTCAGTGGAGTCTCTTCGAGGACCCTAGTGATGCTGGGTTTGGCTAATTGTGGAGACGTATTCAGATGATTCCAGATGGCCTGTATGCTCTCATACATTAACTAATTGACTAAAAAAAATTAATCATTGTTTTAAATAAAAACCTTTTTAGATTATCAGGTAAAGACACCCATCAAGGTATTTAATTAGAAACATTTCTTTGGCCTTCTTGCCATTAGACTTCAAAGGATTTTCTATAAAGAATTTCAGGGTGTCTGACACACTTTACATTCAAAAAAGCAATATGATTTTGAATACACAATTCTTCAGTAAACCTCTCATTTTACAAATGAATGTAATGTTTTCCTATTAATTTATTTCATGAATATTCTGTAAGAGATCCTGTATTTATGTTGTATGCTATTCAACTCATATTTTTTGGTGGGTTGACCTTGGCTGGATGCCAGGTGCCCACCAAAGTTGCTCTATCACTCTGCCTTCTCAATTGGACAGGGGAGAGAAAATACAATGAAAGGCCCATGGGTCAAGAGAAGAACAAGGAGAGATCATTCAGCAGTTACCGTCATGGGCAAAACAGACTTGACTTGGGGAAATTAGCTTAATTTATTAGCAAGCAAATCAGAGTAGGGTAATAAGAAATAACATACCTTAAAAATCTTCCCACCCCTCCCTTCTCAACAGGCTTAACTTCTCTTCCAATTTTCTCTACTTCCTCCCCTCCAGTGGCACAGGCAACAGGGAATGGGGGTTGTGGTCAGTTCATTATATGTTGTTTCTTGCAGCTCCTTCCTCATCAGGGGGAGGACTCCTCACACTGTTCCCTGGCTCCAGCATGGGGTCCCTTCAATGGGAGACAGTCCTCCATGAACTTCTTCAACATGGGTCATTCCCACGGGCTGCAGTTCTTCACGAACTGCTCCAGCGTGGGTCCCTTCCATGGGGTGCAGTCCTTCAGAAACACACTGCTCCAGCGCGGGTCCCCTGCAGGGTCACAAGTCCTGCAAGAAAAACCTGCTCCAGTGTGGAGTCCTCTTTCCACAGGCCCACAGGTCCTGCCAGGAGCCTGCTCCAACGCAGGCTTCCCATGGGGTCACAGCTTCCTTCAGGCACATCCACCTGCTCCTGTGTGGGGTCCTCCATGGGCTGCAGGTGGATACCTGCTCCACCATTAACCCCCATGTGCTGCAGGGGGACAGCCTGCCTCACCATGGTCTTCACCACAGGTTGCAGCGGAATCTCTGCTCCGGCACCTGGAGCACCTCGTCCCCATCCTTCTTCACATACCTTGGTGTCTGCAGGGTTGTTTCTCTCACATATTCTCGAGCTCCAGCTGCAATTGTGCAGGTTTTTTTGTTTCACCTTCTTAAATATGTTATGCCAGAGGTGCTACCACTGTCGCTGATTGGCTTGGCCTTGGCCAGTGATGGGCCTGTCTCGGAGCCAGCTGGCATTGGCTCTATCGGACATAGGGGAAGCTTCTATCAGCTTCTCACAGAAGCCACCCCTGTGGCCCCCTGCTACCAAAACCTTGCCATGCAAACCTAGTACATATTTAAAACACTTTTCCATCCTTGTGAAGAAGGGCTACAAGATATGTTAGGTTACGTGATAAAAGCTCCTCTGTTCACACCCACAAAAGAGACAGAGAGACAAGGTTTGGGGGACACTTAATGTCCTGCCCTGGTTGCTTCCAGTCCCATCACAGGGACAATTGGCCCACCAAAGACCCATCTATACCAGCCCAGGGGAGCAGAGTGGTCCAAGGGCAGGCAGGAACCCAAACTAAGGACTCAAAGAAGGGGACTCACTGTCTGGGCCACTTCCAAGGCTGTCCCAGGAGATCTTCAGCTCCATGATGCAGGTGTGAAACCATCAAGATGAAACAACAGGAGTGACCCTCTGGAACATCTTTCACCCTGAGGGGGTTCACTGCCCAGGGTTATGGAACACCCTATAGGATGCAAGGGAAGAGCATTTTGGGATTGTACATGACTTCTTACAGGCTGTTTAGGGGAGGAAGAAAAGGCGAGGAAAGCGATGGTTCTTAATGATCTGGGGAGGATCAAGTGTGGGAAAACAGCAGGATAAGGAAATAGAAAAGGCTGGCTGCTTGCAGACTGGTCAGTCCTCTTGACCAGCCATACCCTCCACTTGGTCAGAGCAGTTTGTCCTGCCTTCTCATTAAACTCTATTGACAGTTCTTGTCCTGTGTGTGGGGCTTTCTCGCACGTGTGTGTGTGTGTGTGAGAACACTTGTGTGTTTCTGGGGCTCTAAGTGCAGCCCCTTGTGTGGGACCAGGGTTTGAAGGCCCGTATGTCCATGATGGCAGCAGCTGGAGCAGGAGCAGGTATTTGAGTGCGTGTGTGTGTGCTGGTGAACGGATAAGGCTGTGGGCATTGTTTGTGTTTGTGTGAGCGCCGAGTGTGTCTGTGTGTGTTGATCTGTGTGGCTGGTGGTGTGTGTTTGTTCATGGGGTGTATAGGTGTGTGCATGTGTGCCTGAGTGTGCGTGCCTGATGGGAACACACTCAGCGTTGTTGCTAGTTGGATCCAAGGGTGCAGAGCTGCGGCAACCTTGCAGGTTTTAGGTCCCTACCTAACAGTTTCTTGATTCACTCTTGGGTTAAATGAATTAGACCTCTAACTCTCATCATCCTCATGCTTTCAGTCCTATTATACTTATGTGATTTAGTATGACATTCATTGCACTTGACTGTAGTCATCTAAAAGATTATGCATCTAGCCTCTGCTGTTTGTCTAGCCCTCATGTTGTAGCCATTGAAGCAGGAATGGTACCATGGCATGGAGAGTGTGGTTAAGGTAGATGGGATGAATCACCCTGAAAGGACCTCTTTACTTTCATTGACTGGAGAGGGCTTTTAAATTATAATCTTAGATTAGATATGACATTTTTAGATGGCTAGAGTAACATGAGTTTAATACTTAGCAACTTAAGTTATAAACAGCTTTTTGATGTTATAATCAGTGATTTGAATTTATGGGTCTGATCTTCCTTTCAGTGTTTTCAGCCAGAATGAGCTTACATCTGATTAAGATGAAGCCACATGGGCCTACTTGCCTTGTACTTCTTGTCTCACAAGTCCCTTGACCTTGACAATAAATCTTTATTAATGAAAGAAAAGAGCAGTGAGACTGTGAGAAGCTAAGAAAAAGGCCAAATTCTGTAAACTCTCCCCTTCACTTATTCACACACACAAAAAAGATTATACTAATTTTGTAAATTTCTGCTTTCCTGCAGAGAGCTTTATTTCTAATTTGAGAAACAGAGTGTTATGGTCAGCCAGAGACAATGAGAGCAAAGATTGCACAGGAGCCACACTGCCTTTGTAGATAAAATCTGTATGAAGATTGGAGAACTTTGCATTTGATGATGCATTGATTTCACTTTGCCTAGCAGGAAACTATAATTTAGCACCACTGGAGATTCTAAGGTCAAGAAGTCGTTGGAACAAAGAATTTCAGTGTTTGAACCCTCTTATGAACTGGGGTTGTCTAGGAAATAATGGAGAATATTAGCTACATTGTCTAAATTAGGATTGCTGCTTAGGTGTTGTAGCTGTTTAGTTTAGACACTTACTATAAGAATTAGATTCTGGAAGCCCTGGAGAGCAAGTAGTCTGATTAATTTACCACTTTCAGTAATATAAACACAATAGTTTTTACATTGCTTACATTGTATCTCATAGTCTTGGTATTCTAATGACTTTCTCTTCAGAGAAAAATCTAACATGATTGCAGGAAACTTTTGCTCTAGTGTGCTACACACTGGCTTACTTTGACATTTCTGAAAAATGAAAAGAAAAAAATGTAAGTTTGCATTTACTCTAATTTCAGAAGCCTACAAAGATTTTTATTAGGCATGAGACATTTGGTCATGTTTTTCTTCAAAGCAGATGATTTGTGCATAGATCTATTACGCTGTCTTAATATTTTTGACTGCCTTTTATAGTAAGCACCTTGAAGTTCTGTTGCCTCTACAAATGTAGTAAAACATAAGAAAGGACTTTCATGGGCTTCTTACACCCCTTCACTGTTTCAGTTTCAAGTTGGCTGTTTGGTGTCTTTAACTTTCCTTTTACTGTCCAGCTGCTGACTTCTTTGTTTCAAAGACCATAATTTCACTACTTTATTTAATACATTACCAGAGGAAAAGTTCCATTTTGAAAAATTTTACAGTCTGAGTCAAACGAATAATCTTTCCAAATCCATTTTCTCATATGCTGTAATTTGTTAGTTCCTAATACTGTGATCTATGGCGCATCGTTGAATCGGATATCATCTCCGTATAAGTTTCTAAGGTGGGCAGAACAAATCACTAGCCTAAACCATTTGTATATCCCTATTGACTCTAAATTAGGCTCGACTAAAAGGTCCAACTTTTAGACAGCTAACAGAAAGCATAATGAAAGCTATCCCACTCTAATTGAGATGTCTAGGCTTTCTCTACTGGAAATACAAAAGTCACATTCCGGGTCTTCAGAAGCAAATTTTCTCTACCTATCTCAGATTGTTTTAGGATAGGATGAATCATCTTCCTTAGGTATTCACCACATTTGATTCACCAAAGAACAGTGCATTAATTTAGACCAGACATCTAACTTAGATGACTAAAGTTAGATGAAATGAGACCCACCAAAGCATTTTACTTTTCCTGAAAAAGTCTATGCATGAATCAAGCTTCAGACATAGATTTTTCATACTATTTTAGTTAGCTTTATGTTTCCTTTTGCAACATGATTTTAGTCTAACTTTCATAGATGTTACATTGGTGTCAATTAGACCACAATTACATCCAACAATAAAGCGAAATGTGGGGGAAAGCATGCTCTCAAGTGGCTTGGCTATTTGAAAGACTACGATAAATTGGGTTGACAGCTGAAAACACTTTAAAAGTGGGGAAGCCATTGTTGCTCATGCTAGTGCTTGAAAAAAGCAGTGGAATTTGTCCACTGAATTGATTACAGAAAACAAATTTTGCTCCAATAGATGTGCCAGGACCCAAACACAGAAACAGAAGGAGGTCTGCACCATGTTAATGAAAGTATGGTCAAGGTATATGTCAATAAAAACATCTGTTATAATATCTGCTATTCTAAACCTTATTACGGTACAGAAAACCGTAAGTATTAGAAGTTAAAGCTACTACTCTTAATAGTCTGACATTCAATATTTCCAGAAAACACTAAAATGTTAGATGATTAGGTGACTTGTGTGGCTCACAGAAAAGCGTATGCTTTGATAACCCTACTCTGCTTTCCATAAATCATGTATGTTCATTATGATGAATCTGTAATTCAAGTCTTTACAAAAGGACAATGTTGATGTTCATGATAGTTAATATAATAGGATTCTCAGCAAAAGATATGATCCTGTACAACTTTGCATAAAAATGTGCACCTGCAAAACACAAAAGCACACCAACCTGGTTGGTTTTTACAAATTTTGCTCAAACAGATGCTCAGTAAATATATTTTTTAAAAAATGACTTACTGAAGGAAGGAAGTCATGGGAGGGCTTTGAATATGATGAATTCTATGAGTAGATGATGGATATTTCAATGTTCGGAAGTTTAATTTTGGAGTTCAATTCAGTGTCTTCTGTAGGAAGTCTGATAATTCATCTACACATATGTCATGGTTTTAGCTGGGGTAGAGTTAATTTTCTTCACTGTAGCTGGTGTAGTGCTGTGCTTTAGACTTAGTATGGAAAAAAATTGAGATAGCACACAGATGTTTTGGGCTGTTGCTGGGTAGCGCTTGTACTAGTCAAGGACATTTCTAGCCTCCCATGCTCTGCCGGGTGCACAAGAAGCCGGGAGGGGAGGGGGCACAGCTAAGAGAGCGGATTCAAACTGGCCAAAGGGATATTCCATATCATGTAACGTCATGCCCAGTATGCTACCTGGGAGGGGCTGGCCAGGGAAGGGGGATAGCAATCGTGGCTCGGGGACAGGCAGCATCGGTTGGCGGGTGGTAAGCAGTTGTATCGTTCTTGTTTCTGTGTTTTTTTTTCCTTTTTTTTCTTTCCCTTCCTTTTCCATTTTATTATATTAACATTATTGTCACTATTATCATAATTATTATTATTATAATTATTATTTTACTGTAATTATTAAACTGTGCTTATCTCAACCCACAAGTTCTTTTGCTCTTCCAATTCCCTTCCCCATCCCACAGCAGTGGGGGGGGAGTGAGTGAGCGGCTGCGTGGTGTTCATTTGCCAGCTGAGGCTGAACCACAACAACATATTAGAGAAATATTAGATGAGCTCAGATAAATGGAGTCCTAGATAAGCAAAACTATTTTTGTTATGCTTGATAGTCATACTTCATAACAAAACCACAATTTGAACTACAATTTGAAGAACAATTTTTTTAATTTGTGATATATGTCCATGTGTTTTAACTGAACACCAAAATGTCTTACAAAGCATGTCTCACACACCCCTCTCCTAATACCTTGATTCCTTTCAGCTGACAGGATCTGAACTACAAGATAGGAAACTCCAGAAGACTTCTAGATGTACTATTTGTATCATATCATTCTTTTGCTGATCTTTGAATGATGGGTGACCATGGCAGGTTGGATTTCTCTTGTGTGTCATATCATTCTCAGATGATAAAATGTCCATTTCACAGAATCATAGAATGTCCTGAGTTGGAAAGGACATGCAATTTCACTGAAACCATAGAGAATTGATACTTTCCTGCCTACTCTAGTGCACCTTGTTCACAATTCTCAGTGGATCTTGGAGGAATGAGTTGGCCCCAAGACTTGTTTACAAAAAGTTCCCAAACTGCAGCCTGGGAAACAAGGAATAACAACAATGTACATCAAAATTCTATTAGCAAATGTTGCAGTTGGTGCATTACTGCTGGGGAGGACAGTTAGTTGCTTAAAGTCATTCTCCACAGTGTTCGCCTTGTCATTACAGGACATGGAAACATGAATTGTCCTTGTTTCACAATGTGTCAGATACTGGGAGTAGTCTGCTCTGTGTGTGACTCTTCTGGGTTTCAGTGCTGCTCTGTCAAGCATAGCCTGCTCTCATCTGTTTGGAAATAGATGCCAGAGTTGAAATATCTATTTCATTTCTGTATATTCAACTATTGGCTAAAAAGTTCAGATTATATCATCAGCTAACCTTATAATCTCTTTTGCCAGGAAATCTAAACCCAAATAAATTGGGCCTCCCAACATTTACTGCTCAGTTTACACCCTAGAAGGCACTGCTTTTACTTACAGCAGTACTCCAAAATTCCAAAATATGTTTCAGATTCCACCCATGTATCTTGAACCCATAAGTCTGTTTGGGAGAGGCAATTGCTTACCTGTCCAATTCATGCACATATACATGACAAAGCCTTTCCTTACCTTCTTCACTAAACTTTGTGCAAATCTATTGTTAATCTACAAGATTGCTTCTACACCAATGCACACAGTATGAGAAACAAACAGGATGAACTGGAAGTATTGATCCTTTCCCAGAGCTGTGATGTCATTGGTATTAGTGAGACTTGGTGGAATGAGTCCTGTGACTGGAATGCTGGGATAGAGGGCTACAGGCTGTTGAGGAGGGATAGGCAGGCCAGGCCAGGTAGAGGAGTTGCATGTAAGGGAGAGGTTTGAGTGTACAGACTTTACAGTAAGGGATGATGTGGTTGAGACCCTCTGGGTGAGGATTAGGGAGATGTAAAACAAAGCAGATGTCACTGAGGTTATCTACTGTCCATTACTAGGCCAGGAAGATAGCGCTGATGAGTTATTCTGTAGGCAATAGGTAGCCCTTGTCCTTATGGGAGATTTCAATTTCAATTTCAATTTCACAGACACCATTGCTGGCGTGACAAGCAAGTCTGGGAAATTCCTGAAGCACGCTGAGGATAATTTCTTGTTACAAGTACTCAGTGAGCCAACTAAGAAAGATGCTCTTCTAAACTTGTTCTTTGTGAATAGAGAAGGGCTCATGGGAGATGTGATGGTAGGTGGCTTTCCTGGCCACAGTGATCACAAAGTGGTTGAGTTTAAAATTTTTGGTGTAATGAGAAAAAAGTTCAGCAGACTTGCTACCCTGGATTTCAAGACTAAACGTTAAGCTACCTAGGGAGGTACTTAGCAGTGTCCCAAGGGAATCTGCTTTTGAGGGCTTAGCGGTCCATGAGTACTGGTCGGTTTTTAAGAAACACATTTTAAAAGCACAGGAACAGTCAATCCCTGTGTCATAAGTGAAGCAAGCCAGGTGGAAGACCAGCTTGGCTGAACAGGAAAATCTTCATGGAGTTTAAGAGGAAAAGGAAATTGTATGATCTCTGGAAGCAAGGTCAGACTTCACAAGAAGATTACAAAACCATGGTTCACATGTGCAAGGAGAACACACATAAGGCCAAAGCTCAGCTAGAGTTGAAACTGACTGGTGTTGTGTCAGACAACAAAAAACAGCTTTTTTTAAGTGCTTTAATAGCAAGAGGAGATCTAAGGAAAACATTGGACAAATGTTTGATGAAGATGGTCACCTGACAAATAGGGCTGAAGAAAAAGCAGATAATTCAATGCTTTTTTTGCTTCAGTATTTAATACTGATGATAGACCTTCGGGTGCCTGGTCCTCTGAGTTGGACGACCACAACTGCAGAAGCAGTGGCTTTCCATTTGGGGACACTGAAATTGTAAGGGATTGTTTGTACCAGCTGAATACTCATAAGTCCGTGGGGCTTGGTGGGATTTATCCTAGAATACTGAAGGAGTAGCTGATGCTATAGCAGGACCCAAGGTGAGATGAGCAGATCCCGTGATGGCATGATCTGCAGCAGAGTACTCTAGCCTGGTGTACAGGGGTTCTGAACTGGGGGAATGTCGGGGGGAGCCAAGAGACCCACCAAGAGCCCGCTGCTTGTGCGACAACGGGTGATGAGACCTGAGCAAGGCCAGGAGCAAAAGCAGCCAAGGCCCCCTCCCATGTATAAAAGAAGACCTTAGGGGGTGCTAGTCACCAGGGACATCATGAACAGGGTGGGCAAACAGAGCGTGGCATGTCAGCAAAGGTGTGGCATGGCAGGTTGCATGGCAGGATCAATAGCCCATCTGAAGTGCATCTACACCACTGCATGTGGCATGGGCAACAAACGGGGAATTGGAAGCTATTGTGCGGCTGGAAAACTGTGTTACAGCTGCAGCCATGGAAACATGATGGGATGACTCACACAACTGGTGTGTTACAATGGGTGGCTATAAAGTATTCAGAAGGGATAAGCAAGGAAGTAGAGGTGATGGGGTAGCCCGCTATGTTAAGGAGTGTTTTGACTGTCTAGAGCTCAACAATGGTGATGAAAGGATCGAGTGTTTATGGGTAAGAATTAGAGGAAAGGCCAACAAGGCAGCTATCATGGTGGGAGTCTGTTATAGACCACCCAACCAGGATGAAGAGGCAGATGAAATACTCTATAAGCAGCTGGGAGAAGTCTCATGATTGCTAGCCCTTGTTCTTGTGGGGGACTTCAACTTACCAGATGTTTGCTGGAAATACAATACAGCAGAGAGGAAACAGTCCAAGAGATTCCTGGAGTGTGTGGAAGGTAACTTCCTGACACAGCTGGTGAATGTGCCAACTAGGGGAGGCACCTCACTGGACCTGTTGTTTGCAAACAGAGAAGAATTTGTGGGTGATGTGATGGAGGCTGTCTTGGTCACAGCAATCACAAAATGATGAGAGTATTCAATTCTTGGAGAAGTATGGAGGAGGGTCAACAGAACTGCTGCCTGGGACATATAATTACAAATTGGCATAGTAATAGTAACAGTATATAGTAACATTCAAGAAAACAAATTATTTCCTATTTGGGGAATACTAAATAATCATTGCTGTATTCATTGTGATAAGAATACCAAACATCACTCTGATGCATGGCTTGAGTGCATTTCTTAAAGCCCTTCATCAACCATTTTTATGAGCTCAGTACAGAAATATTTTGCAAAATGCTGTGATCAGTGTGGTTCATGAGGTCAGATTCAATGTTCATAACAATTTCGTCTGACCTTAAAAATGTGAATAGTTCTGTGAATAGTTTTATTTTGATTTCTAATATGCAGAAAATGTTCATCCTACATTCTCTACAATCTTGTGTCTCTTTAAAAATATACAAGATACCCTTAGATCAATAAGCTTCTTCAATTACTCCCCAAAGAGCAAAGCTATAACAAAAGCTTGAACACCAGCTCCCCTAAAGAGCGATGTATTTGTTTAAATACTTTATTTCATATTTTAAGAGTTCCAAAATGCTAATTTGATACCCAGCTTCGGAGGGCAGTAATATTGTGTCATACAATAAATAATGTATGTATGAAAGAGTTTAGATTCATGTAGTATTAAGTATTTTAGAATCTATTTTATTCAGTTCTTCTCAGTTTTCAGTTAGTGAGGTGACTTAACACTTGTCATTTAGCAGTGACCTGGGTAGCTCATTCAATCTTGTACTATTCTGACTTGTGTTGAAGGTACTAGATGCTGTCATAATACCAAAATAGTATGTTATTTTTTTGATGATTATCTTTGAGATCATAAAGTGAATGGCATTTCTATTTAAGACTACTTTTATATACTAGAAACACTCTCAATTTATCAAGTTAAGCAAAATGTGGTATGAATCTTTTGTTGTGCGTGACAATCTTTCTGCTGTCTCTGACATATTTTTTTCCTGTGTGATTCAGCCCTGCTGCTGGTACTGCAGTATTTTATTTCGTTAATGAAATTCTTTCTCAGGCTGAGAATATATAAAACATCTATGTAAATATCTTATGAAAAATAAACTACAAATTATCTTGGGAAATGTTTAGCTATGGGCTCAGTGGATGTCTTAGAAAAAAAAATAGTAGTAAATAGTTAACCTGCATGTGCAAAAAAAGAATGTTTAAGTGGGCTTTTTGTCAAATCATTTCTAGAACTGGTTCACCAAATTTACAAACTCACTTTCCATAAATATATTTCTATAATCTTTCCTGTAAGGTTATTTATTCAAAGCATATAAATGCTTAGTCTGCTCACTTCTGTGTATATCTTAAGTAAACTGTGATTATAGATTGAAAAGAATAATTTTCCTCTACACTGTTTCAGCTTTGAATATACATACATAGGTACATACTCAGGCACTATCAGACTGACACATATTATTCCTAATCTCAAAGTAGCATGAATATACACAACTCAAGCTATTAAGGTATGTACAAAGCAAAAAATCTGCTGTTGTTTCTTATGTATCACAAGAAAATCTTCTACAAGGAGAATAATACATATGTAAATAAATTTGTCATAGTTGATATTTATTGAACGTGATGATTTTCTTTTACATATCCTGAACGTTGAAATCACTGCTTAATTAGACTTGATGGAGTAGGTGGAAGGAAAGCAAGGTGGTGTTTCTAGTAAAATTACTATCACATACACTTTGTAGTTACTGGTTGCACTTATACTCCTTTAATGCAGCGTAATATATATATGAGATGACAAAGGTACCCAAAGCAATCTAGCTGTGGCAGCACAGACCTGAGAAAAAGCTAATTTAGTCTGTTGAGAGTAAGGGACAGCAAACAGATTCAGGCAGAGAGATGAGAGAGAGAATGAAATAGGGAGATAACGTAAGATAAACAGCCTAAAGTTTTTGTAGGAAGCATGGCAAGGGATAAACTTATGGAGTAGCTTTATGATGAGGCAAGCGTGTGGATGTTTGTGCTGAGCTTTTCACAAGTGAAAAGCATGCAGAATATGCCTGAGGGTGCATTTTTTTTTAAATGTAGTGAGTAATGGAGACTAGAATCACTGCCTGAAGAAAGTGGGGAGTCAGCCAGCCAGCTGATGATAGCAGATATCAGATGCTAAAGAAACTTGGTCTTTTTAGTCCACTGAAGGGAAAATTAAGGGAACTGCATATATACATACATATATATATATAAAAATAGATTTTTGAAAGAAAACTCACTGAGAAAGGTATAGAGAAGATCAATGCTTAGATCTGAATGCTTACACCCTCGGGCTAGAGATAAGAGGTATGTTTTTAGTTGTGAGAAGAATTAATGACTTACATTCAGTTGTAGGCTCCATCAAACACTAGAATCCAGTTAAGGGTTTTTCTGCATAGAGGTAAACATGCTCTTTCCTTACAGGCCCAGAGCCTGTAAGATAGGTGGTTGATTCAGTAGAGAGCCACAGAACAGTATGACATGTTGGTACAAAGGTGAGCTGGATGCAATGTGGGCTAACTTGCACTAGTAAGGTCCATTCTTAGTTTTGGTTCAAGGTCACATTAATGCAGCTATAGAGATCCAGGCTAAAAACTGGCTGGTATTTAAGAGCTTGGGAATGAACAGAATGAATATCCAGCTTCCAATGTACACGTAATCTTGGACAAATGCTATAGTGAAAAGGCAGATATCATCAATGGCCCACTAGAATAAGTGGATGAAGTTCCTTGAATTGTGCTATTTAGTAGATAAACCCCTATTAACAACATCCCTCTGGCCGTAAAAAACTATTACTCTAAGTGAAAACAAATGAAAAATGGGAGAGATCAAATAATGAGGAATGAATGAAATGTTATTATTTGAGCTGATACATCTGCTATTTGTTACAGTATTTAAAATTATTTATACCAGCAGAATGATCACCATACCTTGCCTGATGTGCTTGGTTTTTTTCAATCTTGCCATGTTGTGATTTGTGTCTACATAGAAATAAGGAAATCTGTTATTATCACAGTTTGACAGTATGTGACAAAATGAAATGCCATAAATTATTTATCCCTTACTCATTATTCTTAGATCCATCACATTCATGAACATTTCTCTCTATAAATTTTAATTCATTTATTCATTTAAACGTGTGTCTCTAGAAATTTTTTAGGATTGAAAGAATGAAGATTATGTAAAGCTGAAGTAGCGCTCTCTGGAGAAGTTGGACAAATGGGCAGAGAGTATTAAAATGAAATTTAGCTGCTTTAAGTATAATTCTTCATGGACTCTACTGAGGTTTGCAAATATAATTCATACTTCTATTTTCTGCATTATTTAATCTTTGATGCTGTTAAATCAATCCTTATTTGCCTTTCTTCAAACAGTGACTGATACACTTATTTAACGTAGTTTAAACAAGGTTTATGGTAAGTGCTGCTTACAACCACCAGAGGTCTTACAGAAATTTTATCAAATGCCTTGAAAATACACAGGAAGATTTAAAATAAAGATGGAAACTTTGAACTGCTTGCTTTTAATTTTTACTAAAATTGACAAGCATGGAAACCTTTATGAAAGCCAAAACCTATTTATTGTGGTTTGTTTTTTCAGTAAAATGGTGAAAAGTTTTTCATGCATTTTGTACCTAAAATTCTCCATAATAGAACATCAATTTCTTTTTTAACTGATGGAGTGAATAGCCAACAGCAGAAACACTGAGATCATTCCTCTTTTCATGTTGTAACTTGAAGCCCTAATTAAGATATGTTCAGGGTAATTGACTCCTTTAAAACAAGGACACACAGAACAAATGATTATTGAAGAATCATGCTACTGTGTTGTACTGCAGTGGCTGGAAAGCATTTTGGGGGTAAACATTGTCTGCACAGACTTCCGTTTGCTTTTGTGGGTATGCTAAGATCTAAGCAGATGTAAGGACAACTTCTGGTTCGAGCACTATTTGCTGGTTTTGTTGGTTTAAGAATTCTTTCCTTCACTACCACTGTAGTACAGCAAGGTAGAAAAAATGCAAATTCAAAGTTGCTGGACAACATCCATGCTCTGCAAGCGTCTGCCTGTTTATTCTCTCTTGCTTTGCCTCCAACCACCACAAATATGGAAGTAGGTCATGGCAAGTGGAACAACCTGAGGAGGCGAGTTTAAATTTCCCCTCTGGAGATATCTTGACCACTTTGGTGACTTAGTTGCTTATAAAGAAATTTATTTTTGAACATAAAAAGTTCCTCAGTTATGTTTTGGGAAGAATGAAGTGCTTCTAAATCTTGCCCATAATTTTTCCATATTAACAGCCTGATACAAAGCATAGTGCTTTCTTTATTTGAAGAATAAACTTAAGGCAACTTAAGGCAACTCTGTTAATATTAATAACAGAGTTATTATTATTAATATTAATATTAATATCGGTATGCCCTTTTTATTAGTGGAGAATACATAGCTAGTCAGTGGACCAAAGGAAAAAAACCCCAATGTTTAGTCCAGTAGCCTGGGACATTTAGCTGAGGAAACAAAGGAGAATTGTGCTGCTGTTTTAATGGTCAAGTAATTTATGATACTTTAATGTCAAGAACCCCAAAAGTAATCTTTTTTTAATGTGTCTCTCTACTGGGTCCAGTTGGGTTGAAGTTAATTTTCTTCAGAGCAGCCTGTATGGTTGTGTGTTTTGCATTTGTGGCTAAAACAGTGTTGATAACAAACTTTGGCTATTGCTGAACAGCACTTGCACAGGGTCAAGTCTTTCTCTTTCTCCCACTCTACCCATCCTCCCGCCCACCGAGCAGGCAGAGGGTGGTCACGAAGCTGGGAAAATGGCACAGCTGGGACAGCTAACTCAAATCAGCCAGAGCATATTCCCACCATATAATGTCATGCTCAGCAATAAAACCGTAGTAGAGGAAGAAGGGAGTGAAGGATTTTTGGCTTCCAAGGTGGCTGTTGCTTGGAGACTGGCTGGGAATCACTCTGCTGGTGGGAGGTAGTTGGTTTTATTAAGAAACATTATTGCCCTTTGATAATGCTTAGGCTCTGTTCAGGAGATAGCAGGGGGTTAGCAGGGCTGGGAATTGGTCCTTCTAGTCAATATAGATGAAATCATCCTGTTTTGGGGGCAGAAAAGAATCTAGCTTATGTGTGCAAGCTATACTTAATGACATAGATATAGCCCTTTTGATGTTTTTCTTCTCTCTCTCTACCCCAATGAGTATTTAAATTTGCTATGCAAAAAGGAACAAATTCAAGGTAAGTGCTTGAAAGCCTCCCTGCCAGTTTAATGACTCAGTTCCTGGTTGCTACAGTTTGCCTGAAAAATGAGACAGTTAAGCGTGAATACCTTAAGGTAAGAGAAATTGTATTCAGTTCTTTTACAAAGTGTACTGGCTTTCAATGATGGAAGATGGTAGAGCTAGATGAAAAAAAAAAAGTGGAGGGACATAAACATTGTCTCAGAGTTTTAAAATAAAAGAATGAAAGATGGAAGAACCTGTTTCCAAAATAGAAGAATGTGAATTCTGAGTGGAAAGAGACATTTCCAGTGACAACAAATAAGATATCTTAAGTGGAAGTTCAGGCATATTTCTGAATTCCACCTCTCCTTTGTTTGTTTAAGGCAGTTGACAATCAGCATGTTGACAATTACCAGGCAGGTTATTAAGTCTCTTAATTTCTGCATAGGTAGCCTAGATACCTGATATTTGATCAAGACTTCGTATTCTGTTGCAGTGAGCTCAGGCCTAGATTCATCCCACCACTTAACTTCAGAAATATAATTGAAACATTTAAGTTGTAGTTTTACTAAATTCCCCACAGAGTGACTAGACACGACACAGTCTCACTGGGAGAGGAACTGCACATGTGAGATCTGAATCACTCTGGATAACCATTCTTCTTTCCATTTATTTTAGAAGGAACCATGGATACCTGTTTCCCTGACAGAAATACCTCTACTTGGAAGATTTTGGGCTCAGAGGCCAAAACCGTTCTTTGGATACTGATCCTTGACTTATTTTGTTTAGGGAGGGATCACCAAAGTATGGAGCACTCTGAAGCTCTAAGAATTATAGTGAGAAATGAGAGTATAGGTTTAATCTTCATGTGTGTAAAAGCTGGAAGAGGAGCTATTAATAACCTAAATAGTAGCTATTATCTCTGAACAAGAAAAAAAAATAAAATAAATATCTAGGATGATAAGTAACAATAGCCAATGTTCATCAAAAGAACATATGCTATCTAGTAATATGTTTATACTTCTTTCTTCTTAAACCTCATGATATAGGAATCAATAAAACACAAAATGTAAAAAAATGAATTATGCAAGTTACAATGACAAATACAAAAGCAGTACTCAAATATATGTAATATATTTTGTAAAAATATTTAATTTAAAAGTACCTCCTGTATATGTTCTTTTCCTTCTTCATTTTAAAACCTTAATCCTGTTCCCGCTGAAGGATAGTTTCACCAGTAAAATTTCAGTTACTTTAAATCACAGATGTACTTAGAGAAAAATGGTAGACAGTTTCCCAAAGGTATGAATGAGCAATTTTTACTTCTTTTGTCTGTAGAAGCTTGAAAAGTCACCCTTAATTCCTCAACTTTCCCAGCTCCCCAATAAAAATGTAATTATACATTGTTAAGAATGTCTTCCTTGTCATACCAGTTTTCATTCTTTAAATGAAAATTAATATAGTTCAGATGCCAGTAATTTCCATTCCTTTCCCCCCCAATGTGAGACACTGTCAGGTGCTGTAGCAAGGTCTGATGCTCCCCTACTGTTGTTTACTGGATGACCAAACAGCTTCCATAATTCACCCAGTTGCACCAGTTTTATGGTTAATCTTTTTCTAACTGAATGTTCATTGATTTTTACTTTTTTTTTTTTTTTTTTTTTTGTGAGCATACATAAAATACGCACAGTTAGGATAATCCCTCTTTAAAACTGGATTGTACGGAAACATGTCTTTTAATAGGTACATATGTCCAATTTTTTTTTTCTTTGTTTTTTTTTTTTTTTTTTAAAGGGCGCTTTGTATCACCTCTGTTATGGGTTTTATACCATGCTTTATACCATGTCTTTCTCTTTGGGGAAATCTTGGAGGCGTCTTCCCCAAAGCAGAACTGTGGCAAATGTTGGCTGTGTTATACTTTAACATAACTCTGAGTGTTATTTATACCCTATTTAGCCCTGGCTTCAGGGTCATACCTCAGAGTGAACAAAGACTATCTATGTCAATAAGTATTTTTCAGAAATGGTCCCTGACCTGCTCTCCAGTGTTTGTATTTCATTATGCAGTAATTTTTAATGCATTTATCTAATGACTGAAGACAAAGAGTGCAGTAATTCTTCTCCTTGCTGCTCTATTGGTATGTTTGTTTCTTTCCCACCCAAGACAAATAATTTTAGATAACATATTCCAAATATTCTGGAAGTGTTTCTTATATCAATGTGTCAAGATGCAATTTCCATATTAATACTTGTATTTTGTGTGGAGTTCCAGCCTGACGTCACCCTGTGAGACAGACAGGTTCATTTGCTGCAGTGTTTGTCCTATCTCCATTATCTACAGAACCCCAGGCAAATAGTTCATGGCATGGATAGTATCCCAGAGCCAAGCAAAGGCTGTCATGTCTGGTGATGTTTGACAGTTTGCAGAAATTGCTCAGGGAGCAGGGTCTTTTTCTTATCGCTAATAAGGCCACCATGTTCTCAGATTATCAGATTCATACTTTCTAATGATTTCTTCTCAGTTTTGCTATACCACAGTGGCAGGCTAGAAAGTCATTTGATGAGCACCAGCTAAACATGTAGTTCAGCCATTTCTGACACATGAAATGTTAATGCATGCTGACTACTCAGACTAACATAATCCAAAAGTGGCATCTGTTTTGGGACTTCATGTTTTGGATTTCAGTCAGGTGTGAAATGAAAGTTCTTTGATATGATAAAATATTGCTGTCTTGCATTGATATGGCGAACCAAAGAGTCCTTGGGTCAGCTCACCACATCTGTTAGTAGTCCTCTGTTTGCCCTGAATTTCTTTGGAAACACGGACCAAAAATGCATTACTCTCTCAGCGTGGCTTTTAGCTTTCTGCTGCTGGGCCATGGCTAATATCTTGAAACTGCCAAACCAGAGGTAAAACAGGTTTCCTCTAGTTCCTCCCTACTATAATCATCAGTAACTCACGAATTGCCTTTCATTTTCACTCTGTCAGTCCTGGCAATCCCAGTGCTCCAAATGACCAGTTAGTGACATGGCAGCAAAAGCAATTTTGCTGTCTTGGTTTAGAGCTGAGCTTAGCTTCTCCTTAAGAGTGTTAACAGCCTCATAATTAGATTTATTTCTAAACTTAAACTGCATTCTGTACAAGATCCCAGAGGTTTAAGACCAAGCAATTATTCTCCTAGAATTGCAACCATGTCCTTTATCCTACCTGGCTTTTAACTGCCATATTTTTTACTGTGCTGCTTCATCATCTTTGCTTTCATTCGTGGAGGTCTGGAGACTGAAGGCTGTGCTTTAACTCAGATAATGCATCAGCTTCCACCTTTTTGCTGAACTCACCCTTCCTAGGCAATAAAAATGGGTAAGCCTAAGCATTTCTGTCCCTCATGGGATGCTAGGGAAATGAAATTGGCTATATGGAGCAGAGTGTGATGAAACGAAAAAGGGAGAGTGATGGTGAGGTGGTTTTCTCCCTTCCTTGTCTCACCAGCCAGTCTTCCATGATACACTTGCTGGGCAGTTACCTCGACCCTGTCTGTCCTGAGCCAGATAATGATGTGCAGCAATAATCTGTAAATGGCCAGTGTGCAGTTAAGGAGATGTTTCCATAAAGATCTGGTGCAATATGAGGCAAAAATACTGCCATAAGCAACAGCAACTCATGTCACAACATTCAAGCAGAGATGAGCTCTTGGCACGTGAGAGTCATGAAGTGCAGAGGCGTTACGCTTTGCAGACTACCCAAGGACTAGTCAGCCTTCAGCTTGACCTATTTAATCCATGCTAAGAGCACATTGTGCAACAGCTGCTGCTGTGGCTACTGCAGCCTCAGGGCTGAAGCAGCTTCCATTGTTCTCTTTCGTCCAGCTTGTGAGGGCTAATGGACTGAATCCATTGCCCTCCTGCAAAGAAGTGATATTCATTTATTTCTACACATGCACATCATGCCTTATGGAAATCCAGACATAAACATTCATAAGAGCCTCTGTCTACAAAATGTCACCTTTGGGAATGTAAAGTCATATATTTATAAAAGCCTTATATATTTATAAGTAATCTTGAAATAATCCCTATTCACTAGAGAAAGTAAAGCAAGGCAGGCAGCATGAAATGAAAATTGCATGTATTTTTAAATATATACAGTCAATGTATCTAACTATAAGGAACCATAAATCACAATATAATTTATGTCTGAAGCATAATAATAAAAGCAATCAAATAGTTTCTATCTCAGCAGTTTTGCAAGACAAAGAAAGACACAAGATTTGGGGTCCTTTAAGGACCTGTTATTTTTTGCAAATGGTTTGTTTAATAAAGTTGTTTCAAAACATTTGTTCAGTTAAAAAAAGCCTTATCTTAAACTTTTGTAATAACTTACACATATAGTCTAAAATTCTCTAGTTTTTTGACTGGTTTCTTATACAGTATGAAACTTCTCTTAATTTGCCTCATAAGATGTAACATTTAGCTGCCAGACACAATTTTTTAATTCTGCAGAATTCTTACTAAATAAAAGCCAATTTATATTTCTGGGATCCAGATTCCTAAAGGCAACTGACTGTCCTGGAGAACAAAAGGTGGAGCAACTTCTAATCTATGCAGAGCATGCCTTCATTATCTTGACATCAAGCATATCTCCTTTCTTCTCTTTGGTGCTTCTCCAGGTTAGGTCATTCATAATTCTTTTTCTCACCACTCATAAATATTGGCAGGGAGTAAATCAAGTGCTACAAAAAACCCACTTTATTTTGAAATCCTGAGAAGGATTTCACAACCTAAAGAGAAATTATAGAGAAATTTATATGCTTAATGCAGAAACAAAATACTTGGTCAAAATAGAGACCAGAGGCACTTAAGAAGCTTAAACTACTTATACCTTAAAATTCTACCATTGTGTATATCCAGGGAGAGACACGCTGGCTGAAAGAATGACAGACTGATGGGAGCATATCCAAAAGAGGGCAAATATCTGGTCTCTAGCAACTGTTTAAAGTCCGCTGATACATTTATTACTAAACTATCATTGGCTAATAATGAAACAAACAGTGCCTCTTTCCCCACACCTTGGCATTGGGAATTGTCCCCCATGCCTACTTTCTTCCACAAGGGTCCTCATCATATGGTTTTCTTCTATGTGTTGCTCTCCATCTTTGTTAGAAAAACTTCTTTCTTCTCTCCTGCCCAATGTTAAAACTGCAACACAGTCTATAACACTCTTATGTGGGAACTGGAAGGGGACAATTATGCAGAGCAGCTTTATCCAGAAAACATACAGTGGCAAGACCTTTTAATCATTCTTCTTACAGATACATCTAATTGTATATTTAAGGCTTTTGTTAAACATTTTAACTGATATTCTGAACTGAAAGATCGTGTTTAGTTGTTTATAACAGCAGTTTTACTACGTGTGTTCAGAATAACAGATTTCGAACATACAGTCCCCAGCCTCAGCGTGACTGATCCTCATCCTTGGTTCCTGGTTGTTTGCTTCCCTGAACTTGTGAAACTGTGTCCTGTTCACCAAATAATTAGTCTGCTCTTTATTTCCCTTCTGCTTAGCTCTTCACTAACCCTTGTGTTGCATGTAATTTTAATGAACAGATATTTTATAGGCTATTTTTCTTTTTTTCTTTTTCCCAATGGATGATTGATGTTAACTTAAAAGGCTCACCCAGAAATCTGTATGTGTATATATTATTTGGTCAGGCTAAGAGGCTAAGCTCTATCTATTATGTGTAATACATATCTCCCTGGGTCATTAGACTAAAGGAAATGACCTGCTAAATGAGCATACTTTAATGGTGCATTTTTACAACTGTTTTGAAAACATTTTAGTTCACATATTTTCAATATAAAAATTAACTTTTGGAATAATAATTGATATGGATAAGTATACATTTACTTGTACATATAATTATTATATAGGGATATAGCCATTATTAAACTGAGGTTTTTGGATGCTGGAGCATATTGATAGAATTTATAGTTATGAATTTTTATTGGAGTATTGGAGGACCTTTAGAGCACTGGCTTATAAACTGAAATCTGATTTTCTGAAACATTTTACTATGTCATTTGAAACCATCTAACCTCTTCCAACTTAAAAAGCAAGAAGAGCTGTTAAGTGCATTTGAAAATAATTTTGAAAACACAGTTGATATGGTGGCCTGTTCTGAACCGTGATTATTAAGTGCTGACAACATCACTCAGGTAAAGATCAATTCATGACAAAATATGAATGTGCTATTTAATACAATATCAAATGTAACACTAAAACATTTACATATTTTTAAAAGGAATAGTTTTACATAAATAGCATTTATTAGTGGATCTTAAGAAGATGACACACAGTGCTGTAGTGGCACCTAAAGTAAACATTGCATTGTTTAGCAGATTAAATAAAAAGGATTCAATGCTGTGTTAGAAACACTGTAGCTGAGTTGTGAGCAGCTTATTGCTATGGTATTTGTATAAAATACCATATGTGCCTATGTACTAATTGCAAAAAGTTTTTATGGACAATTTGACAAACACAACATTGATTGCAAGCAGCACCAGAGGAGCTAATGTAATTAAATTAATGACTTTTTGCCATCATATGCTATTTTCTCAAAATGCAATACTGAAAATGCTAACTTCCAACTCAAAAGCACTTAGGTGACTTCAGCCAGTCTGATTCTGGAATGGTGAACTTTTGTAAGAGGCACTGTCTGTGAAATGGGTTGTTCTCAGATTGTTCCCCTTCAGCTGCTGGTGTGCTCTGTTAAAGGGTTACAGTGAAGAAGGAAAAGCATGCTTGGCTCTAGTAAAATTAAGTTTCTTTCACTTCTTGTTTTCTGTAGTTTCATTTCTGAGACAAGCAGCAAGCATGGGAAGATTCAAGTTAGGAAACACAGATTTCAGCTGTACAAGATGATATCTTGGAAGCCAATATCAGAAGGGAATTAGCCAGCCCTGGGTGGACTTCCAGTGCTTAGTTGTAAGGTGTACCTTCAGTTATTAGATGAGCTGTTGTTCTGTAAACATTCATACATGATGATCTTTACTCATGTTAGCTGAGCTGTGATCTTAATGGAAATATTCACACAAACAGAGCAAACTGAACATGTGGAATATCGGATTTTAGATAATCACCCACGCTCAAAATAAAAAGGTTGTCTCTCCAATTAGACCAAGCCTACCCAGTAAAATAATGGGAATGTGAAGATCTCTGAGCTAACTTTAAATTGGCCATCTTGAGTATTGAAGCACTAACATCGTGATAGCATGAAATTCTACATGGACTAATTTTCCTTCTTGACTGAGCAAATTAACTTGAGTGTGCCCAGTACATAAACTAAACAGTTTAATGCTAGTCCCTTTTTCACATTATTGCACTATGGTCTTGAATATGGCTACATTCCAATTAGAGAAGCAAAATCATATTTCAGTCACAAAAAATTTCCCAGGAACCTGAATGTGTTACAATTTCTGAGCCGTGTAAACCTGACTTCCATTTCAAATAATGCGGATCACGCAGGACAGTAACTCTATAAATTTGGACATGCAGTTATTGACCAAAGAACTGGCTACAAATCATGCAGCACATACAGGATTTATGTAGGAACTTATGCTGGTTAGTTACTTGGATATAAGTAATTTTTCACTGCAACATTTCAGTAGAGAAAACATAACCATTGAAGCAGTGAAAGCAATAAGGAAAGGTTTTTAAATTATAGCTTCCCTACTATTACTGAGGTTGAGAAACTTTTATTATTATGAAAAAATGGCTTTTAAAAATGCTTTAAAATCCCTTAGCTTGCTTGTGTTGCTATGAAATTATAGATACTGGGTGAGGCAGAGATCTCAGTGTGGGATTATCAGAAAAAAAAAGCTGTGAACCCTTCTCGCTCAACATGGACACAATTACCCACCTGCTATCATACCTCTTTGAGCTCGTTCTTTTGTGCAAGTCCCATTCCTGGAGTAGAGCCTGCCTTCTGACTGATCCTCATCACTCAGCATTTTTCCCAGATGATCCCCTGAGTTTCTTTAGAAAAGCAGTATTAAAAACATTATGAATACAAGAGTTCAGCTCCATAAATCACTCATTGCTGAAACCAAACTTGTTCACGCTTATGTTGAGGAGGGTTTCTATCTCCACAGGCTGCAGTGGCACTGAGGGACACCCTTTTCCCATAAACCTGGCCTCTAGCTATACGCACCAGCCACCCCTTAGCAGAACTCTGGGTGGGACTTGCAGAAGTGTTGGTACCAGCCTCACAAAGCAGGATATGATGGATGGGGAGAGTGGGAGAGGGAGGAGGCTATCATGTGATATGTGCAGATAAATTTAAAAAGTTTCGTGTGTGTTTTGAAAGACTGTTCATCTGACAGAACAGTGATTAAAGGGCAAGAGAATTAAGGAAACAGAAACACAATTTTGGACTGTAGCAAGGGAGTCAGGAGAATGAAACAGAATAAGAGGTACATAAAATGAATGGCATGTGAGTGGTCTGAGGGCTCAGGCTAAAAAAACCATCTAGGAGATGTGGAATTGACAGAATTCATAGATAAATTATATCTGATACAATAAGCAGTTTATGATATCAAAATCTTCAGAAGGACTGGGAGTAAAAATCAAATGATTCAGTGTGGGTGATGTAACTGGAGTAGGCAGGAAATATGGATAACTATGTTTAAGCACCTCTGATCCTACCCATAGAGTCAATGCATCCTAATGCCTTGCATCCTGATGCAAACTGTATCCTAAAAAATTCAACAGAAAAGAAAAATAAAGTGGAAAAGGGATTCATACAAGCTTTACTTGTTGGGAAGGAAAATGAAGCCAACTGTAGAATGAAGCACAGGGACAAAGAATAAGTAGCAGACTGGTCTCATGGTAGAATTAGGATCAAAAGCCTTTCTAAGCTGTAAAAATGTGGCATGGAATCATGGATCCAAAGGGAAGAAACTAACTAATAAAACAAAGAGAAGGTAAGAGTCATAGGTTTAAAATGAAGATACCGGAAGATTACAGCAAAGAATGCCCACAGCACCTACTGTATTTTGTGGGTATCCAAAGGGTTATACGCATGAGGACATAAGGGAATGGAAGTAGGGTCCTCAGTCACTGGTAGTGCTTGACTGTACTTCCTTATCTTGACACTAGCTACTGGGAAGGTGACTGAAGTCCACAATTCAGTTTCTCTGTGACTTGGTGACCTTTGCAAGGATTACCCTCCAGTTTGCCATGGAAGTGCTTGTCACCTGCAATTGGACATATTTGTTTCAGGAGGACCATGGTGAAGGGCTGCTCCAGCTTGTCAAACATAAGAGCATTTGTACCAGCTCTCCTGAGGGAAGCCCTGCCTTACCATGGGAGAGGAAAGGAATGATAGTGAAGGCCAGAGTGTCCCTCACTCTTCGTGAAGGCTTTTTTACACCATTGATTTTGTGGCTCCCTGAAGGTCACTGAGTCTATGTGCTGATATAAAGTTGAGGAGCAGCAACATCTGCAACGCCTCTTAGAAAGGAAATATCTTTGTGAGGAGAAAGGAATTATTAAGCTCCAAATTTAAGCGTACTGTACTTTATGTACTTATGTACTTTATGTACAAATACCCAACTGCTGGAGAAGTAGAATGCATGGAGCACTTGAAGAGTAATGAACGGCAGAAAGGGAAAAGGAAAGGACATCAATGGAAGGCCCTGATATGGGCCTTTTTCCCTACCAAAACAGCTCATAAATCTTCTCTCCCTGTGCACCCTCCATAATGGGTATGGGCATGACAGGGAGGCTTGTGTGGTGCTCTGCAGCTTCCATGGTGTTCTTACAGAGAAACAGAAATATCAGACAAATGCTAATTCCCCTTCCAACCTCAGCAGCTGTGCTACTCCTGGACTTAATGGGCAAGCACTCTAGACGGTCTGGAAGGAGAATTGCTCAGCCTTCCCACTGGCAATATACACCTGATAGAGCGACCCTAGGTGCTGAATAACTAAGGAATCACCTAGTTTACCCATGCCGCATGCCACTGTCCACATTTTGGAGCCTTTCAGTGTGAGCTGAAGGGCAGCACAAAGCTCTTAAAGCCCAACAGGTGGTTGGGATTGGAAGAGACCAGATTTCCAAGGTCTGAATAAGGAACTAGGAGCTCAGTACTGGGGAGAAAGAGGAAACCAACATGTCCATGAGACATATGTCTATTTTTTCCAAGGGTGTAAGAGATATGAAAACATCTCTAACAAAGATCCCCTTTTCCAGGGCATAGGGAGGGAAGAACCTATAGGGGTCCTGGTTAGAAAGAATATATGGAAGAGAAAAGTCATGTGGTACTGTAGGGGAAAACTACTTGATTAACATGGTTTAAGTCAGACCAGCATTCAAATCAGTAGTTTATTGAGTTATTAACTCCACCTAATTAACCAGCAATCAGTGAACTATGCATCCAGGATCAATATCACCAATACAACAGATAAACCACAATACTAGACACCTACAACATGCTAACAATCACCTACAAAATTTCTAAATACCCTTCTATCACTAATCCCACAAAGTTCTAACCTCACCACCACCCCACACATGTTTAATCCCCAGCTCCCCCTCGTCCCCAATCCCTGGGTTTGTGGGCTATGGGTATATACACCTTCCCTGGAAGTGCCCCTTCCCCTGTTTGCACACCTGTGCTCAAGACGTGAGTGCTCTACCATTACGTGTACACTGCTCCCTACGCTTTAATAATGCACATTCTATGGAGAAAGGGCTCTGTGAGGTCACATAAGCACACCCCTTGTGAGGGTCCCTACGTGTTGTACCCTTTCTGTCAGTCCTCTAGCTGGATGCAAGCTCCTCATGGTGTCTGATGGGTAGGCCACCCTGGCTGGCCCCGAGGGAGGCCATGACTTCTGGCAGTACCAAAACTGTTCTTCACAGCTGCTCTGTTACTTCCCTCTCCCTCCAAGGTCTCACAAATTTTCATGCTTCTTGGAGACTTCAACTCCTTGTTTTCTCAACGGTCTTCCTGCAATTCAGTGATTACTATTTAAAGATGTTTTTTAAACTAACTTCATTATGGGGAATTTCCTTGTGGTGTTACCAAGTTTTTTTTGCAAATATCCTCTCAGGGGACAGTTTTGGACCATCTATTCCCACAGCCAGTTTACACTCAGATTCCTGCCATTAGTTGTTATCTGGGCCATGTCACCAGGAAGAGGTCATTTTCACTCCCCAGCAATGTGGGAAAGGAGAAAGGGGAGTGCATTCCTTAGTGAATGGATGGAGATGTGCAAACCAGAGACACAAAAAAGCAGTTATTGGAAGTGGATGATGAGTAGAGGCTGAACTGCTGTTTCCCCCTTTCCTCAAAAAGCAGGGCCCAATTTCTAGGCTGTGGAAAGAGCTTTAGGTCCTAGCTGAGGCCAGAAGCCTCGTCTTTTGATTTTCTCCTCTCTGTTTTCAAACCATCCCTAATATTAAACAGCAAAGTTCAAAGAACAACCACAAAAGAGATTCTTTCTTCAGCAACCAGCCACCTAAAAGAGTCTTCATTAAGTATGATGTTATTTCTTATTCTTTCTCAGTCAAGATATAAGCAAACACCCTGGTGGAAGCCCACTAAAGGTAGAAGAACCGTCCTTATTCATAGATATTACCAAAAGTTACAAACCTGAGCTAGAGGAATCTTCATTTTCACCTAGTATGTCTGCATCATGAGTCTCGTATAAATTAGCATAATTTATGGTATGTTTATCTTATAAGGAACTTTAATAATAAATATACCTGTGAAGGAAGATTTCTACATACTGAGATTGAGACATCAGCATGTTACTAATACTGAGGGGCTCTTGATCCTACATATATCAAACACAATAATTTTGCTTAACCACATCTCAGTCAGCAGTCAGATGTTTGGGGACAGGGAAGACCCCAGATTCTCCTAGGGGTGACATTGCCACAACCAAATCTTTGCCATGCAGGTCCTACTGATCCTTTCATGATAGAGCTACAGCTTCATAAGTGTATCTGGGTAAAGGCAGAGATCTTCTGTGAATTTCCCAGCTCTAGATGGGCACATCTAAATACGCTTTAACACATTCTTCTTTTTCAGTACAGTTTACTGAGGCCACAAAATAGCACAACTCCCTGTTAGCAAATTCTAGGTGAATTTTCAGCACTTGATGACAGATCATCAGCGGGCAGAGAGCCACCCTGACTTTTAGTGAGTACTATACTGATTTTCCCTTGCACCAATTAAATATATCATTATACAACTCTAATACTATTACGTGAATTTATTTCTCCTTGAGAAATAACAGATCTGACCCCTAGGGCAGGAGAAGGTACCATTTTCAAACATTCATTGCTTTGTAAATAGAGCTGCAGCCCAGTGTTTTGGAATTTAATCATGGCAGATTTCATTAGTACCTCAAATTGAAAGCTTCTTAACTAAGTAAGCATTGCTAGTAGAACTGCTATAGAAGACATTAGCAACAAAACAATATAAGCTATGTTGGGACATGATTGCTTTAATTAAATGCAAGTTCAAGTATGGCTCTACATATTCTGTTCAGTGTTTGCCTTTTTACGATTACATCTAAGAATAGCAGATGAATTATTGGGGGTGGTGGGGGCAGTGTAGATCACAGCTCTCCTATTGATTTATGTCCCTGCCACTTTCCCTTAATGACAGATACAATAGCTTTTGATTTCATCTAAGTAAAATATCGTTAAATGTTCCAAATGTTCAGTTTTATTACTGGACAGTAATTTGAAATTATTTCAGTATAAAAACTTGCAGAAATAAGAATTTTAAAAACATAATTCAGGAACAAAGACAGCAATTTATGAAAACTTACGCTCCACTAAACTTCTTTTCAATATTTATGTATCTCTGGGGAGGAGTAGCATTGACGTGTTAGAAAAATTTAGAAATAAATGGTCCACTGAACTAAATCTAAAGTAGGACATGAGTTACAAAACAAAAACTATATCCTACAGTATCAAATGCTAATGATGTGCTGTAACTTTCTATATCTAATAACAGACTTTTATAAGAAAGAGCAGGAAAAAATCTTCAGTCTTCAACAGCATATGGAGGTACTCACTCGCTGAGATATTTCTGAAATAAAAGTGTAGTAGGCCTTAAATAAATGACTGATAAAGCAAATGTAAGGAAAGATCATTAACTGATGATGTAAACTATGCAGATCTTTGCTTAGGTAAAGGACTCACTGCCTTGGGCTAACTCAAGTAAAGTCCAAGAACAAAACCAGGTCATTCCACCCTGAGGACAAGCTGATTGTAAGGGGGATCCATGATATAAGTCTCTCAATAGCCCTTGTATAGCCATAATATTCTGAGGTGAGGAGGTTTCTCAAAGTCTACCTCGAAGATCTAATTTTTTAATTCCCATGTCTAGTTTGTCTGTGACTCGGAGTTTGTGCCTTCTAATGTAAATATTCATTCCTGATTAAGCTAATTATATAGTGGAATTACACACATCAATATTGTGTAATATAATCCTGCAAGTAAAGCCAACAACACTTTTTCTTTTTTAAACTGTATGAATATTTCCATAGGGTAAAAATGACCCATTCAGTTACTCATGGTACAAGGCACAGAATGAACATTAGCAAAAGTTATGAAGCAAAACTGCTGGCAGGTCAGACTTCTAGCAGGTCAGGTGTAAATAGGAAATCAAGAGTGCAAAAGAATTTGACACTTTTCAAAGGATGTTTGAGCTAACAGTAAAGGTTATTTAAAAGCAATAAAAGCAGGAGGCTGTATGGGAAATGGTGGAGCTATCTAATGACAGAAATATAAGAGGAGCACTCAGAGATGGTAATATCACAGCAAAGAAACTCCATAAATTCTTTGCTTTTTTTTTCTTTACTTGTGAAGCAGTCTAGGAGATCTCACACCTGATGCAGGTTTTTTTGTAACAGGTCAGAGGAGCTATGTTAGTTTGAAACAAATATGCAGAAAGTATGACACCAAACAGATTTTTGTGTAAGGTCTTAGCAAATTGGCAAGATCGGATGATATTCACCAGGACAGCACTCATATGTAAAATTGCAGAGCAGTTGGCCAAGAGTGTAACCTGTCATCACAAGCAGCAACTGTGCCAGAGTATTGGTGAGCTGCCAGTATAACTCTCAACCACAGAAAGTACTCTAGAGGGAATCTTACAATCTACGTCCTGGTAAGTCTGACTTCTGCCTCTGGTTATGTGATATAGTCTATAATAAAAAATACAGTAGCTGAATGCATGGAGAAACATGGTGTCTGGGGAAAGAGGCAACACGGCTGAGTTAACACATAGAAGGAAATCCTGCTTTACCGATCTGCTAGAGTTCTTCAAAACTCTGTGTGTATGAGGAACCGGGTACACCATATATTTGGATTTTCATAAAGTCTTTGACAAGGTTATATACCAAAGGCTATTAAAGTCACTAAGGTGTCAAAAGTTCGGAGCATTTGTGAAGTTAATAAAACAAGGGACATAAAGTTTGGGGTGATCAACACAGAGCTAAAATTAGGCCTTTGACTAAATGGATTGCAAGGTTGAATTAAGCACGTGCCCTACCTCTGCAGTAAGTGTGGAGAATTAGGTACCAAAGAATTTACATCTGCCAGCACAAAGAAAGAACAAGGAAACTTACTGTTATAGAGTGGGAGATGGAGTCTTCATGTGAAAAAGGAGAGAAAAGGAATTTGTCCCTTCTCTTTCAAGTGTTCATGCATTTAGCAGAAGAACATATTCAGATTAAAATATCGAGGAAACATTGCTGGAGATAGAAAATATCTTCTGATTGCAGATGGTTCTCATAATGTAGTGAAAGTTCACAAAAACAGACTTCCAACAGGCACTCAACAATAATGTTTTAGCCAAAATAAAAATAAAGGTTCTGACAGGTTTACGTGCATACATACAAATCATTCAGCAACTGAAAACTGAAATAGAAGGCTAAAGAGCAGAAAGAAGAGGATCTAACCAAACTATTTTTCTACCTTTACCATTGCTAATAGTACTGCATGCTCTGTAAAGGACAAGAAGGAATTTATATTGAGCCTATAGGAATTTATTTAAGCTATATCATTGTTCATGTACAAAATTATAAGGAAAAAAACCCTAACAAAGGTAAAAAGTCAAACTGTCATAAGTTCCAACTGATCTAGACACATACTCTAGATATCTGAGGCCTGCTTTTCAGAACACTTAGTGCCTGGTGTACTTTATGCCAGCTAGATTTAAGTGTGCTTGATATGTTCATAAATCAAAGCCCAAGTGTCTTAGCTACAGGAGTCAGAAAAAGAAGAATGTGCAGAAATTTGGAGCTGAGTCCAGACATTCATGAGCTTGGTGTCAGAGGCAGGGGTAGAATACATCTTTCCCTGGCAGCCATCAACTTCAAAATATTTTCTTTTCCCCACTAATATTCCCTGTTTCACCCACTATCTACCATACGAAATTTTGCAATAATTGACATAGAAATCCTGCAGATAAAAGCTTCCTTCAGTTTTATTAAATGTTTCATTCAATCTAAAATCCACGTTTGAAATGACCCCTGCCACAGTATGTCAGCAAAACATATTAAGAAAGAAAAAGACCTATGTGCAGCAGTTACAGAAAGAAGACTCCACTAATAGTTTTTAAGGTAGTATCAGAGTCAACCAAATCAAAATTCCTCCTGGAGACTAAGTTACTGACTTTGCAATTATTCAAGTGAGAAACACCTTTTACTGCTTGTATGATTAAAGCTCAGAAATAGACCTCACAGGTATGTCTGTGAAACTAAGCCAGGGAGAACATGCCGAAATGGAATTCAAGAACTCATTCCCAATGGTTCACAAAGCTTATGCATTAATCCGTTATTTTGTACTCTCCACGCTTTGCTGTTGTAGGTGCTAGATCTAAGCAATTTAAGCCATGTCATGCTGCTTGATTTCAGTTGGTCCCCCCTTGTCTACTAGTAAGACAGGTGTAGTCCTTGTTTGGTTAGGATTTGAAAATCTTTTTAAAAAAGAGTGTGTTGGAACTGGGGTCATAATTTTAAAAGGCACCCAAAGATAAAGCTTGACCAAGTGGAATGACAGGTACTGTTCCTTCAGGCAGTGTGAAACCGATCTTGGAGTTACGCATAAGTGATAAGTATCAAGAATTATTGCTTTCTGAGTGTGCCTGGAAGTGCAAGTAAGGCCTGGCTCTTAATGAGATGTATAGAGCATACATTGAAGAGAGATATTCAAAACCAGTCTGAGAAAAGACAACACCTTGCTTAAATCATAGAGATCCCAGATTCCATGCTAATATCAGGAAACATGAAATCTACCACATTTCTGTTGCAAGTGGGGTGATATTGCCAGGGTCGTTGAAGTAATGTGGGACTCATGGTTCAGGTTTCAGACACTGAGCTACTGTCCCAAAACCTTAATGATCCATAGCAAGGCTGTCTTTAAGGAGTGGTATTGTACCTGCCTTTAAAATTCCTCCTCATCCTGCATTGTGTGATACATTTAAGTACCACTGTGACCTTAGTTTCCTGTGCCCGTTCATCACTGCTTAGTAGACTGCTGCATGTGAGCTTAGTAAATTAGGCATTTTTTTCCTCAGACATTGACTGAGGTGGCTAGCAAGTGTGTACAAATCACACCAGTATAGTCTAGGTCCATTAGATTCTTAAATTCCTCACAGCTTCTGCTTGAGTAATTATTTACCGCAAGCATAAAATGTTCAATAAATTACTATTAAGATACAGATATAATCACCACTGTCAGCCATAAAACAAATTATATAAAACAGTTAAAAAAACCAAGCAATAATTGCTTGATAGTTGATTGGCTGAATCTGTTATGACTAAAAAACAATCTGACCTTTCTCACGTTACCTGTAAATAATCAAGCAACAGATGATGCTGTCATTAAGGCACCGTGACCATGTGAGAGATAAATGCTCCATGCAGCACAGACATGCAGGACCTGACATTTTTCCAGCACCAATAATTGTCTATCATTTTTATTTTGTGCTTTAACAGCTCCTTAAATGTGTCAGGAGTAGACATGCTTACCCTGACTGAACATTTCTTTGAATTGATGGATGTAAAACATATACAACACACTGACACTTGAAACTTTGCAGATTCCTAAAGCAACAAAGCTGTTAAAGGTAGGGCAAGGTTGATTAAGTGCGGAAGCATTAAACTTTTAATGATGTCTCATAGATACCTTGCATAATTGTTGCTATATTCAGTGGCTGTCTCCGTAAGTGCTCCTTCATTATTCAACAGGCCAAGGCACTTTGAGAATGCCATCAAAATCAATTACAGTTTGGCTACTTTGGGGGGCCAATGAGGCAAAGAATTAACCTCCAACTAATTTCCAAAGTCATTTACTCACTGATAGCTTAGCACATTTACTTCCACAGACGCTGTATGTCATGGAGCATTTACAAAAATAGAGTATGCAATAAGGTATGGGAAGAAAATAATATGAACAATAATAGGGAGACCGTTGGGGCAATTGTCAATACATGAACAGTCCAAATAAATGCTGCAGATTGAAGATTTTAGGGCAAGAGGTTATACATGAGAATTAATCTGCCAGATATGTTTTTATTCACTCTAAAAATCGGCACGCTGGTTGGCTTAGCTGAAAACATATGCAGTTTCTTACAAGACATGGTCATCCAGCTATCTAATTGAATCCATTACTGTTGGATATCATAACTGGACTAACTGAAGTTATAGTATGGAAGGAGGGACACTGTGAATTAGAGAACTGCTTAGAAGATGCTTTGTTTCCACTAGGCTTCAAAGGGCTTTCTTAAGCAATCATTTCATTCATCTTAATGTGAGCATCTTAAAGAAAGGGCAAGATGATAATCCAAAAAGGCAATCTTCTTTTTCCTCCCTGAAGAAGCTGATTGTACAATCTGTGGAACATCTATGACATTTAGACAAATGGCTCTGTAATACTCTTAGGAAACCTCTTTTCATTAATTTCTTCTAGTAAAACCACACCTGAAGTCAAGGGTCTACTGCTTTTCTGATAGAAGCAAAATACGGAACAAGTACCTAGGTCTAGGCTTGGTAGATTGACTTTATACACCAGACAAATGTAGTGTAAAGACACTGTGTATGTAGCCTAGACTTTCAAGGAAACACAAATTATTTCTTCTGACACAGAGGCATGCTTTCTATATTGTCTATGGCTATGATCTTTGTGAAAACTGTATGTCAGCTCTAGTATCTAAGCTACAAAAACAGACATTAAGTTTCTCCACAGGAAGTGAAAAAGAAACAGAGAGGGAACAGTCTCAACAAATGTATATGCAGTAAAAATACACCCACTTTTGTGTGGCCAGTACTGACTGCATCAAAAGATGGCTTTTCATATTGTGGACCATGTTGTTGCCACGGGCACTAGCCTGAGGCCCCTCTCAGTAGCCACTGTCTATTTCATGAAAAACCTGCAAAGATCCTATAGTCTGTTGTCACTTTCAGAATCACTGTACTGAGGCTCTCTGGTGGTCCCGTGATCATCTTGCTGGTGGAGCCATCCTGACTGCCAGACATCACAGAGGTCATATTTGTATTTCAATACAAATTTTAGTTGAAACAGTTGAGATAGGATCTCAAGCATTTCTGGGTGCAGAAGTAGATGGAAACTGGATGTTTCAGACTGAACACAACTATACCATATTTCAGCACATGTAAATCCTTTGTAATGTGACGTGTACAAAATACTATGCAGTCAGGTCCCCACAACCCAGTGGCACTTTGCAACACCTTCAGAAGGGATGGCATGCCCAAATGTTCCAGTGCTGCTGACACACATATCAATGGACAATAGTCCATTGAATAGGGTTTGGGAATACTACAGTCAGAGAAAATATTATTCCATAATACTGCAAGATCTTATTCACCACCATGAGATCTTCACGATCACTAAGTCAGCCTGACTACATGTGATGCCTACATGTTTCAGAACTCCTTGGAACAAGTTGTCACCTATGTTCAATTGCATGACGCAGACATCAGCAGTGTTATCTACTCTGTCACCCTCCCCTTGCTGTGGTGACTTAGGCAGTACACAATCTCTGAATATATTCTCAGCTGCTGCTAGGTGTCCACTGACTCTTCTTTCCACAGGTTGAAAACCCTTGTCTCTGTTTCCTTAACACTGGAGCAGCACAACCTTGATGGCCTGGATATGTTAGATTATTATTCTCTTTTACTAGTTGATAACATCTCCCTTCAAAAAGGTCAATTGATTTCTCCTGGTCTTTTTTGCTGTATGTTTTAAACATGGAGAGAAACGGCTTTTCTCAAGAATTTGAAACAGACTTATCTTTTCATATGGGCCAATTTGTAAAGTATCTAAAACTTATAATGTGAGTTTTCCAGGTCATGATTTCTTCTTTAAGGGCCTGATAGTGATGGTGTGTGGTATCCAAAAGTTAAAGAGGGCAACTTCCCTTCGGCTCTCCCCATGCTTGCCCTGAAATTAAGTTCCCTGTATTCTCTTTCTTAGCTCTGCAAATTCTAGGACTAGATTGAGAGCCCAGCTCCATATTCCAATTTCACCATCAACCATATGAAGAACTGTGGCTTTCTCATCCCTCTTTCTTCACCTGAGGCTACATGCTTCTATCAGAATGAGAAAAGATTCCCTTCATTCAAATGAAGTTCCCTTTTATGCAATTCCCTGTGTGCTAAAAACACAAGTGCAGAAGAAAGAACTTCCAACCTAAAAGCTTTTCCAAAGAGAAGTGTTAGAAACAAATTTAAGAGCAAAAATAATCTACAGTTGGCAAATGAAAACATTTTTTTGTCAAGTGTTAAAAAAGCTACCTTCTTTTACTAAAACGGTGGTTGCTAGTGAAGTCCTGAAAGGAAACCTAAAACCAGCTATCTGGAAATTGCCTTTTCAAGGGGAATAAAAAAAGATTATTTTTTTTCCCTATAGTAATAGATTGTTCCTAGCTTACAACACCTTATCAGGTTTTTCATAGCTCATACCTGGCCTGTACTTCAGGGGAAAGTTCAGATAAGTTACAATCCTTGCACTGATGGAGAGAGACCTTTCTCCTTTTTCAGACACTTTTTTTTTTTTTTTCCAGAAAAACACCAATCTAGAAACTTTGTCCAGGCTAGCTAGGTTTTAAGCAAAAGGTTGAGAAAGAAAAAGAACATAACAACAAATCTTGTTTGATCTTTACACTTTAAGACATAAAAAAACCAGATACTGCTCTGTTACTTCAAGAAAAGTTTGCAAAATAGACATAAACGAGACTCAAATCTGTTAGACATCCCTGCACCTCAGTTCAGAGCCTCGTAATCAGAGTATGGTCTTCCTTGTATTCAACAGTGTGGGCCTGACAACACTGTTCGTTTTTTTTTTAAGCATAAGGCTGTCACAAGCCCTTTAATAAAAAAAAACAAAACCCAAACAAAAAACCAAACCAAACCAAACCAAAAACCAAACCCCTAAGAAAAATCAAAACATAGACTTATGTCCATAATTAGGGACAGATTGTAAGAGATGGTGCAAATCTACTTAGTTGAATACCTAGGTGCATCACCATTTTCTCCCCCACTCCTACTGTATAATCTTGCCCTGGATTAATTTGTTGTAGATGTATCTGGCCCCACAGAGTACCTCCTAGCATGTTTTTTGCTGCCATGTTTCTTTGGCTGGGTTTACAGCCCAAGAGATCAAGGAATTTAGGGAGCCTGTCAGTGGGCTCAGTGCTAAAAACTATGCCCCATGGCCATTTGGAATACTTAGTAGTGGACGTGGGGACTCCAGGTGGAGGTGCTCCCAATGCAGCTCATTCAGAGCTTCAGTTCTGTTACAGTAATGCTCTGTAAAGGCTCACAGACTGAAAGTTATGCCTCCTCTTGATGTCCCATGGCCACACCTCTCATTTATCAGTGTGGGCAAATAGGAAATTTGGCACTTCAGTGGAACACATTTCTTGAAAACAGTCTCTACATTGAAATCAATGCATAGTCAAAAAGAAGTTTAAACATTTGGTTTAGATTAGGTACTTCACAGATTACATTCATAACAAAATTTCTTATCCACAGCTATAATCTTAATGGAAGGGTGGTATGAAGTACTCATTTGGCAATGTATCACTTTTACAATATGCAGAGATAACAAAACAAATAAAAATGCTTGTTATAACTATTAAATACAAAATGAAAAGGGTTGTGGAAAAACAACCTTTCTTTTTATAATGAAGAAATCTTTCATATTTGTTTTCTTTGAAAACAAGTAAGATATGTCCATATTTGTATGATCTGCAGCCATGTTATATAGACAGCAAGTGTATATACAAATAAATAATTAGAGACAGATTTGTTCTAATAGGCTATGCTATCTAAACAAGCAGGACAAAGGACAGAAGAACAATTATGGTCTAGTTGGCCTTACTTGACCCTCCATGCTTTTGACTATGTGAAGAATTTGATCTAGAAGACAGAAAAGTATTGTCTAACTATAGCAAAAAGGTTTTGCTTTCAGTTTCAGCAGAAGTCTTATGGAACTGGAGCCTCTAAGGAAAAAGCCACAAAAAACGTTCATTGCTGAATAGAAAAGCTTTGCGCAATTTAGAATTGGGTTATTTGTTCTTTGTTTTGTACAGCTGTGACACAAGTTTTGATAGTTCTTCTACCAGGAATTGACCATCCTTATGGCCCCCAGAGGCATTCAAAGGGGATGGCATGCACCATATATGGTTTGAAAATTTTGTATGGCTTCTTTGGGCAAAGATATGCCTCAAAAGAATGAAATGGAGTGTTTAACAGCATTTTCAGCTAGGAGATAAGCAACCTTTGTTTTCATTGCATTCACTTATAGGTGAAGGCACTCATGTCTTACATCAATGAACATAAATTTAATACAGAAACACAATAAAGTAGAGATGCTGGAAATATGTCCTACTTTGGCTTTAAACCACATGGTCCGGATTCACAGAAGCATTTGATGTGCTTAAAGGCATGGTGGAATTTACCCTGAGATATATATATTTTTTTACATTTATAATCTGTATTTATGTTTATATCTAATAACCTATATTTTATAATTATACATTATGCAATTATACTATTTTTTTTGTAACAGTATGTATATACATAGAAACTGTATCATCAATAGGAGAACATGGGATCAGAGAAAGAGAAAGACTATATAATTCCTTAATAAGTGCAGTCAGCTCTGAAGAGAGTCCCTGCTTCTAGGCCTGCTAAGAAATTTTGTATTAAACCTTTATTGAACAGCATTCATAAACAAAGCAATGACTGTTCTCTCCCAGATGAGTGCCCTCATCACTCATGTACAAACTCAATTTCGTTTTCTTTGTCTCTGTGAAGCCTGAATGTTTAGTTTCATCCTCCTTAAAGGTGGATAGATGTTACCTTTGTCTCTAGAATAGTAGATTAGATCTTTTTTTTCCTTTCTTTTTTTTTTTTTTTTTTTCTTTTTGGAAAACAGAATTGGGTTTTATATACTTTAAAGTCTTTCCCTAAGCGGATGACTTATGTATCTAAACCCAGGAGAGGCTTTAGGCTGGGAATCCTGATCTCAGATAGATTTGTAAACCTGCAAGAAGCAGACCTGTAGAAACATGTGTCACTATTGGCTGCCTTCCTGCTCAGCTTGCTTGTGTTTGTGAATCCCAGTTCTACATGTGCTGTTCTCCCTTGATTAACATCAGGATCTCACCTTGCAATGACAAGCAAATCCCGCTCCTGACGATGACTGACTGAAAGTTATCTTTGGGAAAAACCAGGATTACCACACTTAAGTGTTTTTTGGAGCTGAGCCTGTGCCACTGTATGCTAAAAAATGAAAGATTTTATTGGTATTTCTGCTGGAAGTCAATAAGCAAAACAAAATCATGTGCAGCTATACAGAGTGCTTTTGGAAAAAAAAATCTGGTGAATTAATGTGGTATATTTCATGAAAGCCTTCCAAATAGTATCGCTGCTCTTTTTCCTAAGGGCAGGATGGAGGCTTGTTAAGTGAACTCAATCTATTTAGTTTATCCAAGAGAAGGTTAAAAGGTGACTTCATTTTCTATTTAAGTAACTGTATAGGAAGACATTTCTGATGGCAGATGCCTTTTTAATCAGATAGAAAAAGGTGTAATGAGATCCAGTAGTTAGTAGATGAGGCTAGACAAATTTGAATTAGGAATAAACCAGAAATTTTAATAGGGAAAGTAATTAATCACTGGAAAAACTCAGCAAGAGATGAGGTGGGGTCTTCATCATTTGAAGAACTAAGATTGGAAAACTTTTTTAAAAATATGGTGTAAGTCAAATAGATATTATTGATATAGAAATTGCCCAGTGCAGTTTATTGCCCTTTGTCATTTAAAAGGCCAGAATAGATCATCATTGTGATACCTTTTATCCTTAAAAAATATTAATTAATAGATCTGGAGAGTAAGAAGTAAAATTCAAGGCTCCTTACTTACCTGGAGTTACCCCAGTGACTTCTTCCAAGTTCCCTTATTTGACGACTGAGCCTGATTTTCCTCAATAGTCTTTCAACCACTTTTGCCTCATTACCAGGTAGACTAAAAGCCCTAGCTCCTTTCTGCATATCTGTTACTTCAGACTTCCTACTCCATACACTAACTATTCACATGATCTGAAGACAGCTGCCAGGACAGAAACTATTGCCTAAACTCAAAATATGGATATGTGAGAGAGCAGGAGGCTTTTTGGAAGTACAGATGTAAAGGTACTGAACCTTCTCCATCCACAGGCTTTGGGAAACATTTTGACAGGTATTTACAACCTCTGAATATTCCAATTCAGGTAAAAGTATTCAGGCTTACATCGTTTTTAAATTTAAGCTCCCATTTTTTTCCTTGCTTCTAATGAAGACAAAATATACAGGGAATGATGACAATCCATGTGTGGGCTAGAACAAAAGCACAGACTACCTTATCAGTACATCTCCAAAAATGCAGAGAATATTATATCAGCACATCTTCTTCATTTAGACAATCTACAGGGAGGCTGAAAATATCCTGATCTCTGCAGAAGATGTAGCCTTTGCTGTATTAACCAGAAAGGGATATTACTGACAAGATACATTAATATTAGGTGGTGTGATATGGCTTCTGGAAATAACCATTTCTTATTTCATTAGTCCAGAAAAAGCCAGATGAATTCTTCCAGCCACTCTTCAAACCTGATAAAAAGGGCATATTTAAAATATGTTAATCTTTTTCCATTTGCAAATACTGAGTCCAAGGATTTATGTGAAGAGAAATTTAAGGGGATAGAGGACAGATGAATAAAGAGAAACTAAAAAGTTGGAAAAAAGACAGCAATTTCTACTTTAGCAATGTATATAATGTAAGATCCCACTAGGTGTCTTGGTGAGGGTCTAACCTTTACTCTACTTGTGGTAGTCAGTAGCTATTAAAGCCGTCCATTCGAGGGCACCCACTTTTCCTTTTAGCTCAAATTAGTTTTCTGATCTGAGCCATCCTATCTACCCTTAGAGCTGTGCTGTTCCAGGAGCATGAAGAGATGAGAACTGTACATATGCAGCTGTAGCATTCCAGGTCTCTTCACTAGCACTGCATCTTCTCATTCATACAGCCCATCACCTACCTCCATACCATTTATCCCTGCTTGTTGCCTTCTTGCTGCTGGCACTACGTAAAATGTACAATTGGGAATGAATGGGCTGCTCAGAACAACAGACAAAATTTTTTCTTGCCTGCAAGTTCAAAACTTGACCATTGTTTAGCACAGAGCTACAGTCTATGGTGTTACTGAAATGCCCACGAGGCCCTGACCTCTCTCTGCTTTTTACCAGCATGTGATAGCCAGTTTGGTCCATTATGGCATCTGGTCATTTGGGGTTCTTGTGCTGCTCAGAGCTAATTCCATTCTTCACGAGCACAGGTTGCTTGAGAGTTTCTCTGGGCTACAGGGCTTACACTCAAATATGTATTTCATTAAAAGGGTCAAAGGACTCTAGAACTGTACATTGCAGTTTATCACTGAACAGCTTTACAGTGTCATATGGGCAAGGGGGATTTTTTAATTAAGGTGCCCTACTGCTACAAGAAAAATCATGACATTCTTAATGTCTGCACAGAAACAATGCAATTTAGTTCTAAACTGAAATTTCACTTGCTCTGTAGAAGCGTCATATCCCCATGATTATACTTCCCATTTCTTTACAGTCTAGCTTTTTACTTTGCTGACATGTTCTTGTGGCTCTTGATAGGGAAATAATAAGGATATGAAATAGACTTCATTCCTTCTTGCTAATCATCTATACCACAATTATTTATTAAAATCCAGTTAAAGAATAAATCATTAATACCAGAACACATTTAGAACCCAGCCTGATTCTCAAATTCCAAGGCAAGTAACATGACTGATTATTTGCCAAACAAAAATATGTCTTCTGGTTTTCATTTTTACAAAGCTTATTTAATATGAGTCTATGTGCATCAGCGAAACACAAAACCCCACAGAATCCCACAAGGCTGCTTCAACAGAGGAACTCTCTAATATAACGAACTGCAGAGACATCAATTTGATTATGTGAAAACTCCCTGCTGCATTTTGAAACTCTGATTTGAGGGATACCAGGATCTGCAGCCTGGCTTTTATGTCATCAAACCATTTTCTACAGCTGCGATGCTTTTCTTGGATGGTAGATGTGCATCAAACAATGAGTAGACAGCCCTGGGTGCCTTGAATATAGTCACTGATGATGATGAATTTCTTCTGTAACAGAGCTTTTTAAGGGACTGATTGGACCATTTTTCTGAAATAATCCTTTATACTAGCTAATGTGAGAAATGACATTTTTTGCTTTAGGAACTAAAGGTAGTTTTTTGCACCTAAAATGTGAGAGGTTTTTACAACATCCTTGAGAATTGTTACTAATGAATAAAATTGTTTGCTGCCAGATGATATTGAATGGATCCATTTATTAATCCTATTATTTTGTCAGATTTATAATGGCAGGAGTCAAGAACAGGTTCTAAAATTTATTATCCTTTCAATGTTTTTCTAGTTTCTTCTTTTCCAATTAAAAACAATTGCAACTGAAAAAGTTTAATTAATGATTTAGCCAAAGCACTGCATAGTGATATTTTCAGCACAAAAGCGTCTGTTTCTGAAACTTTGTTAAATGTGAATATAGCTTTCACCGAATAAGGGGAAATAAGGGGACATTAAAATGTTTAGACAGATAACAGAAAAACATGTTATGGAAAGCAAGTCAAAGCTCAGAATATTTGGATTATAATAAAGGAGTAACTTCTAAATGAGTACTGTTGCTTAAGTAAAAGTATGAAGATAAACTTAAAATGTTCAGATTCTCACCTTATAACTTTCTTTTTCACTTTTAAGACAATCTGCCAAGTGTTGGGGTAATTTTGTTATTAGCCATCGTTCAGTGTATGGCAGACAGCCAGAGAAGCACTCAGTAGTATTTCCTGTTCACCTGTCCATTCCCTTGCAAAGTGAAGAGCTGATATACATAAAACTAGAAAATTAATCATCCACAGAGGCTGTTTGCTCTGAATTTGCATGTCACTCTACATATCCAAATGGTAAACAAAAATATCTTCGGGACTGCTGTGTTTTGGATGCTGACCATCTGTAGCTTTGAAATTAGCAATCTCTGTCTTTTGCCTCTGCATTCACTGCATTTTTAAGGCATTAACTTTCTTCTTTAAGGATAATTTAGTTCACAACAATCTTTTATTCTGAGCAACGCAACATGCTTACCTTAATTAGTAGTATTTCTAAAGTACTGTTCTTTCAAAGACATTATTTTTGATGCCTGGGGTTATATCCGAATTGTAGTAACAACACTGCAAGTACTGATACATAGCGTCTGCTAGATCATTAAAACTGCAGAATGATAAATAATCATTGTGGATATTTATTGCAGTAACACGTATGGTACTGCTTGAAACAAAGCTTGATATCCAGTGAGCATTAGAAATTTTGCAGAAAAAAGATTTATGTAGATGTCTTTTTGGATTAAACTATTTAATATCTGAATTGTTACTTATTTTTTTCTTCTAATTTTCTGTTTATACTTATTCATGTTTCCTATACAGCTGATAAAAATTCCTTTTTTACATTATCACCATTCAGCTAGTGAAAGGTGGTATTCTGACAACAAATTCATGGAACACCTAAAAGTCTGTAGTCAGCTGACTGTGTTTCATTACTGCAGTGGTTTCATACTGAATGTGCTCTTCAGGGAGAAATTCCCTTCTACAGGATTCCTGCAGGCCTTGACCAAGGCACTCAATTTCTCCATTTCTGTTTCCTTTCTGTAAAGTACTCATGGTAGTGCTTCTTTTCCTTAGTCTTCTGGAGCTCTTTGCAACAACATTTACATTCACAGTATGTACTGCTATCATGCCCAGCATGAGCAGGGCTTGGCTTTGGCTGAGACCTCAAGGGGTTGTTGCAATAAAGGAACAATAATATCCCTACATGTAGATAAATATAGACAGGTAGCATAAAAATACATAGCTGTTCAATTGTAAAATACATCCTGGGATAAATCTAGGACATCATTAAGGAAAATTATTCCTTTTACTCATGAGTTCCTACCTTCTTTGTATTTGCCCCACCTCTGAATTTCTCCATTGGCCATGGTTAACAGGTTAATAGGTTATAAACAGGTTAACAACACCCCCCATGGGTTGCCATATCTACTCCACAGATCTTGTTAGCCATCCAAGTGGACTTCGTGCCAAAACCACCACCTCACAGATGAAAGGAAGCCTAGTGCATGCATTAGAATAAAGGGAAAGTGTTTAGAAGAGAAAAAGACTGTTCATGTAGCTGAAAAGATCTGTTGGATTGGGAAGGTTAACCAGGGGCAAGGCAGGAGAGAGGCTTAAATGAGTTTATTTCACTCAGAAGATTCCAAGCCTGATTCTTTATTTTTGTGTTTCATCCACTAGAGAACTATGTCTTGGAGATAGGTAGGTGCACGCTGCTCTGAATTGTGGAGGATGAGCAAGCATTTGTTTGAGACTAGGGTTAAACCTTTCACTTGGTTCTGTGAAATTTCCAGTTTCAGCTGTTTTAGAGGCAAGCTATCATACCAGTGAACATTGAATTAAAGATATGATTCCTATTTATAGCATGCTTCCTCTGGACATTGACTTGATAATTTACCTCACTGTCAAATTTTGTGCATGCACTCTAGTTTCCAGAATATATAATTCCTTCCCTTAAATAATGATAAAATTGCCTGAATATAAACTGCCTGCTTTAGCTAGAAGTTATCACTACCTTAAATGGACCCAGGAGCAATTTTCACGAAAGATCACAGGGAAAGATGTCCATTTAAATTTTTTGCACCACATATTGACTTGGTTTAGTTTCACTTCATTCATTCATGTGTCAAAACACAATGTACTGTAACTGTATCACCTAAGTGGATGTAAAATTTTTTGCGATTAAAAGAAATTCTAGATATTTATAGGGCATAATTTCGTATTTGTGTGTGTGTTTTAACAGGTGGTACAATTGTTGATGGAAGGGAATACAGTATAAAAGTTCAAGATCCACTCCCAGTGCTCTTTGCCTATCAGGCAAATATGTACTTGTCTTTTCTGAAAAAATGTCTCTGTGACTAGTGTTCTTTTTTTGCAAGCCTTAAAGCCAAGACAAAATCAGTTAAAAGGAAACATTCATCTCTTCCTATAGAAAGATAAGTATAGTTGACATTTTGAATAGCTTCCATAAAGTGTCACTATAAGTCATAAAGAAAATCAAACAAAATATGTTGTTTTGTTTAACCTTCCAGGCACTACAATTCTTGAATTACCAAAAGTTCAAGTTGGTAGCTCTTCACAAGTATTGTGCCTTATGAAACTGTACATTTTTATATAAAATGCTTCTTTAAAAATAAAATGAAAGCCCTTTAAGTAGCATTCTGGTATTCTGAGGGATAAGAAATATTTTGGAGTGAGGAAATGCACTCACACCATACATTTAAGACAGTGACAGATTGTAAGAGTTTATGGCTTCCTGCAGATATTGTATCTGGTGTTCCAGTTCCATCAAAAAATTATTCAGAATGGTAGAGATAAGAAAAAGTCAAAGAACCATTTTCTTTTTTCCAGAACAGTAAGGAAGACGGAAGAAAAGAAAAAAGATAAGTAAATGTTAATCCAAGAAAAAAGCCAAACACACTTGAGTGAAAATTAATGGGGGTGACCTTCACTCCAGCACATAACTCATCAAAGTTTGAGGCTTTTTCTCAATCGTCCTGTGTAAAAGTAGAACACCTGCATGCATCAAGTTGCCATAGTAGGGTCTACAAAATCAGTGGCTATATTAACAAATTACCTTAACATTTTCCTTTTTCTCTCAGTCTATTTTAGTGTACCACAAGAGTGTATGTGTAATTCTGAAGGCACAGATATATCAGTTATGTCTTTATGGGATGTGCCCACTTTCCTAATTTACCATGTAGCCAATGAACACTGCTGAGTTGTGTGTGAGAAGCTGAGCTATAGCATATTCCTTTCTGGTCTGGAAAGCTCTCTACTTCTGGAAAATAAGGAAGCCATCCAAACAGCTGAATAGATTGGGTGCTGAGGTGGAATATCAAGGAAGGAAGAAGAGGTAAGAAAATGTGTACATCTTTCCAACACCGTGCAGACAATCATGTATCTTTTCCATCTTCCTTTTGTTCCAGATCAGATCTGTTGACCTTTCTGAATGTCTGCATTGATACAGTTTCCTGGGTGGAAATCAGCTCATCTAAATTTGTCTGTCTAAAATCAGACATCTACTCTAAGGTGGTCCTGGAGATGACAGAGAATGTGCTTGTTTTCATATAACCTACGTTTATCCCAAGTCCCGGTGCATTTTAAGTATGTGATTAACTGCCATTCAAGAGATGGATTCCCATGTGTACAAAATGGTTGCATATCCCCTTTTCATCTTGTTCCTGTCAAATGTCAGTGCCACTACTGCTTAATATTCAGGTCCATTTAAGTCATGATTTTTTCCTTCTCTTAAGGAATTTGCTTTATGCGCTGAAAATCTCCCCAGAAAATGTTTGGTGGTTTGTTTTTTTTTGTGAAAACAGAACTTTTAGTGAAAATATCTAACATGCATGTAGTAATATGCAATCAAAAACTATAAGAAGAAACTTTTTCAGTTTTTTAGAGGTAGCATGAGCTTATTCCTATCCTCCTCCAGTAACTGCCTTGCTTATTTACTGTCAGTCCTTTAAATTGTTAGATGCCCTTTCAAAAGGTTCTCATGCAATTCCAATTTAAATATAGGACAAGGTTTAATTAATATGAGTGCCAAAGAATAAATCGTGAAGATCAGGAGGAAGGAAGGAGGTTATTATTACTAGAGGTGGCTGTGCATACATCTGAGGTTTGTTAAAACACGTTGTTACAGCTGAAATCACTAGATGGCAATGTAACATATGCTCTTCCAGGCTCTTCCATTAGAATGCAAGCAAGTGTTCAGTCTCTGAAGAAATGCTATATGGTTGCTACTGTTGTCATGCGGTTGTATTTGAAAAGTACGCCAGTTTGCTTTTTTCCACTTTAATCTCTGGTTTTGGTAATGAGAAACAAACATGATTTGTCAGCTCAGATTTCTGAGAAAGACAGGCTTGAATGCTTTTTAGAGCTGGCTTCATTCCATACAGGTGGAGGGCATGACGGAGGCAAGCACACTTTGAACATACCCAGACAGATTTCTGCCCAGCTGGATAAACTGACCTATAACGATCGTGCTATTGTATTGCAGGGGATCAGTGAGGGTATCAGAAGCAAGATACTGTTTTGAAAAAAAACAGCATTATGTATCTCTCTATCTCTCAATCTGTCATTTACCTATAAATGAGACCAGATCCCTCCCCGCTGGCTAAGGCATTGCCAGAAGCACTATGTTACTGTGCAATCACCCTCACCGTTCTCCCTATGGTAAACAGAAAGTAACAGAAAGTAGCTTCAGAGAGTGAATCACATCACTGATGGCACCTCAAAGTGCCTCTCTCTGCTCTTTGGCTATACAGAGATTTTCTGAAGAAGTAGCTCCTAACTTAAATGTCACTATGGTAGTTCTGGGCTAGAGTACCTACATCTGTGCAGAAGTGTATATATCTGAAAATTATTTCATTTTCAATTCACTTTTGATTACATAACCACCTTTTTAGGGATAAAGGGAACAAAGGTTGGGAGATCAGGGGGAGAAGAAGGAATGCAAGACTGCCTTTGCAGAAAAGACAAGACAGAAGATCAATGAGAAAGCAAAAAGCTGAAGTAGATTGAAGCCTGTGAAGAAACATGACAAGCAGAAGGTAAACCACTGCAGTGAGCCTGTCAGTGTTCTGTGTTTGAGATCTTCCTTTGCTCTAACCAGTAATGATTACCTCTTTACTTTAGTCTGTGAGTTTTTCAAAGGCTACCAGAGAACAGGCAAGAAAAAAAGAATAAGTTAAAAATGAGAAGCATATGAACATGAGAGCTCATGAGGAAGGATAGATCACTGAAGCACTAGTAAAAGAAGAATTATAATATTCTGAATATGAAGGAGCAATAAATAGAAGGAAATAAGTTCCAGAATACAATAACCCAACTCTCAGCTTCCTCCTAGAGGGAAGATGGATGATTGCATCTCTTTGCTGCTCTATCTGCAAGTCTTCTGCAGCTAACACACTTTCAGGACCATGATGGCTAGACGTTGGCACCTTGAAGGACATCTTTTACATGTATCAGACAGCTGTAGCTTGCCAGCTACTGCCAAGAGATTGGATCTGGGTCCTGTGACAGCAGAAACCACACTAGTACAGAGGCTGAGTGAATCTGAGCTCCTTAGAGATAAAAAGGCAGAGGATGTTGTTGTCTAGATGTAATAGCATGGGTAAAACAACAAGAACATCTGAATCTAGTTCCTTTTTCTGCAACTATGCTGATAGATAATCCTGTGTGGGTCATTTACCTGCTCCTTTTGGTATATAGTTAGCCTTCATGTAAACTGTGAAATTAAAAACTTAATATATTGCTCAGTCCTGCCTGACATTAAGGCCATGTGACCTGATGGGCAATACTTCGTTCCCATCAGCTTGGGAATTTAGGATGCCACTGGCCTTACAAGATGAAGCGGTAAATTATTGTTCATCTGTTGACTGAGTGCCCACTTAATGATATATTAAAGAAGTAAGTTAGGTCTTTCCATAATGGACTGAAGCACATATTGCCTCCAAATGAGGCATAAGAAACTTCACTTTGGAACAACTTCATGTTACATTTACTTTCCGTAGACTAATGGAGTGACTTCAGTAGCACTTTGTTTACAAGGTGTGTTTCTGTATTTATAATGAAATGAAGATAGGAAATGAACAGGGATGTTTAAAGGACTGATGTAAGGTTGTAGCATAAAGGTATTCCAGTGGATGCTAATATTCTCATCATGTTTTACAGTCTATTTATTTCTACACAATGTCTGAATTTCTTTATTTGTATTTAAATAAGCCATGTTTCTGAGTGGTGGAACAAGTTTTATTCTTGCTGGTGAAATATGAAAAAACCACGACAAAATAACCTGTTTAGTTTTGGCCTGATGATGCCTAAGAAAAAATGGAGGTAGACACATTACAAACACTGGAGACTATCACAGCGTTGTCAGTATTTCTAAACTGTTAATCAAATGCCTACTACAAGCATTTTGCCTGTATTTAAAAATACATTAATTGAAGGAGTATTTTATATAAGCAGTCCTGTGAAAAAAGCTGTGCCTATATTTGAAATTAATGAGAAAACACTGTAGCATTTCTATTAAGTGCTATAACCTGTTAGGTGTTTGAAATTATTTCAACTTGTCAGAAAAAGTCCAATTTGCTTTCTGAGTTGTGAAATCATGGTTTTGTATCTGGAATATTTTAATGGCCACATGATACAAATTAGCTTAGGAGGATTCCAAAACAATTGATTTTTTTGTTGTTGTTATTTTCCATTTTAGATCTCCACTCAATGATTGAAATAATTCTGAATGAGTTTGTCCCAGTGTTAAGCAGCTAGCACTAAGGTTCAGATTCTGTTGCAACTTCCATTTGTTTTCTGGCTGCAGTTTCTGTAGCACTCTGAAAAGCTCACAGTGACATGTTTTCCATGTTTGCTTTTTTTCTCCTCTGTGATCCATTTGGAAAGTTATAGAAAAAAAGGTTTAGAAAATAAAGACAGTGAAGTTTAAAACTTGAAACTTGCTTACTTTTACTTGAAAATTTCCAGGTACTTTGTCTCATGATATGCTAGTTCCTTAATCAGTATGCACAACAACAACAAAAAACCCACCAAGACTTAAAAATGGCAAAGATTCACTGCAAACATTTCAGTTATTTCAGAAAAACTGTGGGTGGTAACTATGTGTCTGAATGCATGGAAAAATAGTATCAAATCTATCAATAAATATATTTCTACACTGTTCTAAAAGTATACTTCTTACAGATAACTACAGTCTTTGCTATGTTGAGTACCTGCTTTAGAATAAGACCAGCAAACTTGACAGTGGCAGCTACCTAGCTGAGGATGATAATACTTCTAATTGTGTGTACCCACAGCTAATTAAACTGTTATTGCAAACTGGTACAGAAATACATTTTTTTAGCAACAAATCCTACTTTTCAGGCATTCCACCTGTTCTCTTGGAGACTTCTAGGCTCCAGCCCTGCTGTACAGTCCCATTGCTTATGTCTGGCTTGCTGCCAAACACAAATAGCTCTTCTGAATACAAGAACAAAAGCTTAACCTAAAGGGCTAAATTCTTCTTTGGCTCACGCTATGTGCAAATACCCCTGGCTGCATATATTAAGTCAGCATATCTTTCCCTCTGTTAAAGTGGTATTAGACATAGGTAAAATTTTTCATGTAAACTTGTACGTTAAAATGCAGATTTAGCAGTATTAAAATGATAGTTACAAACAACTTATTGGCTTAAAAATATTATATGATTTTATGTAATAAGAAATTGAAATATTTTGTTGTTTCATTTATAATTTTCAGTTTTGATAAAAATATTTGCAGAACAACTGAAAAAAGTATTAATGATACTAATACTAATACTAATAATGTTCCTGTCAAATAAACCAAATTAATTTTATTTGACAAAACTTTGTAATTATTTTGACTTTATGCAAAACTTTTATTTTTAACAAGTTTAATTTGAAGCTTTTTTTCCCTTTTTAACAACTGTTTCTCTGTTTCTTTTCTCTCCAGAAGTGAACCATTGACATTAATTGTCTGAAATTTAGTTTTGTTTATCTTTATCTATATGTGCTACTGAATAATCAGTAAGACAGTCTGAGGTAAACCTTTGCATGTCAAGGAATGTGAGAGTGAGAGACCTGGTATTGTACGTTTTGTGTTTTGGGGTGTTTTTTATTTGTTTTAAAAAGAGGTGGTAAGCTGGTTCAGTGCTATAGGACTATATGAAAGATTTGTTCAGACAAGAAGTTTTGCTTGTGGAGGAAGCTGTTGACAACAAATCACTCTTTTTTTCATGGAAGAAATTATTGGGGAAAGAAAATTTGGTGGTTTTCTCCAAGTACATGCACTTTAGAAGATGCCTAGTGAGTTCCTAGTGAGTTAGGTCAGCATTCAAGCAGCAGTAATACCATCACCATTGGCAATGGGAACTTCAGTGGAACACGATGCGTTCTGGCAATATCCAATGCGGCAAGCAAATTTGCAGTTCAGGATCTGAATGTACTATGTTAGAATTCATCTTTTTACCCCTTTCTTCGCTATTCAGAGGATGGACAGCTTGGACCCTAGCTACGGTAAAGTAGCATTTGGTCTCTCTCCTTGACAGCTGACAACTGCACTGCAGTGGTGAAGACAGCTTTGAGATCACATTGAAACAAACACATGTAGCCAACAATGTACTAGAATCAAAGTGCATCTAAGGGGAAGTGATCTATCTAAATAAAAAAAAAAAAGGTTGTTACAAAGAGGGATGAGTCCTTTTCCTAGGATAAATAAGAGATTTCATTGAAAATTCAAGCTGGCAGACCATGAAAATTTTGTCTAAGTTTCTGGACAAAGACCATAAACTCACTAACTGTTATGTTGTGCTGAGCTTCATGAAGGTCACAGGATCAGCTTAGGAAGACGTATTTTATTGATAGTTTCCAAAATGCATTTTAATATTCTTACAGTTGATAGACGCTAATAGAGATAAAAAAACAAACAAACAAACAACAAACAACTGCTACGGCTTACAGATCAGTAAAAAACTCTACTCTACCCGAGAAGCTGGAACCCATATGAGCAAGTAAGTAAAAGATCAAGACATTCATGTGAATGCTTTGGAACTAGAGTGCAAAGTTAATTTTATAGAGACAATTGTAACTAAATGTGTTTCTCTTCGGGGTTTCCTGCCCAAAGCCAAGGTCATGTCTATTTTCTGTTACTGTTGTTCTTCCAGTATTTTATGTTTATATTTTTGTGGAAACTAATTTTCAGAAATATGACCTATAGTAATCATTGTCATCTGATTTGACGCTGTCTCTTACAATGTCAGTTAGGTAACGTTATTGTGAAGCTTAGAATGGATTAGAAACTACTTGGATGACTGGAAGCTACATTAAATTCAATTGGACTTAAATAGGCTATTAATCAGCACTTGGTGATTACTAGGCCTGAAGTTCTCCTTAGTGATTAGTTTTGAAAAATGTTATGCTGGTACAAAGATATTTCACTATTAAACTAACCTTGATAATATTGGTATATTTTTGCTATTGCTGTTATTTTTTTCAATATTATTTCAAGATTCTTATTAGGCAAGTAATACAAGGATATTTTATTCATGGTTCTGAGCTAAATTATGCTTTTGACTTTTGTGAAGGCTTTCACTAGCTTTTATTTGGTTTGCTTACCTGTAGTTAAAAGTAGACTGTGAACTTTTATGTGTTGTGAGTTTATAATTCTCTTTTTCAATTTTTAATGTTCCAAGCTGTCATACCCAGAGACAACTGATACAGAGAACTGCAGCTAGAGCCTTAATGAGTTTGAATTTATCAAGATTAACTTATCCTGCATGTGGGAACCTCTTTATTGAGGTGCTGCATGTTTTAAAATGATTTCAAAATACTGTTGTCTTCAGAAGTTTTACTAACAATCAAAGTATCTGGTAGATTCATTTCTCTAACACATCTTCAATTATATTTCCCGGTCATACAACAGAATCCTGAAGTGTCTACAGAAGCAATGTGTCCCTCTTTCTGTATTAGTGCAATAAAAGTCAATACTTCACAACATATTTTTCCAACACTTACAATTTCTTATTTTATGGATTGAATCAAATTTATGTTTCATTTTTACAAACAGATAAGTTAAATGTTGAAGCTAATAAAAAGGTAAAAGATATGAATATTAACTTTGAATGTTGTCTTCTGGATGTCTAACCTGAAGTCTAAGTTTCAAGGGTTTGAGGTCAGCCCTGTCTTTACGTGTACACACCTAAAGTTATCTCAGATTAAACATTAAGATCCTGGAACACAAACATCTGTGGGTATTTTAGAAAATGTGGTTCTAAGATTACAAAACAAGGTAAAAAAATTGTTTTGTTGCACATTTATTTCTGTAGCTTGACCTGTTGTGTATGTAAAGAATGTTATACCAATGCTCCACATTAGCAGTGAAAATTACATCTTTTGTGATAACTAGTGAAGTGTTCAGCTGAGTCATAGCTGGATTTTGAAATATTTCTTACAGATATAATTATACTCAGGAATATGTAGCTAAAGACAGTGGAAAGTCTATCTACATGAAAACTGAGAAGTAAAATTCTTAATTTCAAAATACGTTAGTGGATAACTTGTAAAAAAATTTTGGTATTACTACAAATCCATACATATGAATAAATAAGGACCTTAGCTGTGTTCACAATACAAGTATAGTTTAGGAAGACATGCTTTTAGATAAGAACTTGGTACATATATTCTGATCTGGGATACAAGCTGGTAGGAAAAATAAGGCAGAAAGAAACTTATGAACGATAAATTCTGAAAGTCTGCTTCAGCAAATTTAAGTAAACTATAACCAAATTAGAATGCTGATATTCTTGATTTTAGCAAAAGATATGAAAGTTCTGATTTCTCTTTAAAAAAACTTTCTGCTAGGCTTGTATGTGTACGTTTGACTTTTTGTCCTGATTTTAGAAAGACCCCAAAAGTATTAAACTGCTGGATGGATATCCTAACTTTTGTAATAAGCTCGCCTAAGTATGACAGAAAATGTGATTGTACTGTTGGCTTTTGGACTCTAAACTTTGTAGGGAGGAATTACTTTTGTTATGGAGTGTTTGCTCAGTGGGGCCTTGATTCCTCATTTTCAAGCTCTAGATATCACTGCAATACAAATATTAAATAATAAATGTTCCTGTATTGCTCTTTCACCGTTTTGTATGAGAAAACATGTAATGGTAAAACAAGCCTATTCACCTTGGAATATTGTTCAACTGAAAAATTCTTATTTTAAAATTAAAAGATTTATAGTCCATTAGCATTTTTTCCTTATTGTCTGTTTATAGTATATGTTGAGGAGATTAAAAGTCAACTGGAGTCACAGTGGTTTTAAAAGCTGCCTGGTGTTTCAAAGTATTACTTTTTTCTCCAAGGAAAACAAATTATCAAAGCCTATTAAATTTATGACCTTTTTGCTGAAAAGGCATATTTTGAAAACATTTTCTTTGCTTGCAGATTTTTCACTTAGGACTTGGCAAATTGTGGCTGGTGTAACAATACCAAATTTTTATTCACTTAGAGTAGGATTTAACTTACACAGTAAAACATACAGATATGTAGGCTTATAAATGTTTACATGTGAGCTACATGGCTTGCGTACTCCTTTTCTTTTGCTTCTGGGTGCCAGTAGGATTTAATTTGGAGATAGGTCTAGCTGGCCAAGTGAAACTGGTGTTGGTACAATGGAAAACAGTCAGAATGAAAGGAATGTGTGTGTTAAAAGATAAATATTTAGTGAATCTATGAAACTCAGTGACGAGCAGAAGTTCAAAGACTAGAAGTCTCTGAATCATAATTTAATGCTGACTCTTTTAATCTAGAATTACAGTCTGGTAAATCCTTTCAAGCTTGTTCTTGGATTGTAAGACTTCTACTTTTCTAGGAAGTATTCTGAATATTTATACAGAAGTTATATTAAACATGATTTCAAATATTTTACACCATACTGTGTTTTTTTCTTCAGGATTTGTCTATACTTTTCATCTGATTTCATTCTTCTGTGACCCTTAGTACATACAATCAAAATGTGACAATGAGAGTACACAAAAATTATTCTAGTTGATCAGATCAAAACCGTGTGTAAGGGCCCTCTTTCAAGCCATTCTACTATTTGTTTCTTTGTTAAAAACAAACAAACAAACAAAACCTTCAAAACTGTGAGAAACAGGTTTATATGAATAACTTCTTTATATTAACTCCCAGTTTCTAACAATCAGCAATTTAGGGATTTCCAGAGACAGATTTTCTTCATCAGGAGTGTGTTAAATAATCACTGGTGGTTCTATGGATTTGTCTAATATTTCTACCATACCATTAAGGTGGAGAAAATATTACATTTTGTGTCTGTTCTTCTAGAAGGTATCTCAGGACATGAACTTCAGTCCCACTTGACAAATTAATATAAAAATCCCATAACATTTGTATTCAGTTCTGAAAGTGTTAGGTATTCTTGTTCTGAGTTTTATTGGTATTACTGAATCCACGGAAATTAAGGTAAGCAGCTTTCAGAATAAAATGCTAGGTCTATTTTCCTTTGAGTAAGTGTCTGAAGGCAAACAGTTATTCATTTGCAATACACAAAAGACTAAGACAACTGCTTAACAAGAAAGAATGTCATATCTTGTGAGATCCAATCTAAGCAGGCGGTGCTCTAAAGATTGCTTACCTTCTCTCATTTTATTTCTTGTCAAAGAGTAACACCAAGAAGTTTCTCTACTTCTCTTTAGTAGTACTGTTTCTTTGTAATATATTATTTCAAGAAGTGAATATCTTTGACTGTGGTGTTATCACCTTATAAGCAACATTGGGGAAAGAGAAATTGAAGAAAATACATTTCAAAATTAAGGAAATTGCTCTGAAAATGCAATATGAAAATTATCATGAAAAGATAAGTTTATATTGTTTTGTGGATACTACTCTTCATTAAATAAAAATTCCCACTTTTCATTTTGTACTAAAAAGGCAGTTTATCTATGATGTCTAAATAAGAAAATGACATTCACATGAATGAAGTATTTTATTATTTTTCTCTTTGACCTGCAAGGCAAAATAATGGTAAAAAGATGATTGCCATCAATTGCCAATTTTTATCATAGATGAAACTGATGATTCCAGGTTGCAAATGCTTTGAAGTAAAAAGTAAATAGGATATTGACTTTTTGTCACTGCTTGGGTGACGGGTGCCTTGCATAATGAAAGACAGATATGCTTCTCTAACAGACAAATTCCCTTTTTCTGCTCAGCAGCTTGCAGGCTTTTATTACTGAAGTATGACCATAGATGTTTTATTTCAGAACTGCTTTCAACAGTTCTCAGGCTACCTGAGCAATCTCTGGCTAAGACAATGCAAACCAATATAATTATACTGGGTATCTCTCTTTCATTGACAGCGAATGACAGTGTTAAAAATTACATGTTAAAAACCCAGAAGATTTGGTGTTTTGTGTGCTTGCACCACAATCTGATCTATTAGTCTGTGTGAAGGTAAGCAATCCACTCAACTTTATGTAGGAATAAGCATTACTATTTTTATTATTATACCAAGAATCTGGCATAATGCCAACCTAGAGGTTTGTGAGGAAACATAATATCCTGTCATGAAAGGCAGGAACACCTGAGAAACTGGTTGTGTTTTACACTGAAATAACTGTCATAGCAGAGGAAGAGAGGAACAAAAATCTCACCTGAACTTAGTGAGTTTCTCATTGCAAAATCAGTCTGAGTTGTCTTCACGTTGGGCAGGAGGATTGTGGCAATTTAATATAAAAACAGAATCGTAGAATGATTTGGGTTGGAAGGGACCTTTAAAGATCATCTAGCCCAACTGCCCTGCCATGGGCAGGGACATCTTTCACTAGATCAGGTCGTAAAGACCCGTTCAACCTGACCTTGAACACTTCCAGTGATGGGGCATCCACAACTTCTTTGGGCAACCTGTTACAGGGTCACACCACTCTAATTGTAAAAAATGTCTTCTTTATGTCCAACGTAATCCTACCCTTTTTGTTTAAAGATATTTCCCCTTGTCCTGTCTCTACAGACCCTAGTAAAAACTGTCTCTCCATCTTTCTTAAAAGCCCCCTTTAAGTACTGAAAGGCAACAATAAGGTCTCCCCAGAACCTTCTTTTCTCTAGGCTGAACAGCCCCAACTCTCTCAACCTTTCTTCACAGGAGAAGTGTTCTAGCCCTCTGACAATTTTTGTGGCCCTCCTCTGGACCTGCTCTAACAGGTCCATGTCTTGCTTTTACT